>NW_024097846.1:0-600000 GCF_016545835.1 Crotalus tigris | reverse complement strand
GAAGTGCCTCTCGTTTAATTTGCTTCAGATGGAATTTGATAGAGATTGGATAGGAAATGTGGCTTTGCCTTCCTCAGATAATAATAATAATAGTAGTAAAGTTGGAAGGGACCTTGGAGGTCATCTAGTTCAGCCCCCTGCTCAGGCAGGAAACCCTACACCATTTCAGACAAATTCAGATCATTACATGCTGGTTCTTCAAGGGAAAAGAGAAAAGCTAAAAGAGGAAATTGCTGCTTCGATCCCTTAGCCAGAAAGGATTTTGCAATGGCTGGCCTGCCTTTCCTGTCCATGAAAAGCCATGCTATTAGCTGAAGGGGTCCTTAACAGCTTTTTGAGAGATGGAATTGGCCTTTGAGAGGATCTCTTGAGACAGAAGGCCTTTGGCTTGGCAAGACACTGAACCAGTGTTTTTCAACCCTGGCAACTTGAAGATGTGTGGACTTCAATTCCCAGAATTCCCCAGCCAGCATCTTCAAGTTGCCAAGATTGAAAAACACTGGTCTGGATAAATTGATTTGTAAGTGTGGCTTCCAAAGGCTGTATTTTGTTACCCAGAGCATCTCTTTACAAACAAGCACTGCACAGAGAATTGTGTTTAGATGTAACTTCCAAGGGGAAATGCACTTTAATCAAAAAAAGAGTTTCAGGATGCAGTAAAATGTGAATGTAATGCTTTTTAACATTAGGACAGGGGTCCCCAACCCCCGGGCCCCTGCACATTACCACGCCATGGCCTATTTTGAGCTGGGCCCCATGAGGTGCGGGCTGGTACATAGTTCAATATGCGCTTGTTGAGCTGCGTGCACATGTGCATGTGTGCCAGCCTACCGCTCATATTAATTTGAGCTGTGCGTGCCTGCTGGCCTATTGCTTGTGCAGCCCAGTTCCTTTCTCCCGCCCACTGGGCTGCCAAGCTGCAAAAGTTGAGGACCACTTTGTTAGTGAAATGGAGTAAGTATGAGGACAGGTTCTCTTAAGCCGAAATTTTGATCACAGAAACGTCTGCGTGGCATCCCCACCTTGGCAGGAAATGCAATCCTCTTAGCAACATATCTAATCTGGAGGTCTGGAGCTGACAGTTTGCCTCCCACTGTATCAATCAATGGAAGAGATGTATATTGGTAAATTTTCTGTCCTGCTTTTTCTTTCAAGTGCTCAAGATGTGATACATGATGCTTCTTCCTCCCCCTCCCCCCATTTTTCCCTACAACCCTGTGGAGTAGGTTGTGCTGAAAGAGGGATCGGCCCAAGGCCCACCCAGTCAACCTGGAATGTGGGCATGTGAAGGTGACAGCCCCTTGCTATAACCATCACCCCACATCAGGTCTCAATTTTAGTCTAAATTGCTAACAAAAAAGGAGAAGTAAGTTCCATCAAGACTGTACAGTAGAAGACAGTTTTATTTATTATTTATTAAATGTATTTATTTAAGTTTATTGGCCATCCAACTCCAGTGAATCTGGACAACGTAGAAAGCTAAACTTAAATTGGACTTAAGAATGGGCTGCTTCTCCACAGTAAATATTAGGAAATGCGTGAGGAGATTTCAAGCAGTTATTTTGGGAGTAGTTTGTGACTTGAAGTAAAATGTTACCCATTTGCAAATGAGAAAAGGAAGCATTATCCTCACCATCCCACTGCAGGGACTATTCTGCAATGTTCCTGCCAAATGTAATTGCCGACAGAACATAGCAACATTAGAAAGTCTGTTCAGTGCAAAAGGAATGTATTGGCCATCATTTGGTTTTATGATATACTTATGTAGCTCTGCCTTTAAACTATATGATGTTTGATATGATGAAGCTGCTCTGTGATTTCCTGAATGGGAATTATTTTTGTGGGCATACTCTTTTTTCCCCCATTTTGATTGGCACTGAAATGGAAGGTTGTGTAACATCAACAGGGAACAGCCAGGCAATGGAAAATAAATTCAGCAGATTGCCACCTTTTATCTTCTTTTGAACTTCCCTTTGGGGTATAAATTTCAGCCTTAGTGCCAATTCAAAATTGAAAATTGTTCCTAAAGAAATCACTACCAGCCAGGAAACATTTGGCTGCATATTGTAAATTGAAAGATAAATCAGATTTAAGCTGTATCATTTATTAGATTTATTTCTGAACCTTATTTAGTGAGAACATCCAAAATATGATGCGATATATGGATGTGGTGGCAAAAAAAAAAGAGCAGAAAGACACAGAAGCCTAGTGAATGACAACTAGTTTTGATTTCTTTTCCCTTCCTTTAATTTCTTTTTGCAATTCATTTTAATCATTTCCCAGCTACTAAAATAAAAATGTACTGAAATAAGTAAATTTAATTTGTTAAGCATATCAGTTTAAAAGATGTTCTTTGGCTAACTGCCAACTCCAATTTGAATGCTTTTTATCTTTGCTTTTATTTTTAAAAAAGACTGTCTTTACTGGTTTGTATGTAGTTTTACCACAGTACTGTTAGGCTGTTTATGTTTTACATTCTTCCACAGGCCATTTTACAGCTTCTGGGTTACAGCATTAAATTCTTTCCCATACTCTGATAAACTGTATGAGTTTGTCAGACAGTAAGCCAGAAATTAAGATTACTATCCATTGTTTCTTTATCCTGTGTAAAGTTGTTACTTCTCAGTATAGCCAAGGGAAACGAGAAAAGCAACTTGAACCAGCATTACTGCATGATTTCAGAGGAGAGAGAAAAAAGTAGGTTTCAGGTCCTTTAAATTCAAGGCACCATTCATATGCCAGGGTCTAGTTCCTACCTCTCTGCAGTCCTGATTCTAATCAAATTAAGAAAAAAGGCAAGAAATGATAAAATACTTTAGATTTATTCAGCAGCAGCATATTCCAGTTTTCTTTTTCTAATCACAGTACCTACCCAGGCAACAAAAACATAAAAACAGGGACAGCATTTCACTTTGAAAATTAATATATATTCAAAGAGCAGAAGTCTCATACATTATAAATTTATTAGCCTGGACTTAGACATTAACAGTTAGACCAGGAATATAAAACAAAACAACAGGTTAAATATTCCTGGAGTGGTGCACAGATTTTCCATAAAGGGATCAAATGATGCTTTCTAAAGGAATTCTTTAATCAAGCATTTTGGATAGCCAGTTTAATAAAATATGAAAGACTTACACAGACTTTACTCTAGAATGGAATTATTTCTCTGATAATCAGGAGGCTCTCCAATCAAAAGACAAACTTTTAATATAAAATAAAATTTGTGGCATTTTGTTTTGTTTTGCTCCTTGGAACAATTAGATATCATCTTCTATATGATATAAAAAGAGGGCCATTTTTTTCATGGACTCTTGCATATAAAACAGAGGAGAGATGCACAGTAACACTAGTGCATATTTAGCAAAGTCTGCCTATAAATATAGTTCCAAAAGTCCTGGCAATTCAATAGACGGTCACTATGCTCTCCTCTATATTATTTAGTATAATGATATTATATAGAGGATTTATCCCTGGTGATACGATTTTAGAATATCGACATCAACAACCTGATAATCTTTTAGAAATTTACAAATGTACAGCATATTTATAATATTACTTTCAGAGTGTCAGTGCAAAGATATACATATAGTACACTGTGATAATTACTCATAAAAATAGGCATTGGCGTGTGTAAAAAAAAAAGAAAAAGAAGAGAACGAGACATGGTTTTGACACATGTTTCCACCTAAGGCTAAACATATTTCTTCACAGAAATATGAACCATTTTTCATCCTTCTGTTTACAAAAAAAATGTATGTGCAAATGGTAGTGTCTAGAGATTCCCTAATTGAATTGGTTATACAATAGAATCCTCTTTGACTAGATTGACAGTGTCTTTAAATGAATCTTCAGTCGCTGAATAGGCTAACGGTGGGTCTCTTTTCAAAATAATCTTCTGGGGCAGCGATGGAGAGCAGGAAGGGGCACTTTCAGCTTCTGCTTGCTGTTCTTTCTCCATCTGAAATATTAAATAAATAAATGGTAGAGTAGAGCTATCAGTGCTTATTACTCTTTGTAATGTGGTCAGTCAGCCACACAATACTTGTGTTTCTGCAGCTACTGTGTTCGGATTACAGGTAGTCCTCAACTTACAACCACAATTGAGCCCAAAATGTATGTTGTTAAGTGAAAAATTTGTTAACTGAGTTTTGTCCCATTTTACGACTTTTCTAGCCACATTTGTTAAGTGAATCATTAAATTGGTAACATGGTTGTTAAGTGAATCTGGCTTCCCCATGGCCTTTGCTTGTCAAAAGGTTGCAAAAGATGACCCCATGACCCCAGGACACTGCTACTGTCACAAATATGAACCAGTTGATAAGCATCCAAATGTAAATCACATGACCATGGGGGATGCTGCCACGGTCATAAGTGTGAAAAATGACCGTAAGTCACTTTTTTCAGTGCCGTTGCAACTTTGAACAGTCACTAAATGAACTGTTGTAAGTTGAGGACTACCTGTATTTTGTTAATTGCAGAGATATTTAACCATTACTATTACTTTAACATCTACAGTAATAACGCAAATGCAATGTAAACATTTTAGAGCATGAAGTAGGAAATTTTTGCAGAAGACACAAGATTGCGATAAAAATGTTGTAAACAAAGGGACTTCGTGAAAAAAAAATGAGGTCAGTGGGAAAGCTGAACATCAGAACTGATAGGAAGAATCTAGGCTGCCAAGGAGGTAATAGGAACACTGAAATCTCTGTTCTTTGTAAGCAAAAGAATTTGCTGAATGTTACAAAACACCAATTATATAAAAAGCAGTTGGACGAGGCCCGAGAGATCTAATTTGACCAATACCAGGAAAGACTTTTGAGTCCCAAGGTGTACCACCAAGTTTGACCTCTGAAAAAAAACTCATCATGCCTTGAGAGAAGACCTCTGTTCTATGAATGGTTGCCTATAAATATCAAAAGAGAGTATCTATCCTAAATAATAATCTCTTTTGCCTCGGAGTCAAACTTGACTCCTGATGACCACAGGGAAAAATTCATGAAGTTTTCTAGACCAGGGGTCCCCAACCCCTGATCCATGGACCAGTACCAAGCCATGGCATGCCAGCAACCGGTCCTCACAAACAAGTCCCATCCTTGGGATGCACGCAACACGCAAAACCACGCACCCTCCAGTCTGTGGAAAAACCTCTCTCCACGGAACCAGTCGGGGACCTCTGTTCTAAGCAATATTTTTGGAGGTGGTTTGCTATTACCTTCTTCCTTGGCTGAGAAACAGTGACTGGTCTAAAGTCACCCAGGTGCCTAATTCAGGACTAGAACTCAGGTCTCCCTACTCCTATTCAAGTGCCTTAACAACAAGAACAACCTAGCTCTCCTTTCATACGTAAGAAAGAACTAAATCTTTGTGTTAGTCTCATGCTTGGAATGTCTGATATTCTGCTCAATAATGCAGAACTGATTATTCTGGCCAATTTGGGGCCTGGGGATGGTATAGCCAACTAAATAAAACTGTGCCATGACTTGGTGCATAGCAATTCTGGGCATAATGGCAGTTTTTATTTCCAGAATTAAAGGTAATATGTCCCTCTGCTCTAATAGAGGGCAAAGCAAAAAAAAAGAGAGAGAGAGAGAAAGAAAGAGAGAGAGAGAGAGAGAGAGAGAGAGAGAGAGAGAGGGAGAGAGAGAGATGTGCTCCTGGAATAGAAGGAAAATGACACCAATTCCAGGAGTTGCCTTAGGGAATTTTTCTCTCATTTTCTTTTTTAAAAAAAGCAAAAAAAAAAAAAAATGAAACCCAGAGAAATTTGCAACACAGCAAGGAGAAAGAATATAGGAAAAAGAAAAAAAAAGCATCTCCTTTTGTTTTTCCCCTTTTGTAGGGATTAATACATTGCTCATTGACATTGCTCATCATCAAGGATAGAATATCGTGAAGTATCAACAGTTTAAAAATTAATATTGTTTGGCTAAGTAGGAATTTGAAGCTATATGACCTTACCTCTGAATAGATGGGATTTTCAAAGTTAGTACTTTGTTTCATTCTTCTTTTAAAGAAGCTCCATTTTGATTCCTGAAATATTTTTTAAAAAATCATGTGAAACTAGTAATTGATTTGGTATTGATGAATCAGTAATTTGCAACTGTTTCTTTACAACTTCCTTTTTTTTTAATGGAGATAAGAAATTTATTTGTTCTTATCCCTGCCTGTATTATATTTTGGAGCAAGGAAATGAAACAGTTTAACTTTCAATGAATAAACACACAATAACCAGGGGGAAAAAGTTTCCTAGTAGGTGGGGCTCAGATAAAGATGTCGTGTAAGATAAAGCAAGGCCATGTACCATCCATATCTTACTAATTACAATAGAATTAAGCCACAGCTTTCCAATTGGGATGTAATGTTAAACTGCTAGAAGAGGCACTTGGCTTCTTTTCGAAGCAAAAATTAAACCAAAAACTAGGTTGTTTGTTTTGGGTAAGATCAGGCTCAGTATTATGAAACCCAGAAAGCAAAAAAGGATAAAGGGAGAAATAATCAGATTAAAAAAAGATGAATGTATTTAAGATTTAGCACCTTTCTTTCTAAGTTGCCACAAAGAAGAGGGAGTCGAGCTATTCTCCAAAGCACCTGAAGGCAGGACAAGAAGCAATGGGTGGAAACTAACTAAGGAGAAACTTCCTGACAGTGAGAACAATGGAACAACCTGCCTCCAGAAGTGGTGAATGCTCCAACACTGGAAGTTTTTAAGAAGAAACTGGATAGCCATTTGTCCAAAATGGTATAGGGTTTCTTGCCTGAGTAGGGGGTTGGACTAGATGACCTCCAAGGTCCCTTCCAACTTTATCATCATCATCATCATCATTATTAGAAAACAATCTACATCATTTGCTGAAATGATATTCAGCACTTGGAAAATGTGCATATTCTTGACACATAAGCATAGTAAGATATAAAATTTTCCACCTGCGGAAAATATAAAGCACAATCCCTTCCATTCCCACAAGCCATTCCCCATTCTTCCCCTCTGATTCTGCCACACCTTGTATCATCACTTTCTGTTACCTGAATAGTTTCTGTACTTGCAGAAGGCTGAGCTGCATCAGCAGATACAGGTGTGGCATATACCGGATTCTCAAAGTTATCGTTTCCTTCACTATTGGAAGCAGTTACCTATTGTCAAAGATAGTTTTGACAGGACTGAAGAACAGGCAAACTACAGAATGCTTAAAAGGAAAGGGGATTGGGGAAATGACATGTAAATGGATCCTAAGGTAGGGGTGAGGGAATTTTTTTAAAAAAAAAAATCCTCTTCTTACTTTTGTTGGAGATGCTACGATCACATCATCACCTCTGGTGTCTTTTGTTGCGTACATAGGATTCTCAAATGTAATTGGCTGCTTCCCAGTTTCCAAAGCAAAGTTTTCATTCTGAAAACAATAGCTATATAGATTAGTCAAAGGTTGAAATTACAATTTGTAGTTCTTTAATGAAACTCATAATAAAATACACAGATGCTGTGGGCATATTAATCTTACATGGATTAACCTTTCAGCTTTTTTTTTTTAAAGGTGATTCTTTTGGCTAATGTAGCAGGCACTTTGCCATTATTAAATAAAATTAGGCAAGATTATCAAATCAAATCACTGTTCCTGAGTAACTGCAAGCTGACTACTTCATAAATCATTTGTTATGGAAAAAATAAATGTATTTCCTCCTCAGCCACAGAAACATACTCTGCCAAAGGAAGCAAGGTCTTTTAAAAACAAATAATTGGCAATAAAAGAGCCAAAGCAATTTCATTTCATTTCAATAGGTACCTCACCAGACTTCAAAGTAATTGGCAAATGAACCAGAGATGTAAAACTGTTTAGATCACATGGAAGAAAAAGAGTTACATTAAGTGTATAGAGATGGGCAGGGGAGTTCAATATTGTTTTATATTATGACCCTTTTTTCTGCTCAATGAGGAAACAAATAGACCAGTGGTTCTCAACCTTTTTAATGCCGCAACCCCCAACCGGTTGTAAGTCGAGGACTACTCAACTGGTGCAGCACCGTTTGCAGAATGGGACTTTTGGCGGGCTCAGCAGGGCAGAGACAGCCTGGACAATTCCTATTGGCTTTTGAAAGCCAATAGAATTAGACTCTATTCAAGAGAGTCTATTCTATTGGCTTTCAAAAGCCAATAGAATAAAAGGGAGTAGCACAGCTAAGGAAAAGGGGAAAAAAATGGCGGACTGCGTTGTTTGGCGACCCCCGTGAAATGGTCGTTCGACCCCAAATGGGGTCCCAACCCACAGGTTGAGAACCACTGAAATAGACAGTAAGTAGCATAGGATGCACATCCAGCTTCCGGTGGACTTGGGAAACTAGATACCCTAAATTGGCAAAGAAGAACAAAGATATCTTTTAAAAATCAGCTCCTTTAATTAGATGTAACCGAAACAATGTTAACAATACTAATGAGGAAGACCGAAGAGGAATTAGTGTTGCCACTTCCAAGATCAAGCCCTTGATTTGGAGGATTGAGCAAGACTGATGTTTCTTCTTTAAATGGCAAGGAAGGAAAAGCAGAAAACCACAAAGCATGAAACTATATGTGTGTGATAAAAATTTGAGTTGGTCTGGGTCCCCCTTGCATTGGAAAAACAGTACCGCAAGCTAAGGATCTTCCAGTTTCTTTGGCAGATGCCAAAAATTACACACTTAGAATTTTGAGACCCATTATAAGCACTCTCACAAAATGCTACCACGGCAGATGGCCAATTGGAAAACCATTTATTAGAAAGCAAGCTTCTATGAGGACTGGAGATAAGAGGCTCTCTCACCTCCTAAGAGGCAAGATTTACGAGAGCTTCATTTAAAGAAGGTTTTAAAAAACCACAGTCTTACCATTGGCATTGCTCTGTCAATCGAAGATTCAGCTCCAAAACCAGATACATTAATGTCCATTGTCACATCAGCCCCAGGTCGGAAAGTTACTCCATTGCCATTTTCCGTGGATTTCACAAGACTACTTAAACTTCAAAGATAAATTTATTTTTAAGAGCGAGAAGACATTTTAATACAAGTTTTAATATATTGTTAATACATCATTCTTTGAAGCAGATACAGAAACAGTTATCCATAAAACGCAAACATTAAAGCTCATCTATTTCTTTTTAAACGAACAGGCACCATATTCAGAAGCCTCCATTGAAGCCTTAGTTGAGATGACCTCTGTTGCTGGTCAACTGTCTCTGGGTATAAAGAATGCTCGAATTAGCTGTATATAAAGCAAAATACTACTAAATATTTCTACTATTGTGCTTGATCAACTGAATGTTGAACTGCTGATTAAAAAATAGTGCACATCCCTGGTGTATGAAGTGTTCTTGGTTCCTCAGAGGATATGAACCTCGGTGCCTTCCATTAGAGGGGAAGTTTTGTTCAAGCAAGCTTGAATAAAAATGACAAGACAAATAAGACTGTGCTAAATTAAAGAAACAAATAGGATAGCCCAAAATACTCTTAAGGAAGAAACGTTCAGGAGCAGTTAGTTTTTTTGATGAAGACTTCAGTAAGAGCAATTCAAGCCATCTTCTCTTAAGCAACAGTATGTGTTGTGGGTTTACGGTTCACAAAAGGCAAAATCAAAACTCTCAGAAGAGCGCGCTCTCCTTTGCTACAAGAGTGGGTAACGAGTAACTCTCTGGATTTTGTTGGATTGCTACCTTCATTCCCCCACCCCCACCATTGGTCACAAAGTTCTCAAACACAACTGCAGGATTCAATGTTATCTACCCTTACTTTAAAAGAACAGCTAGTTTCAATGCATATGCACCAAGCCCTGAATACTGTGGGGCTTTGTTCTGAATTAGTATGTATTGGATTGCACTGCAAAGCATTTGAAAGGGAAAAAGTGTGTGTGTGTGTGTGTGTTCAACAAAGTATGAATGCTTTTCTTGCTGACCACGGAAATCATCATGAACCACACTTAATCCTGCCAGGAATCCCAGGCTTTGGGAAATACTTTTTCCTGAGACCATATAAGTCTGGTAATTCCAAGCAATACCTACCTCGGAAGTTTGGGAAGGGCAGGTAGCAGGGATCCTGTCCGTCTGTAATTAAAAAAGGCACCCACGCCCAGTGCGATGATGATGATGATCAGAATGACAGTTAATAAGGCAGCCACTGCTGCTATTGGAAAAGAAAAAAAAAAAAAGCATAAGTGAACAAGTGACTAATAGGGAAGCTGCAGCTGAAACTCAGTTGCTTAAGCAACTGGAAACTTATTTAAAAGATTTCAGGCCACTGAGCGATGGTTTAGCAGGAAAACACATTTCAAAGCTTACTTGTCCCAGGAGGAATCCCTTTTGACAGGCCCACTTCGCAGAAATTTCCAGTGTAGCCCGAGGAGCACCTGGAAAATGAAAGCGAGATGCTTGACTGGAACTGACAGTAGAAAAGTTCGTTGTATTTATTAACAATCTTAGGAAGATTTTTTTTTTTTTTTAAAAGCAATATCTTGGTAATTATATGTTCCATTGGAAGCACAGACACATAAACATGCATATCAAGTCACAAAACAGCTTGCTATTTCCTTAGAAATGTGTATGCTGGAATGTTGAGTCACAACTGATGGAACTTGGTTTTTTTAAAAAAATAATAATAAAGGGGATTTGATTTCAACAGAGCCCCAGTGCCCCCTACAGGTTCTGCTGAGGGTAAAAAAAATGCTTTGATTGTCTAGGTTTTCTTTGAATCTGAGTAATCTGCTTTTTTGCAGATTACTTTTTTTAAAAAAGTCATTGGATTTCCAATTCCCGTATTTGGGAACCGTTCTTGATTTGTGATAGGACCTGCCCATTCATCACTCCAGATTCTTTTTAAGAATGATGTATTTAAAAATGTAATAGATGAATGAAAGTTCCATTTATGTGGGCTGTTACTTCCCAAACAATACTATTTCACTGCCCTTAGCTAAGATAGACTCATCTTGAAAAGCTAAGCAAGATTGGATCTGGTTAATATTTGGATGGGAGATCAACAGGAAATTCCAAGGCTGAGGGCTAGGCTTGACTCCTAGAAAATGAAAATGGCAAAACTATCTTTTCAGAAAACGAGACAGATATATTTGTGAAAACACTTGGAAGAGTCTTTGCTTTGATTTATATCATTTTACCAGGGTAGGGATGGGTGCATATTAGAATGCATCTAAGCTAAATCTATTTAGAACAATCTCTTTCCTTTGGCATACTATTTTATTATGCAAGTATTTAGATACAGTAAGTGTTCTATTTGCCTCCCCCCTCCTAATTTGAAGTAGACAGGCCTATAAAAGAATATAGCAGCATGAGGCTTCTGTTACGAAGGAGAGATTTTAAAACAGCAAGGCATAGATAAATACAGTGGCCAGGCCCTTCAGGCAATGTATGATTAGACTCACCCTAAATACGAGACAGAAGGGCATCCTAAGGAGGACTTTTACGTTTATGTTTTATGAGGTACCTTTCAGAATGCCACTGATCACACATCAGTTGCAGATGTGGCTGGCCCATAAACTGGTATTTAAGTGCTGTCATTTTCTTGACATTTCTTTCAGACATTCAGTGCACAAAAGAACTGCTGCCTGTATCGCATTTATATAGCTCGCAACAATAGGAATAACATCAAAGCAACAAAATACAAAGAATCGAGTGAGTATAAAAGTACAAAAATAAGTACAAAATAATCGCAAGCCATCCAAACAACAAAACAAAGCCTAGACCATCTGCCACCTCTGAACCATTTCCTCTTACTGTCTGGCGACGGCTGATTTTGTTTTTCAGAAAGCTACAACACTTCGGTCTTCTGCTTTAACCTTTCTATATAGTTTGGCGTGACAGAGGCAATCGGAAACATGAAGTTTGGAAAAGGCCCCTGAAGTTAGAAAGTGCAATTAGCTAGACTGGGCAAAGAATATCAAACCCACTAGGCCTAGTGTGTGTGTATGATTACTGGGGGCATGCGAATAGCCCCAATCCTCTGAATCAGTGGTTCGCAACCTGTGGGTCGGGACCCCATTTGGGGTCGAACGACCATTTCACGGGGCTCGCCAAACACAGTCCGCCATTTTTTCCCCCTTTTCCTTAGCTGTGCTACTCCCTTTTATTCTATTGGCTTTTGAAAGCCAATAGAATAGACTCTCTTGAATAGAGTCTAATTCTATTGGCTTTCAAAAGCCAATAGGAATTGTCCAGGCTGTCTCTGCCCTGCTGAGCCCGCCAAAAGTCCCATTCTGCAAACGGTGCTGCACCAGTTGAGTAGTCCTCGACTTACGACCGGTTGAGTAGTCCTCGACTTATGACCAGTTGGGGGGTCATGGCATTAAAAAGGTTGAGAACCACTGCTCTGAATCCTTCTGCCACCAAAGAAACAAGCAGGTGAGCAGTTCCAGAAGATCTTCTCTTAGCCTCCTGTGCAGAAGGAACATTCTCTTTCCACTCTTTGCCCCAGCCCCAATTTCATTAACTAGTCCTCATGCCCTTTTCCCAATGTGACAGTTTCAGACAACCCACCATACCCGTCTCCTTGTTTGACATGAAACATGAAGGCATGATGAAGGACATCCTTTCCTCCTCAAGGAGCTCAGTTTATGGAAGACTACCCACAGAGGTCTGCTTTTGGATGAGCAAGAAACACAATACTGTAGGACAGTGTTTCTCAACCTTAGCCATTTTAAGATATGTGGACTTCAACTCCCAGAATTCCCTAGCCAGCCATGCTGTAGGAGCTGCTTAGGGATCATAGTTACTAGTCCTCGGCCAGGAATAATTGATGAAAAATTCTGCAATCACCCCATCTCTATGAAATATTGTAATATTATCTAGTTCAGCGGTTCTCAACCTATGGGTCGCGACCCCATTTGGGGTCAATTGACCATTTTTCGGGGGTCGCCAAAGGCGGCGATCCGCCATTTTCTCCCCTCAGGGGGCGGCGCCACGCATGCGCAGAACGTTTGTGTGACGGGGGTCGCTGTCACACAAATGTTGAGAACCACTGATCTAGTTAGTAGTAGAAGTAGTAGTAGTAGTAGTAGAAACAGATTGTTTTTTTAACTGGGTCTTTCATGTTAAAATGCTACTAAAGGTAGTCCTTGACTTACAACGGTTCATTTAAGTGACCGTTTGAAGTTACAACAGCACTGAAAAAGGTGACTTACAACCATTTTTCACATTCATGACTCTTGCAGCCTCCGCATGGTCAAGTGACCAAAATTTGGATGCTTGGCCGTTGTTTTTTATTTATGACGGCTGCAGTGTCCCGAGGGTCACATGATCACCTTTTGCGACCTTCTGACGAGCAACGCCAATGGGGAAGCCAGACTCACTTAACAACTGCAGCGATTCACTTAACAAACATGGCCAGAAAATGGGAGCAAAATTCACTTAACAACTATCTTGCTTAGCAACAAAAATTTGGGGCTCAGTTGTGGTCATAAATTGAGGACGACCCGTAATTTTTGTTGCTACTTGCATTTTGTCTCTGAACTTCTCTCTAGAAAAAGACATTTATGTAAGAAACAAATGCCTCCTCCTGGGCTAAAGCCTACTATGAATTTTTGCAGCATTTTTATATAGGAGCATCCATCAAAGCTTGCGGCCTACATCAGAATGAAGACATATCACAGCATTGTGCCCTAAGCTCCAGTGCTTTGGGTCATACACACCGTGCCACAATGCATGTCCGAAAGAAGCCATGCTCGTGTCATGACATCGCAATGCGGCTTTTGTCATCCAGCCGGCCCTTCCCCACCACACAGACAATGCCATCCCCGCATGTTATTTGGCTTGTTAAAGTCTTTCTTGCTCCATCCACAAAGACATACTTGCATTTAGGAAGCTCGCTTTCATCAAAATAGCATGTTCCTCCATACAGACATCTGCAAGCTGGGGGCATTGTTGGTGGAGATTCAATAGCTAAGAAAAATGAAAAGACATGCATTATACAGATCCTGTAAATCAGCGGTTCTCAACCTATGGGTCGCGACCCCATTTGGGGTCGATCGCCCATTTTTCGGGGGTCGCCAAAGGCGGCGATCCGCCATTTTTTGCGGCGCCGTGCATGCGCGCCGCGCATGGGGGCGGCACCGTGCACACGCACCGCGCATGGGGGGCACCGCGCATGCGCATCACGCGTGGGGGTGGCGCCGCGCACGCGCACCGTGCATGGGGGTGGCGCCGCGCACGCGCGCCGCGCATGGGGCGCCGCCACGCATGCGCACCGTGCATGGGGCCCCACCCCCATGCATGCAGCCCCGCGCATGCGCAGAACGTTTGTGTGACGGGGGTCGCCGTCACACAAACGTTGAGAAGCACTGCTGTAAATCATGATGGTTTATCCACTGCCAATAACTCTGAAGAATCAGGAATTTTCTTTTGCCTAGTACAAGCTTCTAATTTCTGTCTATGTTGATCACATACCATTTTCTCTTATGCGAGGTTCAGAGGGATAAACAATACCTTATGTAGACATATCTCTACCTTACCACGTGCATATTAGTAAAATATAATAACGAAACATCAGTCTCTGAGGCCAGCTGACAGAGAAACTAACCAACAAAATAGCCTTGAATCCACTGTTTTCTTCAGCTAGTGAGAAGAGCATCCCCAAGGGATGTCTCTTCGTGCTGCTCCCATTGGTAGAGAGTCTTGTGTTTGAGAAAGTGATTTCCACCCATTTTCCTTCCCTTGACTATCCCCAGCTTCACTTCCCTAAGGTGTCCCTCATCTTTTCAGAGCACATTTACAGTGTGCTGGGGAGACAAGCTATACTTCTTCCGTTCTGACAACAAAAGACTGCCATGTTTAATTGCATTTTTTTAAAAAAGTATTTATTTAAAAGAAGACTTACTTCAAGAACATCTTCTGCCAGCATACAAATAAAATAGATCAGTAAGTCATTAAAACTAAATAAACTATTTGATCACTACTGTCTATAAATGTTTTTGGTTGTTGCTGTTTGTTATGAAGAATTAATCTTCTGATACTTGTACAAAAATGCAATCATTAGTGCTATGTACCAGTCAGAAAACACCCTGGAAATGCTTAAGAGAACGTGACAAGTGATTAATGTAAGAAATGAAATGTTCACTAGCTTTTGTGAGAAATGTCCTCTTAACTCTAAGTACACAATTGTACACAGTGGAAACATATACATTGCATTATATACCTTATATATATGAGAAGGTATATACTCTGAGGTGGGTGGCACAATGACTCAGCAGTTAAGACATTGGGCTTGTCGGCTGGAAAGCCAGCAGCCCAGGTTCGAGACCCAAGCACCACATGATGGGGTGAGCTCCTGTCCTCGCCCCAGCTCCTGCCAACCTAGTAGTTCGAAAGCATGTAAATGTGAGTAGATAAATAGGTATCACTGAGGTGGGAAAGTAACAGCATTCCGTGACGTCATGCTGGCCACATGACCATGGAAATGATAATGCTGCCTCAATGGCCTTGAAACAGAGATGAGCACTAACCCCTAATCGGCAAGGACTAGTGGAGTAAAATCCACAGGGACTCCTTTACCTTTTATATATTCTGAGGATATTCACACCAAGGAATAGAGGCAGAAATAACTGGGAGAAATACATGTTGCTATTTTAGTTATAAGCATTGCATAGTAGTAGTGACTAGTTCTTTGTTCGCTATGAGGCCACATTTAATGTCTCTTGAGAAGGCAAGATCTCACTGAGCAGCTTCTAAGGAACGGTGAGTGGATTGAAATACAAATATGGGAGGACACTTCTATTATTGGTTTTTGATAAGGGTAAGAGTAGAACATTTTCTTTCTTTTTAAAAACCGTGTCCAACCTATTTTAGGGCTTATATATATATATTTTCCCCACTTAGAATAGTGGAAAACTGCACTGCTACCTTATAATGTATATCTGGGCAATGTAAGGCATCATCATGTTTCTGAATGCTCCCTGTGGGGAAAAATCCTTATAAATAGAAAATTATTGCAATGCAAAATATGTGAACTAATATGTTTCTGTTTGATCTCCTGGCTTTTGACTGCAGAGAGTTCCTTATTTGGAGGTATGGTCTAAGACGCAAGTTTCTTGTTCTTGAAAACTAAAATACTATTTACGCATTACCTTGGTTCTGTACGTGCATCAGATTTTACTCAATTACGCTCTGTCTCTTGTGAAAAAAGAGGACGCCCAGTAACTCTCCTTACCTGCGTCACATTCTACTGAGCTGCCTTCCACAAAACGAGCCCCTTGTGGACAAGCACAGGTATATCCCCCAGGTCTCAACAAGCAGAGGTGACTGCAGACATCTTTGCATGGATTGGACACTGCAGAGACAACAGAAGAGGCATCAGAATGCCTTTTGTAAGGCTCAATGTGCCAATCAGATTGGAAACAGGGGAGCATCGAGATAAACCTCAGAACAGATAGAACGCTCCTTGGTCTCCTGAACTTGGTTCAAAGCTCAGAATTGTTCTTTGGGATTGTATTCCCTTTCCGCTTTTCTTTTTCTCCCTGGTTCCTCTCTCCTTCCTTTCCAGTTGTGGACATTCTTATCGTTTATATTACTTCTGCATTGGTATTTTCACTATTTTAACCCAAGGTGCGCATGACTGAGAAAAAAAAGCTTTGCTAAATATCATTGTTAAAAATACCGCCCCGTAACCTGTCAGGTTATGGGAAATTACAAAACCCAAAGCTTCCCATTGGCACAAGGCTTAAAAAAAGGTGAGAAGTGGAGGAAGCAGACATTCGTGCCAAATATTCCCTAGTTAGATAAGTGAGCATCATCACCATGCCTGCACTAAACTGGTGGCGTGAGAGCAGGAGAAGTTCCAGTCCTGCGAGCAACGTTGTCTCTTACCCCATTTTCTATTTTATTTAACTCAAGATGAATTACCAGTTATTTGAACTATATGTTAACATATATTCCAATTCCTACCTCCTAAGCAAGCTTGCCTTGCCCTACAAAGCATCAAAAGGCAAAATTGGTGGTGGTGAAGGCAAGAAATGATCTCATTCCTGTCTGTGCCGCGAGAAAAATATGATGAGCCGGAGGCGTAGGACAGTCATAAAATAAATGCGAGATGCTTCCTTGGATGATTTGAGATACCCAATGCTTTTTTTTTCCTTTTAACTTTTTTCCTAATGACTGCAATAAGAGACACTGACATGGATAAAGTAGTAGGCTGTGGATGCCAAATGCTCCTCAGGAAGTAACCTCAGGCACTAATTGGGTAATTGTAACTACAAATTGATGATTTGAGAGACTGTCTGTCTCTGATTATTCTACCTATCCAACAGAAAAGCTGTATTCTAAGTACCATTTATTACAGAGTGCAATTACAGAGTCCAGGAAGAGAGCCTTTTCTGTTCTGGTGCCTGCCCATCATCCCCTCCTCCCAATGTTGTTTACATGGCCCCAGCTCTGTGGATCTTTTGTAGGCCTTAAAATACCTGGTTCCATCATTAGCTCTGGGGATCAGGAGGTGAGACTTAGCCCATACAATGGCTGTGTTGATTTTTTTTAATTGATGAATTTGATTTTGCTTTGGCTGATCTTTATTGGTGTTTGGCCATTTCTTGTTTCATGGTTTTGGGTTTTTTTTACCATTGCTAGTCATGAACATGAGATGAGCAGCAGTATAAATTGAAGTAAAAGTTAAAATAATAAATAAAATATAAATAAATGATAGGACACAATAAAAAATTGATATTATGCCATAATTTGCCCTTCAATTTCTATAGGTTTTCATTCCCAACAAAAGATGCTTCCATTCTTCTATCATATTTTTAACATGCTTGAGAATTCATTCAAATTTTTTGGGTGGTGTTTTGAACTTATTGTATAGTTGAAAGTAATGAAATGTCCTGAAGTTGCCGATTTTGTTTCTGTTATATAAATTTCCATTCTTCTGAAACCTTCCTACCTGCTTATTCTTCCCAGGGTAAAAAAAGAACAGAAAGTCAGCTTTGATGACCTTACTTAGATATAGTGGAAGTGTGAGCAGTCTAGGAAGTTCTTGAGTGAAAAGGTTATTCACATACACTTCAGTCTATTGTCCACCCTGTAATCAGTAACTACAAAAATATCTAATTCCACTCATAATTTTTTTCCCAAATTCTCTTCTTGAATAGAACTTTTGAGAACTTCCTTCCTTCCTCCCTCCCTCTCTCAAAAAGTGGTCATTACCTGACTGGTTGCATCTGTATTGGTGATAGACCCGGACTTGAGTGAGCCATGGGTTTATAGTCAACAGTTTGACTTTTTCTCCATTTCCAAACTTGTCTTTTTTCCAGACTTCTCCTCTTTCTTTAGATGTCCAATATAGATGGCCTTCAAAGACATCAAGGCTATACGGGCTGCTGACTTCAAGGTTAAGTAAAACAGATAAATTAACAGCAAAGGCCAACAACACTGTTATTCTAATTATTATTGCAGAAACAATAGCATTATACTCTTAGCGTTTTTCTGTGCATCTACATTGGTGGATATTAACAGATTCTGGAAATTAAAATATCTTGAATCTTCTGTGGAACTTTGCAAGAACTAAAAGCTTGTTTAAATGCATATCAGAGTTTTCTTCATAAACAATCTCTGCTTAAGATGGAGGTAAAGGAGATAATATGCTACTCATTCTGGCTTTGCTATTTGAAATTAATGAACAAATCTATTAATCCTCAGAACAATATCAAAACTTCTCCCATTAGTCACCATAAAATTTTCCTTTGAACAGGATCCAGATTCTTGGGAAATATTTTGAAAAATCAGCTCGCTCTGTGATAACTTTAATACATTAGAATGGATCTGAATTCCATTTTTGGTGATTTCATGGATATGTCCATCTAGCTTTCAAAATATGTCTGTGTTGATTCTTTTTAAAAATTTCCCAGCATAGTTTAAAATCCTGATTTCTTGGCTGTTTCCTAACCAATCCTGTTAACCTTATGAAGTAGTCTGAACAAGAAACACACCCAGAAATACTAGCTTTAACTTTATCTTAACAGCATCTTGGAAATCTTAAAGTGTATCTCTCCCTGCTTATCTTTACAATCCAAGAAACTAGGAAGGATCCCTTCTGAGATGTTCACCATTTCCCCATTGCTAGGCTGCCTCTTTTTTTTTTTTTTTTTTTAACCAATGTCTACTCTCTGCAGCTCTTCTTCCTTTCTCTCAAGGTCATTCTCACATACCATCACATTAACCAAGTCTGATTTGCTCAGCTTTTCTGCAGTCAGTTAAATTCGGCTGGATGCTACATACCTCCATGTAAAATGACCTTTCTATCTGTTCCATCAAACTTCATAGACTCAATTAGATTTTCCTTCTCATCACTCCAGTAGATCCTGTCACTGTTCAAATAATCAATAGAAAGGCCAGTTGGCCAGCCAAGGTTTTCAGAAACCAGCGTATTCCTCTGCTGTCCATCCATCCAGGCACTTTCGATTTTGGGTTGCCTTCCCCAATCAGTCCAATACATTAACCTGAAAAAGCCAAACGAGTAACTATTAATTATTTGTCACACATTTTCAAAGCCATCTAGACCAGAAGAAAGAGAAAGAAATCTTGACCCCAAAAATCGTTAGGAATTGTTATGCATTATTTCATATTGCTTATAGTTACAATTATTATCGTTATTATTTTGAACTCAAGTCAGAAGCATCAAGAAGCTCCTGAGTTGAAAATACTCACCCAAGCTTAGGGTTGACCGCTATGGCTGCTGGCTGATCCAGCAGAGAATAGATTAACCATTTCCGATACCTCCCATCAAGTTTTGCCACCTCTATTCTATTTGTTCCAGAATCAGTCCAATAAAGGTGCCTAATTAAGAAACAAAACACATAACTCTTGAGTCATGTTTAACATTAGATGCCTAAATGTTTGTTTGTTAATCTTCCTTATATTTATCTTTGTTTCATCTTCCTTATATTTAACTCAATTGGCCTGAATCAGGCAGTTTTCAAATCAGAATCTATGCAACAAGATTCCCCTGCTCTAAAACCCCCAAATTGCACTGCTAAAATTTCACAAGGTTATGCCAGCACAATTTCTTGTGAATTTTTTTTCTTGAAAATAAACAAAAAAGTGTCCTTAACTTCTAATAGGTTTAATAGGCTCATTAAATAAGAACATTTCAAATGTCCACTGAGCACGAAAAATGGCCAGAAGCAAGATTCTGATCTTATTATATCATAACATCAGTAGCTTGTCCATGACAGCCTTCAGAGGCAATAATAGTAACAACTTTAACAGTGAAAATATCAAATTGTTGATGTTATTAGTTGCGAAGTCATGTTCGACCCATCGCGACCCCATGGACAACATTCCTCCAGGCCTTCCTGTCCTCTACCATCTTCTGGAGTCCATTTAAGTTCACACCTACTGTTTCAGTGACTCCATCCAGCCACCTCATTCTCTGTCATCCCTTTCTTCTATTATCCTCAATCTTTTCCAGCATTAGGCTCTTCTCCAGTGAGTCCTTCCTTCTCATTAGGTCAGGGGTAGGCAACCTTGGCTCTTTTATGACTTGTGGACTTCAACTTCCAGAATTCCTGAGCCAGCATGGTTCAGCTTGGAAACCTCTCCCTTTTCCCTCAGCATGGCTGGCTCAGGAATTCTGGGAGTTGAAGTCCACGAGTCATAAAAGAGCCAAGGTTGCCTACCCCTGCATTAGGTGGCCAAATACAGACCCACAAAAGTTGACCCACCTCATCCATGACCCAAGAAATTATGCCAATTTGCATTCAAGAAGCATTTTGCACAGGAAAAAATAAGTCAGTGATTTTGAAGTGTGTGTGTGTGTGTGTATGTGTGTGTGTGTATGTGTTTCTGAAGCACTTTTATCTAGATTTTGCACTTACTTGCCAACCCAATCCACCGCTAAACCAACAGGACTGACCAAGTATTTAAGGTTCAGGTCAACTTCTTTCACGGGGTTATTTCCACTGCTTTCAAATGTGGGGATATATGCACGTTTGATGGAACCAAATTGTGATCCACGTCCAAGAATGCTGTAGTATACAACACCTAGAAGAGTTCAGATCTCTCTTTATATTTTCACTCGAAAGAACATTGTTTAGTAGGACAATACTGGGTGTCTAACATTTCAAATATGAGATTGATAGAAGCATGCAGTAACTCAGTTCACACATTGCACAAATGCATAAATTGGTTTAACTCTGATACAGCATGACTTGTTCAATGGATTACACTTTAATAATTCTGGCTTAACATTATTTTGAATCAGATCACAAATTTTGTTGGGCTAAACAGAATTGACCCAACTGAATGCCTTTTGTTAAACCTCCAACTTGCTGACTATTTGCAAAATATTCTGAAACTTAAATTGTAGCAATGGATATGTACCGGTATATCATTCACCCATTTCTGTTGTATTTAGGAAACACTGGGCAGGGCAGGTCATAGTTTAAAACCATATGAACCAAAGAACAGCACTGCTGAACATGAGAAATTTAGTGTCCATATGCAGAAACTCTTGGAACTGCTTCAAAGAGGTATGCTATCTTGGAACAGCAAGGAGAATTGCAACAGACATTGTATAAAAATTAACAAACTGGAAAACTTCTCTTTATAAATGGGTAACTAGGCTGGCAGGTTCCTAATTTTTAATACAGTATTCTGAATTAGTATTTGGTCCTCTGGAAGTTAGCTTACTAGATGACTATAAGTCCACTTCTTGATATTTTATCCTAATGCTGCTTTAGCAAAATCTTAACCAAATAGCCACGGCTGCATCTGGTGCTAAAATCATGGCTCCCTAAATGACATTTGCAAGGGAAAGGAACACCTCTCTTTGGTACCTACTAAATGGTTTCTTTGGGTATTATATATTGGTAAACCAGAAATGGTAGAAGCTGACAACATGATTCTTCTCTACTTCCTGCAGCAAGTTTGCTACATAGAGATTATAGTTTAGAGCAGTGTTTCTCAATCTTGGCAACTTGAAGATGGATGGACTTCCAACTCCCAGAATTCCCCAGCCAACATAGCTGGCTGGGAATTCTGGGAGTTGAAGTACAACCATCTTCAAGCTGAAAAGGTGGAGAAACACTGGTTTAGAGCAGGTTTATGATGGGGGGGGAGAGAGAGGGAGTCCTTATAGAGAGATGGGTGGCAAAAATTTTTTAACAAATATTTAAATCTAATTTGCAAAGTGATTCATAACACTACATTTCACAAAGTTCTTACAAGCTGCAATCCTGTCTACTTTATAGATAAGGAACTTATATCATTACACGCCCATAACCTATATAATGAGTCCATGGAAAACAAATTCTGAAGAAGTTATTTCTCTGCTTGAGTAAGATCCTCCCTCCCCCATGGCTACACCCTTGAAAAGAAACTTCTGTTCTAATAGTTAAAAATGAAAACATACTTAGGTCAATTCCTTCAGGATCCCAATGATAGTCTACTGCTTGAATGTGTTCCTCATTTTCAATATAGTCTGAATATTGCTCAGATGACATGTTGTATCTCCGAATACGGACATTATCAGGCAGAAGTAAGATTGGTGGGTTACCTAAAAAAAACATTTTATTGTTGGAACTCAGCAATTCAAACACAAAAGGGATTTTTTTTAAAGCATCTGCCTGTAATTTACTTTCTATAACGTAGTTTGGTTTATAAAATGTAGCACATTAGCTATAAAATTCAGAGGCTGTTTTTGATAATACTTATTCTGTTAAAATGTTTTCCACATTGTAGCCTTCTTGTTATCCGTAGACAAGCTTTTTGGAACATTTTTATAATTAGAGCTGTCGAATCAATGGCATACCAGATGTTGACTGACACCTTGAATGTGTCCCACCTAGCCGGACTGATAGGGAAGGATGGTGAAAGTTGTAAGTGAAGTGTTTCACGTTGTCTCTTTGAACAGGACATTCCTATGCCACCTAATAAACAACTTTAAAATTGGCCTCCATTTCAATGTCCCGTTATCACTTAGTCAGGAGAATAAGTGCTTGAGAAACAGGGATATAACATGCATCAGTATTAATAATGGAGATTTGAAGCCTGGCTCTGGACTAAAATAATTTCCATCTCAGGAATTCGTATTTTAAATAGAGATAGCTGGGAAAAGAATTGTGTTAACTTATACTGTATAATAAACTAAACACAGAGACTTGTAGTACTTTCAAGACAATATAATTTATTAGGGCATCAACTTTCACAAGCAGCAGTAATCTGGTTTTCTATTACCGAGCTTTGTCTACAGAGAGAAAGATCCCTCTTCGTCTCTCTGTAGTTAAAATCCTGTTAGAAGTTATTTGATATTGTCCCATCCTGATTGTTGATGAAGACCTTTGTTGTAATACTGTATATTCTCACCAGAACATCTCTCCCTTTCAATGAAGGGATATATCAATGCCCAATGCACTACCCTCAGCTTTAGCACCTCAATGGAAATAACACTTTGGATGGAGACCACTACCCTTGGGTTGAGTAGGACTGGAGAAGATCTCTCCAGCCAATTAGGTTACACCTGTGGTTATCCTCTCTCTGGTCAGCTCTGTGATCTGTATCCCTCCTGTAAGATATGCTGGCTGTAGCCCCACCTACAAAATAAATAATTTCCAGGGAAATTCTGGCTGCTTTTACCATTGGCTGCACATTGTCTTCCCAGTTGATCCCCAACAGATCGAAATCCCTCAGCACAAAAGCATTCATAACTTCCTTTAGAATTCTTACAAAGCTGTGGACAAGTACCGAAGAATTCACATTCGTTGACATCTGAAATCAATGATAAATAGAGTTTTCATTTTTTTTTTGTTTAGAATAGAAAATAATGCCTTTGTTGAGATGCTATTTTCTACTCTGACGGTTGCAATGTTTTGCTCATTTTGATTTCATTTTAACTCTAAGTCAGACAAATGATATTAGGTTTGCATTGACAGCAGAATCTCTTCCCCATCTGCCCTTCAATAATCATATCAATTTGTGTGGGTTTTTTTTAAAGAATAACAACAACAATAACAACAACAACAACAACACAGCAACAATTTCCAACAGTGATCTAAAACATTCTATGACATAGGATTTGGCACTACAAAAAGAAAAACAGAAGCGAATAAAATAAGTTTGGAGGAAAAACACAATATATTGTTATTTTGAGGGCTCAAGGTAACTGGTTGCTGAGCATTTCCAAAGTGGAAAATGAAGTATAGATGAAAATTTTACCATCACAGGTATTCCTGTCCAGGTCACTTGGGTGATATCCAGGCCTGCAGGTACATATAAAGCCTCCTTCATTTAGGTTGGTGCAATTGTGTTCACAGATATTTTCAGCACATGTTCTGCTTGTTCCAGGATCTTAAAGAAAAAGACATAGCTTTGATCAGAAAGGATCAAAGAATTACAATTCATAGTGTTTTCCCTCAATTTCCCTTTGTCTTTACCCTCTTCTATTCTTAAAGAAAATAATCAAAATCACAAAGCAAGTTTGACTGAAAATACCATTATTACTAAGGTAGTAGCTTTGTGGGTGATTGTTATACTTGGGGAGGGGGGCAGAAAGCAATTATGGCTATTTTAAGAACCACTCATAATTATGATTTACAAAGAAGTCATCCATTAATTAACAGCGAATCCTTTTCAAAACAGCTATGATCTGATCCATTTTAGAGTTAACTCATATATAGTACCAAGCTGCTTCATACCCGAGGATGCTGAAAAGAAGAGGGAGATTCAAATTGCATTTTAATGAACTTTGGTTAAATTGCCATCACCAAAACAACACACCAAAAACATGTGTTGATGAGGAGCAGACTGTAAAGTCCTACCACTTTGGTTTCTCTTTTTGCCAGCAATATATTTTTCTCTTCTCATTTCTTCCATTTTTATTTACCATGATTATAGACCAACAACATCAACATTCACAGCAGTTTGCAAAAATATCAAATCCATAAAACCACCATAAAATATCCCATTATTATAAGGCCACTCCTGGTAGCTGGGCTTTACTATTATGCCTCAAAGATCTAAGGCTCTAAAAAAAAAGGTTGTGTTCACTCTATTAATGTCAATGGAAGAAAAATCTTTGAAATCTTTGTTATACAGCACACTCTTTTACTGTTTCTGTTGGAGAGATATCTTTTTTCTTAATTTATACACACACAACCATGACTATATATTTTGCTAATCCCTATTAATTGCACTCAAAAGTGTTGATCAAAAGAAACAGCATATTTAAAATCACTGGCAGAGTAAAGATTCTTTTCTTTCCTAGTTTGCTTTGAATAAATGTGCTGAAAGGATAAACAGGTTGATACGGAGCGAGCATAGTTCACTATAATTTGAGGCAGTCTTTCATAACTCACTTGACTATGAGCCAGCAATGTGCAGAAGCAGCCAAAAAAGCTAATATATGGGTTGTATAAACAGAGGCATAAAATCAAGATCACGCAAAATATTAGTACTACTTTATAAAATCCTAGTGAGACCACACCTGGAATACTGCAACCAATTTTGGTCACCATACTACAAAAAAGATGCTGAGACCTTGGAAAAAGTTCAGGGAAGAGCAGCTAAGATGATCCAAGGCCTGGAGACTAAAACATATGAAGAACGGCTGCAGGATTTGGATTTGGCTAGTCTAAAGAAAAGAAGAAATAGGGGTGACATGATCGCAGTATTCCAATATTTGAGAGGCTGCCACAAAGAAGAGGGGGTCAAATTATTTTCCAAGGGCAGGACTAGAAACAATGGTTGGAAACTGATCAAAGAGAGAAGCAACCTGGAATAAAGGAGAAAGTTCCTAACAGTGAGGAAAATTAACCAGTGGAACAGCTTGCCTTCAGAAATAGAAAGCGCTCCATCACTGGAGGTTTTTAAGAAGAACTGGACAGTCACTTGTCTGAGATGGTATAAGTTCTCCTGCTTGAGGTCCCTTCCAGCTCTATTCTATTCTAAACTCAGTTTCTTCTCAATGGGCCAATTTTCAGCATCCATAGATTCCCAAATGGCATGGCCAAAGAATTATGGGATATGTAGCCTAAGATATTTGGGGAGCACCAGGTTGCTTAATGATGCTTTAAATTGCGTCACAAGGATAAAAATCTGCATTCGAGTTTCAATGGTGCTACCAAAATAAAGGAAATGGGGGGCAGTTAAGAAAGGAAGAGAGACATCATATTCAGTGTGACAAATCAGATGAGAGGCATTTTCTTTTGGGGGGATTGTTTTACTTTAGTGGATTTCCCCACAATTTTCAATCGCCCTGAATCATAAAGTTTCCACCTCACCCGATCTGAGAAATCCTGAAAGAAAACAAAAAAATACATAATTTCCATGCCACCACAACAATACTCACTGCAGCCGAGCTCATCAAAGTGGTTTCCACAGTCATCATAATTATCACAGACATAATGCAATGGGATACAATTTCCATTACCACACTTGAATTCTTCAGGAGTGCAAGGTTTAGGAGTAGGTTCTTTGCCTGAATAAAAAGGACACATGGACTTTGCATTACTGTGTAATAACTGGTACATTATTATTCTGCAAACTATATGGACAATATAAGAAGGTAAACAGGTATGAACACCTGAAATGAAGATAACAGACAGCAAATTAATCTATTAATTCCTGTAGTTCAGATAAGTGGATAAACCTACAGTGCTCTTCTTTCTCATCACTTCCATCTCCACAGTCATCCTCCTGGTTACACAACTCCTGCCTGTAGATGCAGCGATTATTCTCACAACGAAAGCGGTAGGGCTGCTCACAGACAATGTCCACTGAAATCAGAGAGATCACAAGAGTTCAAATATTGTTTCTGGGTCATTGATTAGAATAATTCCTGAATGTTAGACAGTAGTGCTAAATTAATGTTGTTGTTGTTAGTTGCGAAGTTGTGTCCGACCCATTGCGACCCCATGGACAACGTTCCTCCAGGCCTTCCTGTCCTCTACCATCTTCTGGAGTCCATTTAAGCTCACGCCTACTGCTTCAGTGATTCCATCCAGCCACCTCACTCTCTATCGTCCCATTCTTCTATTGCCTTCAATTTTTCCCAGCATTAAATTAATAGTAGAACTCATATATTTAGTGCAAGCATGTAGCCTAAATTAATCATAATCAGAGAGAGGTATACATTCAGGGACTCACTAATCCTATATAATCAGAGATATTCCATCCTATTATCTGAAGTTAACTTATGGCCAATATTAATTCTAGTTAATTTCAGGCAGAACCTGGTTTCTGAATTTCTTTCCCAATCCCTCAACAGCAGTTCCATTCTGATCCTGGAAGGAAGCTTTGAAGTCAATCTTTTTTTATTGGCTTTCCTCCATGGCAAATTTAGTTCTGTTCTGTTCTGTTTTTGGAGAGTAGAACTCTGTTGTCAAACAGAGTTCTATGCACCCTTATTTATTTATAAATTTATTTTATCTGAAAAAAAAGTTCCTATGTTGATCTCTGAGTTTATCACAAATAGATCTGAGAAACTTTTTGAGATTATTTTCAGGTTGACATGAAAAATATCCAACTGCCTGATTAATTTTCTAACTCCCCCTCAGGCTTCTCTATATGCTTTTAGTAATCTCTGTATTTCATTTTTTGCATTATGCATTATATCAATTCCGTTATCTATAAAAATGCATATGCCCAAATCAAAAAGGCTATGCAACTAGGTCTAAGCATCTGTGTGTTTTCAAAAAGCACCCTCTCAATATTATAGAAAAACCTGATCTTGACCCAAGAAAAGATTAAGATATGGGAAGTTAAGTATGTGATTGCCAATCTATCATCCAAATATAAAATCAATTTATCAGTTCTTATTTTCTGGCATTTCAAAGACAGATGGTCCAAAGAAAGATGGACTTAAAAATGGGCTTGAAAAAATAAATAAATCTTCAGCTTACAGCAGAACTGAAGTTCTTCATCTGTCCCGTCTCCACAGTCGTCATCACCATCACATTTCCAACGGGGATGAATACAGACGTGGTTCTTGCACTCAAACATTGAACGGGGACAGTAAGAACCATTTGGATAGCGAGTGGCTAATAAAAAGACATTCAGATTTAATACCATGGACCTTGTAATACCATGCAAGCATTTCTTAATCTTTTTCTTCACACATAATCTCATTTTATATATTTTAGTAAATTGATGTTTTCCCCATTACTAAGGTATTCCTAATTACTGATTCATTGAGTCCTGACTTTTACAGGGGTTTAGTAATAGCAACACAGTACAACTTTAATAAGAGGTATTTTTGTTGTTTTTTTAAAAAAAACACCATTGGTTTATCCTGTACTACAGGAGTCCCCAACCCCCGGTCTGTGGACCGGTCCCGATCCGCAGGCTGTTGGGAACCACAGTTGTTGGAAAGTGGTGGGCAGGCACACAAAGCTCCATTTGCACAGATAAAACCATCTCTTCCCTGCCCGCCAATGCCACCAATGCTGGTCTGTGGAGCCGGTAAGATTGACTACGACTGCTGTACTGAGATTGTGCAGAACATATAATATGGAGTCAAAACAGTGAAGAATTTTGTTTTTTTTTTAAAAAAAAATAATCAGGCAGAATAAAGTGTGTACAGGCAGTCCTTGACCCACAGCCAGTCATTTAGCGACTGTTCAAAGTTACAACAGCACTGGAAAAACTGACTTAAAACTGGTACATGTGTTTACAACCGTCGTAGCATCGGCCTGGTCATATGATCAAGCTTTGGGCAATTGGCAATTGGCATGTACTTATGACCGCTGCAGTGTCCCAGGGTCACATGTTTGCTATTTGCGACTTTCCCAGCTGGCTTCCAACAAAGTCAATGGGGGAAAACCAGATTCGCTTAACAACTGTGTTATTAACTTAGCAACTGCAAGTAATTTGTTTAACAACCATGTTACAAAAGGTCATAAAATTGTGTGTGTGTCAACGCTGCTAACATTGGATGTTCTTGCTTTGACAACATATGGAGATGCAACCTTTTTCTTTCTTATGCTTTACTCTTAGAATTAGATGATACTGGGGAAGGAGAAGGAATATGATGGGAGTTAGTTAGACATAACAATATTGTAAAAGTGTGTGAATTCAGGGCTTTTTGAAATAAGAGATGATAAGGAATAGCAGATTGAAGAACAGGAGGAAAAGCCTGCATTTCAAACTAATTGGAGAATGTGATTTATGACAGTTAATTAGAGGAGGGAATTGTCTTTGATACTGTGTGCTAAGGGGAGGGGAATCCAGATTTTGGCTTCAACTATGTTAGTGCCGAAGTTATGCTACTCCAATAAAGATTCTTTAAGGTAAACAATGCCTCGAAGTTCTTTGAAGAGTTTCATCTGTGGGAACCAAGACAGTGTGATTCACTTAACAACTGCCTTGCTTAGCAATAGAAATTCTGGTGTCAACTATGGTCATGATTCGAGGACTACCTGTATCTGATTTCTCTTGTTTCCGACACCTTAGAGTTGAGGAATATAGAGCGGATTTTAGGGACCTGGGAGACTGTACAGGAGGCTGCAGTGGGGCAAGGGGGAGAATGACGCTGGAATTCTCTTATTATCATATCTGCCCATCCTGGTAGCATTCAGTATTTCTTGAAATTCGTAGAAAAGAAATGTAACCACTTATTTCCCCCACCTCACAAAAGAAAAAGACATGATATTATAAAGAACTGGCATCAAATTTCCGCCACAAATCTGAGAACTCACGACAAGATGCTTCGTCAGAGAAATCCAGGCAATCTGCACTGCCATCACACTGGAATCGTTCTCCAATACAGTGGCCACTGTTGCACTGGAAAAAACCTGGGTGGCAGGTCCTTAGTTCTAAAAAGAAGAGTAAATGACTACTAAAAAAATTTTCTTTAAAAGTCATGAGTTGGATGGTTTGGTTGGGGAGGGAGGGGGGAAAGGACGGGGAGAGACAGAGAGACAGAGACAGAGAGTGTGTGTGTCAAGGGAACGACAAATTCAAACTGCAATACATACCGCAGTCCACTTCATCTGAGTTGTCTTCACAGTCATTGTCATGGTCACACAACCACCGAGAAGGAATGCAGTGCAGGTTTGCACACTGATACTCACTTTCTGTGCATTCACGAGGACCTTGCAATAAGAGAGAATCATCCAAACATGGTGTGAACATTTGCAAACTCACTCTGAAACAGAATACCTAAATCTGTCGAAAACAATTTTGCTTACTTGCTAAATTTTTCATTAAAAAGATTTGAAATTACGCAGTTTGAAAGGGACAGATCCCCCTGCAACCCGCCCCTCCCAATCAAGACATCAACTTACCAGTTACAGATAAAATTCTAGCAAGTAAATGTAAAAAATATTTTAATACAAAGCAACCCATACTGCAATTTTGGGTAAGAAAGGAAAGCACGTACTGCAATTTTGTTCGTCGGAATCATCGCCACAGTCGTCATTTCCATCACACTTCCATCGCAGTGGAATACACCGGTGATTATCACAGCGGAAATCTCCCAAAGGATCACAAGTCAGGGATTCTGCAGAACACACACACACACACACACACACACACACACACAAGATAGAGAGAAATCAGTTGACAGCAACAATTAACATGCCCTTCTCCAACGCAATTTGGAAAGAAGAGATGTACAAATAAGGTTGGTACAGGGATGGCAACAGCAGAAAATTAAACTGTAAAAGACTTTGTTGTAAAGTGACTCCTTGAAGGGTATACTTTGAAAAAGAAATACAGGTAGTCCTCATTTAGCGACTGCCTTGTACAATGATCAATTGCAGTTATGATGGTGATGAAAATGTAACTTTGCAACCGATTCTCACATTTATAACCTTCACAGGTCTATAAAGCAAAGGAAATTTAACTCCTGCCAGGCAAGCTTGCCTCTATTTTGTACTCATGCCTTACATTTTTCCTGAAAAGACTAATGCATTTGTTAGATCCCATCCTGTTCATTTCAGCCCAGTGCTCACACTTGTCTACAGTAGGGGTCCCCAACCTGTGGGCCATGGCCCAGTACTGGTCCATGGCTTCTTGGTCACTGGGCTACCGCAATGGCTGGCAAGTGTGTGCATATGTGTGCACACACCTCCCCATTCACGCTAGTGCTACCACACAGGTGCTAGCAGCCCTGTTTCCATGTGTGTGGGGTGCTAGCGCCCCATTTGCACATGCACATGGGTGTCAGCACCAGCACCGCCATGGGTGTGCGTAGCCTGCTTGTGCATGCACAAAGCACTAGTGCCACCACTGTGCATGTGCCCGTTTTGCACGTGCACACACGTACATTTCCCTTCCCCTCCTTTCCCCTCCAGACCGTCAACCCAGAAAGGTTGGGGAACTCTGGTCTACAGTATATCTTTTAAATTCTTATTTCATTTAAATGTTAGCCAGTTTCTCTCAGCTTTGTACATCTGAAAACTATGTTAAGTTCCCCCTACCCCACCCCCAACCTCTTGAACCAAATCACTGATAAAAGTGTTGAACAATACCACTTTATAGTTCCTCCTAGCTGAAGTGGAGATATTGAGTATTCTTTTGGTTAACTATGAGTCCATCTATAGCAGGAGTAGCATCTACAGCTCTATTTTGCAATTTTATTAAGTGGAGTATTATGAGATTTGCTTCCCTCCAATCTTTCAGAACCTCACTTTCAGGATTTCTCTAAGATTACCAAGAATCATTTCTGCTTCAGTACCTTGGAATGTAATCCCTGTCATCTTGGATACACGTATTCATTTAACTTAGTTCTCTCTTATCCTCTCCTTGTCTGTCCTAAGTTGAAATTCTGTCATTCCCCAGTGGCATAATGATCACCAGCTAGGGCTCTATGCAGTGGTGGGATTCAAATATGTGAACAATCAGTTCTCTGTGTGGATGCCACTTCCAGAAGTCCATTCTGGGCCCGGGCAACAAAAAAATTAGCTAACGGTTCTGCTGAAATGGTGCAAACTGGCTGAATCCCACCACTGGCTCTATGTACTTTCTGAGAGAAGGCAGACACAAAACATAAATAAAGAAGTCCCACCCTCTCACTGTCACTCATTACCAACTTACCATTTTCTCCTAGCAACAGAACACTTTGGTTTTCTTTTAGTTTCAAACACACTTAATTTAACAGTCTTTGGGGATTTGTCAAATATTCAAAAAAAAATTAAAGGTATATATAAATAATATATACTTATTTATATCTAGCCTTTATTTTTGTTTATAAATAAACTCAAGGTGGCAAACATACTAATACTCCTTCCTCCTCTTATTTTCCTGACAACAACAACCTTGTGAGGTGAGTTGGGCTGAGAGAACAAGAGTAGCTGAAAGTCACCCGGACAGCTTTCATGTGAGACTAAAACTCACAGCGTCCTGGTTTCTATTCTGCTGCCTTAACCACTACTGGTTATTCTTCCCAATTACAAAAATATGCCCAGAGGAAAAGGTACCCATAAATCTATGTTCTAATTCACAGCAAATAAGCACAAATTATGCTGCACCTTGAGTGGAGACAGCAGCAATTGAATGTAGACAGTAATAACTAGGCGATCGTTTCAGATAATTTGGACCTTCACAAGAGCAAGTATCAAGAGAAATCACAATTTCAATTGCAGTAAATAAATTATCTCTGCGGTCTTTAATTTCAAGTGTTGTTAATAACCTCCCAGGTCTTATCAAATGAAAAGCAGCCATTACTGTGACATTCTGCTACCAACATTCTCCTAGAGGTGTTGCTTGCAAGTAGCATGAGAGCAAATATGGGGCTTTCAGTTTTTTTTACAAGGCATCAATTTTGCAGCTCCTAGACCTACCACAGCCTTGTTCATCACTGTTGTCTCTGCAGTCATCGTAACCATTGCAGACAGACCAGAGAGGGACACAGCGATAATTGGTCCTACAGCTGAATTCTGTATGATTATCGCATCGATAGGCAGGACCCACTAAAAGAAAAAAGAAAAAAAATGACATGACTTTTTGATCAAATTCTTTATTAGAGAAGATAATAAGCATCACTCCAAGGTGATTTTCAAAAATGCAATAGTGAATAAACCATAATCACTAATATATATTCATTTTTCAATTCAATTAAGTGTTTTCCACATAAAGGTGCTCAACAAGTGGTACAGTGACTGTATTTTTTTAAAAAAAATGTGTACTATGTAGATGTAGATAAATAAATAAATAAAATAGGCTCCTTAAATAGCAACTTCCTAAACCCAGTAATTGGGAATTGAGGCCCAACATATCTGGATTGTACCAGTAGGGGAAAATTAACTTTAAATATTCTATTCTTCCTTGATAAGTCCCTTATCAGAAGTGAGCCCTTTAATTATGATGGAATTAAATAATAGCTAACTCCAGTTCTTCCTAACTGTTTTATAACCTTATAATTGTACTGGCCTAATTCTCTCCCCTTAGTATAAGATTTTGTCAATAAGTATTCATTGTATACCAAAGTTGTTGGGCCCAGATAATTTGGTTCAACAAAACCAAAATCTGGGCCCAATAACTTTCATATGTACTGTACTCAATTCTTTAAACAATTTGAGGTTCAGAGATATCCTCAATCTCAGACTACATCTTTTCCTGATGTGATACAGGGATTCAACAGACTTCTTTGTTGATTTCATATAAAATTGCTTGGATGGATGTTACATTACATTTCCACATCCTTTACAGATGGCATATTATATGTGATTAGATTGGCATTTAAGTCTGAAGTTCTATGCATCAGTTCAGAAATAAACTCAATGAGTTTGATAGGGCTTAACCTAGGTACTGTATATAGATACCAGATGGCACTCTAAAGGATTAACTATTTCAAATCAAGAAGGAAGGCAGGCACCTGCCTCTTTCCCAATTTGGTTTCCAAAAGAAAGGGGTCCTTTATTTAGGGGAAATGGGGCAGGAAAAGCAGTGGAACAGTTCCAAACTATTAGTAGGTTTTTCCTTGAAGTCTTTCACATCGAAGTCCAAAGTGAACTCCTTAAAGTGACTACAGACAAATAAAGGCATGTTCTTCCATCCCTTTCAACATGGAAGTAACTATTAGTTTAGTCAAGATTAATATTCATGCCTAAAGAATCAGGTGTTTCTTCAACTGGAAGCAATGTGACTGTTCTTATTTCATGCACTGCAATATGCGTCAAAGGAAAGATGCACCTCGGAGAGTTATTCCCCTGCACGCTCATTCTCCTGCTTTTCACATTGTTTGGCAGTTACTGTTAAGAGTAAAGCCAAACAGTGCCTCTTAACTGGTACAGCAATGATAAAGTAGCTCAAGTTGTGTTTTGCTTACTGCATTCATGAAATGGTTCATCTGAGTTATCGCCGCAATCATCATCCACATCACATTTCCAGGTCTGGGGGATGCATCGGCCATTGTTACATTTAAACTGGCCTGGAGGACAAGTTCTGCTGGCACAATGAGCGCTCTCCTCATCTGAATTATCGCCACAGTCATCTTCTCGATCACACTGCCAGGTTTCCGGGATGCACCGTTTGTTAGCACATTGCCACTGGTGAGATTCACATTGGTGGTTGGCTAAAAGAAACCAGAATTTTTGAAAACCCTGACATGCAGACAGATGGAAGCACTTTCTACAGAGAAACATCAATATGGAGCTGCTTTTTCCAGCCCAGGTGCCTTCCAGATGCAATGGAATTTCAACTCTCAGAAAATCCTGACAGCATGGAAATCTAGAGAGTCTCCAAGTAGTGAATCTGACGGTTACACAGACAGTCCTCAACTTACAACAGTTCGTTTAGTAACCGTTCAAAGTTACAACTTTGGAGGGCTGGACTAGAACAGGGCTTTTCAACTAGTGGTACGGGTACCACCTGTGGTACATTGGCATCTGGCAGGTGGTACGCGACCATCCTAGAAAAGTGATAGCGGGGGAGGGGAATGAGCTGAACCGGTGGCAGCACCGCACAAGCCTGAGCAAGAGATGGCTGGAGCTGCAGGGCTGTCAGGGCTCAGCGGAAGCGCCAGGATCAGTGCTGCTTTCCAGCTGATCGGCGCTTCTTCGGGACTGTCAGGGCTCAGTGGAAGTGCCAGGATCAGTGCCAGGCTCCAGCTGGAGCTCGGCGCTGATCCTGGCATTTCTGTTGAGCCCAGAAGAAGCACCAATCAGCTGGAAAGCAGCACTGATCCTGGCGCTTCTGCTGAGCCCAGAAGAAGCACCGATCAGCCGGAATGTTGCAGCATCTCCAGGGTCTTATGATTTACAGTCAGATGCTTGGCAACTGATTCATATTTATGACGGTCACAGTGTCCCAGGGTCATGTGAAGTGACCAAAACCTGCTGCAACCACCCAGCAGATGGGGAGAATAAAAACCAAACACCCCCCACCCCACCCCCACTGCCAATCCTCAATAGAAATGCTCACAACAATAAAAATCTCGGACAGGAGGAAGAGCACTGCCGAGTGGGCAGGCAGGTGTCTTGTTCGGCTGTGGCTTGGGGGGCACTTTTTTCAGTGCCATTGTAACTTCGAACAGTCACTAAGCGAAATGTTGTAAGTCGAGGACTACCTGTACTTTATCACTTTTTTCCTTTTTTTTTTTCTTGGTCATCAAGTTTTTGACACCTTGCTAGGCGACTGGTGGTACTCGGATATTGCCATATCCTAAAAGTGGTACAATGGGTGAAAAGGTTGAAAAGCCCTGGACTAGAACACCTCCAATGTCCCTTCCAGCCCTATCCTATCCTATCCTATCCTATCCTATCCCATTCCATTCCAACAACACTGAAAAAAGTGACTTGACAATTTTTCGCATTTATGATTGTTGCAGCATCCCCATTGTCACGTGATTTACATTCAGATGCTCGACAACTGGTTCATATTTATGACAGTTGCAGTGTCCCAGGGTCATATGATCAGTTTTTGTGATCTTCTGGCAAGCAAAGTCAATGGGAAAGCCAGATTCACTTAACAACCGTTGTTACTAATTTAACAACTGCAGCGATTCCCTCAACAAATGTGGCAAGAAAAATCGTAAAATGGAGCAAAACTCACTTAACAAATTTCTCACTTAGCAACATAAATTTGGGGCTCAATTGTGGTCGTAAGCCTACCTGTACTAAAAACTCAAAGCAGCTCTGGTCTTTGGGAAGGTCTTCATGGCTATTTTGTTGAGATTTGTCTATTTCCTACTCCTAGAAATAGAACAGTCTAGACCTGTTTATGCTCATGATAAACGCCTGGGTGGTATTTATGAATAGATTGGAGATCTCGAGACCACATACCACAAAGCACATGATCTTCATCGGATCCATCAGGACACTCTGGGACAGAATTGCACAAGTAGTGGGAACTAGTACAGTTGCCATCATTGCACTGGAATTGCCCGACGCGGCAGTACCTAACCGGACATGTGGGAGACTCATCGGACCCATCCCGACAATCTCTTTGACCATCGCATTTCCACCAGATAGGAATGCATCTACAGGAAACAGAAAATGGGTTTCTTTGTAGGAGTTCGTAAATACGAAGTACAAGTGCATATAGCTTGTAGCAGATACTGCAAATGAAAAAGAGTCTTTCCCCCTTTTCAACCCAAAGCATGGCACAGACGTATAACTTTAGTCCAATCTGCTCATTTTAATAGCACCGTGGCCTCTCTGGTTGCAAAGTGACCATAGGCAATGCTACGGAAGAAGTGGAAATGAAGAATCCTATGCTGCTGGGCCCTCCAAAGGCCAGCAACTCTTGAAGTTGCTGGCTGGAAATCCTGGGAATTGTAGTCCAACCTTCTAGAACAGGGGTGTCAAACTGCCGGCCCACGGGCCAGTTTCATCATACCAAAGCCGCACCCTCCCCGTTGCCGGCAATGCAAAAAGAGTCGCGATACGTCACGACACATCACGTGACGTGGCGAGTTCGACACCCGTGTTCTAGAAGCACCAGTGAGGGAAGGCTGGGATAGTGAGTAGAAGGTCAGACTAAAACGGAGGATTTCAGATTCAAATCTTTATTCTACATAAAGTTCATTGAGTGTGGACAACTTTTTTTTCTTACTGATTAAATGAGAGTCATGAGGCAACATACAGCATCCTAAGTGAAAGTACCCTTGAAGTATAAGGACATAAAATACAACAAACAAAGCAATTATGTCACTGCATATGCCTACCTTTCAGTGTCAGCGCACAGGAATTGAGTGCTGGAGCACATTGGGAGGCAGTGAGCTGTGCTGCCCAAATGTACTACCATAAAGTTATCAGGACATTCACAGGAATAACCAGAGCCACCATTTTTTATTAGGCACAGATGAGAACAGCCACCGTTGTTGGTCCCACAAGGATTACTTACTAGTAAAAAAATGAGGTGAGAAATATCTAATTATTCCCCATCAACAAAATGCCACAAATGAAATTATTGGTAATAAAATGGTAAAGAATGCTCCAATCTTTGCTCTGATCCAGCAACCCAATGTCTGCATTTTAATCTACAGACCTGGATCAGGATAAGTTGGACCCAAAGACAATATTTGAACTATTCCCTATGTTGGCTCTATGTGAAAATGTTTAAATGGAATACAGGTACTGAAAAAAGTTACTTATGACCATTTTTCACACTTACAATCTTTGTAGCATCCCTATGATCATGGGATCAAAATTCAAATGTTTGGCAACTAGTTCATACTTATGACCACTGCTGTCTCCCAGGGTCATGTGATCACCTTTTGCAACCTACTGACAAGCAAAATCATTGGGGAAGCCAGATTCATTTAACAATTGTGTTACTCATGTAACAGCTGCAGTGATTCACTTAACAACTGTGCTAAGAAATGTCATAAAATGGCACTTAACAAATGTCTCACTTAACAACAGAAATTTTGGGTTCCATTGTGGTTGTAAGTCGAGGACTACCTGTATTCAGCCCACTTAACATCCTAGAAAAGTCCCCTGACTTATTAAATAGAAATTAGGGACAGGTTACATGGAGTATGTAAACTGATTGTGTTCAGTTTTTCCTTCCATCTTTTGCTAAGCCCATGAGAAATGGCAGATCAGCTTGAGATTTGGCATATGGGACAGATATGGATTGAAAATCTGAGCAAGTCAAAACTACTTCAAAATGTTCAGCAGAAGGAACTGATCATCCAAATCATTACCAAGCATAAATTTAAACTAATGATAATAGCACATGATAAACTGATTCAAGCAACAGACAAAACAGAAGGACACTTTTGTAAACTCTCCGTGACTTTCTACTTCCTAAGTTTCTCACCTACTGGTTGTCTGTATGGGTGATAGACATGAATATCAAAGGGTCTGTGAGTGGTGTTCGCTAGAACCGTTCTGCCTGTTCCATTATATTTATTTCCCTTTTCGATGGTTCTTGTGTTCCAGTCAGTCCAATAGATAGTATCCTCAAAAATTGTAATTGCAAATGGATGAGGTAACACCCCATCATACACAGTATGACGATGCTGACCATTGAGATCTGAGTACCTATAAGAAGAAAACATAACATATAACAGTGAAGAGGAAAAAGGCAACAAAATCCATAATCAACATTCTGCTTGTTTCTGAACAAATGGAAACTAAATAGTAGTTATAATTATGACCACAGTCATACAAAATACTACTTTGGGATTCTTTAAGATTTCTATATCTTATTTCATAAGTAAGCGTGCTGATGTACAATTGCCATTCACTCTGACTTAGCTCATCCTGAAAGTGAAATAAATTTCAAGGCAAGCAAAATATATCACTAGGCCAAATTTAGCTCTAGTAAGTGAGATTAACTAGATTAATTCTACCAATCAGAGCAGTCCTTACCCTAGCACTAAGATACCTATTTGTTGAATTACCATTAAGAACATTAATTTTTTTAAAAAAAATGTGGTTAGAATAGAAGACAATTCAGCAAGAAAAAAGCAGAGCAATATATGCATTATTATGCCTTACAAAACTCCACATTAGGACGATCTGGAATTCTTTTATCATTATCGACTGCTAATTGTTGTATTGAAATCACACAGCAAATAGTTTTCTACTTGGTAATTATAGAGCAGGAGTGTCAAACTGCCAGCCCGCGGGCTGGATGTGTCATGCTGAAACCATGCCCACCCCATTGCTGGCAATGGGAAAAAAGTCACGATATGTCACGACATGTCACGTGACATGGTGAGTCTGACACCCCGCTATAGAGCATGTGCATTTTAACTGAATTAAAGCTGCTACTAGAAGCAAAAGCTAATTTGATAACCCTCAAAATCTGATAGGAAGAGTTACCCAGTTGCTTTATTCTTCTCTATGTACGTACTCAATGTAGTTTAGATGGGCGTCTGCCCAGTAGAGCTTGTCGTTGGTGTAATCTATGGTAAGTCCATTAGGCCACTCTAACTTGGCAGAGATAATCACCGTCTTATTCTTGCCGTCCATTCCCACGCGCCCGATGTATGGCCTCTCTGCCCAGTCTGTCCAGAAGACTTGCCTATTTTAATAAACACAACAGAAACTAATCCATAATTTGCCAGAGGAGATAATGGCAATACAAAAATAGATACATTTCCCTGGACAAAAGGACGAAAAGGTGAAAAAGGAAAACACCCTGCTAAATAAGCAAACAAACAGCAAAAGAGGAAATTTATCACAGCAACCTCCAGACAGCAAGGTGAGATTTTTAATCTTTAAAATATATTGCTGCTGTGAAAGGCCCCAGTAGAAGAATTTTAATCTAGTATTTACTGAGGATTGATATAAATTATTTCATATAAAAGGATTGGATTAAAGTTGATAGAGGCTCAGACAGCTACATGCACGTGCATGTGCACACACAGACACGCACACAAATGTTTTACAAATAGAGGCATTAAAGAAAATACTGAACCCTCTTACCCATATTTAGGATGAACAACAATCCCTCTAGGGTACTGAAAACAGAAGATGTTGTTAGGATCCAGGCACCGATCAATTAGTTTTTTCCGGAATCGGCCATCAAGCTCAGCTACAGAGAGGCAATCTTTATTGGCATCTACCCAGTACAGTTTTCTGAAATATTTGACAAAAGGCATATTACACCAACTACTTCTTCACAAATACCTTATTTTCTCTTAATTACCAACATAGGTCGGAAAGGCAGAAAAAGAAAGCAAAGGAAAGCTAGCTCAGTGCTAGAACATTGCAACTTGGGGTAGTTATCTGTCAATGTTCCCTGGCAGACCAGAAAGAAAACATCACAAGATAAATTAATTCTACTCTATTGCAAAGCTGTATTAACTGAATCTTGCAAGTCATAAAGTACAATTCTCCCACAGTCACTTTTACAGGCTGAGAACGTAGGGAAGGTTTCTTCTGAATCTCTTGCTCTGCCAAAGATGTAGGCTGTGGGCTATGCTGTGTCTCAGCTGACCGGTCCCTAGGCAGCATCTCTTCATCCCATCTCCCAAGGTCTTTCTCACCTACCACTACATTGTCCCAGGTTCCTAAGTTTCCTTCTGCAGAGCAGCATTTGTCACTATGTAGAATTCCAGTAAGAATTATGTTTGCTGGCTTGGTTTACCCACTGTTGACTGAGTAAAATAGCCAGGGCTTTTAATAACCAATATTACAATTTAGGGATAGGATGTGACCTTGCGGCTTTGGATTGTCCACTTCTGTTAGAATATAATTACTGAACAATATATTAATATGCATTGAATTACATTGATTCATGAAGCAGACTTTGAGCTATCCTTTTAAGGCTGTGCACACCTGAAGCAGACTTTGAGCTATCCTTTTAAGGCTGTGCACACCTGAAAAATTATTCTGAAGAATTGCTTTAGATTTCACTCAAGCACAAGCAGGGCACCTCCTTGATCTTTCTTAAATTTTTTAGGGTTCTGCAGCAGCCTGAAAAAAAGATGCAGCTGCTTTAAGTCCACTCCTTAAAACTCTTAACGCAGTGGCATCTTTGAAGCAGAACCCTGAAAATATCAGAGAGTCATGTGGCCTTGCAACAGCTGAAACATTTCCTTCCTCCAAATCAGTTTTTGAATTGTGAGAAGCTGTTACCACTACAGTGTTATGATCTGTAGTTTTTAGTATACCAATACAAAATACGAAAACATAGATGGAATCAACATTCACTATTTATATTTGTTGACAATGTTGGAAGCCCTAACACTGCTATGCTAGCACCTTAATGCTGGAATAATTTTCTACCCATTTTCTATCTCCTAAAAGATCTATTAAGATGATAATTATCCATTATAGTCCATGTTTCTCCATGGAAAGGCAGCACTGAAGTATGATAACAATACTTGGTATAAGGATAATCAAGAATATGAAGCAATACACAAAAAATATAATTTCCACTATTATTTGTGATAATTGCTTTTAAAAAGATAATTGCTTTTTGAGCCATGGTGGCTTAGTGGTTAGAATGCAGTATTGCAGGCTAATTCTGCCGACTGCCAGCAGTTCAAATCTCACTGGCTCAAGGTTGACTCAGCCTTCCATCCTTCCAAGGTTGGTAAATTGAAGGCCCAGATTGTTGGGGGCAAGATGCTGACTCTGTAAACTGCTTAGAGAGGGATATAAAGCACTATAAAGCGGTACGTAAGTATAAGCACTATTGCTATTGCTAAAGGAAATGGCTGGCAATTTGCTATCAATCCAGCTTTCCCAACCTAGTGCCACCCAGATCTGGGGGGGCAGCAGTTCCCCACCTTCCAGCCAATCATCATGGCCAAGGACTAGAAACTGCATTGTCATCATATCTGAAAATGGCCAGGCAGAAGAAAATTTCATTAATCTATCATCTCGAGGACACAAACTGAGCAGTGCAACTTTTTGAAAAATAGCAAGAGGCATACCTTCCAACCCAGTCAACAGCAATGCCTTCACCATTGGGCACACCATCACTAATGATTGTTTCTTTGTTTGTCCCATTGAAAAACATTCTTTCTATGACCTTCCTGCCTACGTCAATCCAGTACAGCCTTTTTTCCACCCGGTCAAAATCCAGAGCCACCACATTTCTGAGTCCTTGCAAAATGAGAGAGTAAAGCCGGCCATCTGTGGTGAGATTTCTCAGATAGTATCGATTGCTAAAGATAAGATAAGGTGAGATGTTACTGTTCTGCCGGCAACTTCTGCCATCAGGTTCACGAATGTAACCTGGGGCACACTTGCAGATGTAGCTGCCAACGGTGTTCTCACAGATCTGGCTACATATTGACGGTGTTTCATTACATTCATCTATGTCATCACAAGACCTTTTGTTGGACATGAGTCTGTACCCAGGATGACACGAACAATAGAAACTAGTCTGGATGTCTATGCAGATGTGGTCACAGTTGCTAATTGAAGGATTGTTGCATTCATTAATGCCTAGAATAAAACAAATGAAACAAAACGTTACTCCATTTTTATTAGGTAGCCTTGGTTTCTGATGGTTCATTTACTGTTACTTACATAAATCTAGTTTTCCCCAACATGTAGTCCATGTGTTGGACTATAACTCCCAGGTTACCTTCCTCAACCAGCATGCTAACTTGAGAAATTGGAACTATAATTAAACACATTTGAAGTGCACCAGATAGGGAAGAATGAGATAATTCTCTGAAGCTATAATTACAAAAGGCAATTGGTAAGAGCTAATCAGCCTTTCTTCAACTAGTGATGATCTGTAACTGTCTCAACACCTGACTATTTGCCATGTCAGAGGACAATTTGAGTGGCAATCCAACATCATCTGGGGACCCAAGAATATGTATAAAGATTGTGCGAGGTTGCTTTTGTGCTGATTTATCTAAGTTCCATACATACCACATCCCTTCTCATCACTATTATCTTGGCAGTCATCTATCCGGTTACAGACTTTGACCATTTCAATGCAGTTCCCATTGTCACATGTAAAATAGTGGGGAGCACAAGTTGCTTCTGGTGTAACACAAAGATGTTCTAGCTCATCAGACTCATCCCCACAGTCATTGTCCCCATCACAGAGATAAGCTTTGTTGATGCAGCGGCCATTTTGACAGGTAAACTGGTGCTGTTGGCATGGCTGATAGATGCAAGCCCTCTCATCACTGCCATCCCCACAATCATTTCGGCGGTCACACCTGAAAAAGCCCATAAGAAAAGTTGGTCATTCATTTGTGAGATGAGCAACATATAAATTTAATACATACATACATACATACATACATACATACATACATACATACATACATACCGGTACATATATACATACATACATACATACATAAAATAGCAAGACCTCTGCTAACATTCACATCTATGTGTGTGTTCTCCACCAAAGGTATTGCATGCAAAACATAAGGTTTGGGAGAACAGATGCATGATCTGCAGATCATGGACAAACTATCCGTGACATTACATAAAAATGTCGAACATGGAAAATTTCAGATGACAGATATCCTGGAAAGAGAGAGATTGATTGAACTAGACAGAGATTAAGTGACAAAAAGTGTATCCTTAGTACCCTGAGGCTCTTGTCTCCTTCTAGTCCTCAGAAATCCTTCACATATTTCTCTACCATCACCACCACCCTAATCCTCATCAAATTAAAGTCTTTGCCGTATAGATTATAATTGCTCAGATTTGTATTCTTTTCTTGCTTGTGACAATATGAATACTATTCCTACTGGTCTTGATCCAACTTTTTATCATTATAAGCAATATGACATCATAAACTCCTGTGCCGGCCTAACCAGCAGTCCAGTAGAAAAAAGAAGGAGGAAAATGAATTAAGAAGATAAAGCTGAGTTCATTTTTGACCAGATACAATCTTAGTAACAAGGAATTTATTCCTTGTTATAATCCTCTTAGTCCACCTACTGCATTTATGCAAAGTGGAGTTGAAAAGCAGGCCTATGTCCATCATTGCTACATATTCTATTATTACAAGAATAAACAAAAAGCAAAACATAGCTGAGTCTCAAATTCCCACTGGTCTTACATGGCCAATGATTGACGAATGATATGTGCTGCATTTCAGTGTTTGTAAAGAATTATAAGTTATCCACTTTTAAAATATTAGCTCTAGCATATGCCTGTGATTCTTGAAAGAGTTTGCAGAGGACATACAAACCTGTAAGTGTTACGGATGCACAGTCCATTACTACATGTGAATTCATTGTCCAAGCATGGCCTTCTAGTGCAGTTCTGATGCTCATCGTAAGCATCACTACAGTCAGCATCCCCATCACAGACCCAAGCCCTAGGTATACATCTTCTTGAGGGGGGCACATTGTTCACACATGTGAATTCAGTGGCTAAACAGCTGCGATTTGCTAGAACAAAGCACGAGATTTCAGCAACTTGTCCAAAACACATTACTCATGCCATTTAAATCAGCCTACCATCTCTTCAACCAATGTCTTCTTGACCATTTGCAGTCTTTCAAACAAAAGGTGAATTATCAGAAAGCAATTTAGGTCTTCAGGGTTGTTTTTTTTTAAACAACCCTGCAATCCCTTGCTTCGGGGTGGGATCGGGGCGACTCATTGGAGCTGAGCATTTACCGGTCAGATGCCCTTCCTGACACCTATGCAGAGTTTGCAGCAGACAATTACTCACTGCGCCCAGAGAGAGAAATATCTGCTGCTACCTAGGATTAAACTCCAGCCTCTTGATTGTGAGGCAAGAACTCCAGCTCTAAGCCACCATGCCGCTCATCTAGGCCTTGAGTAACTAAATAAAATAACAGCTTAGCCTTGAAGCTTTGTGTTGCACGGAACTTACCACAATTGTGTCTTTGGTCCTCATCACTCATGTCACCACAGTCATTATCACCATCACAGACCCATGTAACTGGTATGCATCTGCCGCCATCACATCTAAACTGCCTACTTGAACAGCTCCGTTCAGAAGAAACTTAAAGGAAATATAAGATTTCACAGACTATGCATGTTTCGCATCCTGTTTCCTACATTTCCACAGACATATGGCAATTTGTGTTTTAATTCTCAGTTTAGCTAATGGCAAGGGACTGTGAAAGTCACTGGGTAATCCACAGGATATGGAACATGTTTACCTCTAGCTAGTAAAACCTTTATAATAGTAATAGTAATAGCAATAGCACTTAGACTTACATAGTGCTTTACAACTCTAAGCGGTTTACAGAGTTGGCCTATTCCCCCCAACAATCTGGGTCCTCATTTTATCCACCTCGGAAGGATGGAAGGCTGAGTCGACCTTAAGCCAGTGAGAATCAAACTACTGACAATGGGTACAGTCAGCCTGCAATACTGCATTCTAACCACTGCACTATCACAGCTCCTACAGAAGTTAAATGTATATCATTGGCTTCTGGAAATGCATGTTTTGATTTTTATTGAGGTTTTAATGGATACAGTATGCTTTTCTCATACAAAGCACGCACTGTGCCATTCAGATGAAAAAGCATCCTGCAGAATGACTAAAGTGTTGTTCAAAACAGAAAAGTGAGTCATTAAGAGAAGTTCTTCAGAATGTCTTCCCCTCATTCTTTTTTTTTTTTACAATTATGTCAATACTAGCAGTGTGACTTTATTATAATTTCATGGTGCATGCTATATTTTCATGGGTTTATCAATGACTGTTGAGGAAACTTCATTCTTGGGGGTCTGACAGAAATACACCTTGTTCTTTAACATATCAAGTAGCCTAGGGCACATTTTCCAATAAGGCTGGTCACTAGTGGGTTATAAGTTTTAATTTCCCTCATTTAATTTTGATAGTCCGAGTAATCCTTTCCAAGTCCCTTCCAAGTGTGCCTAACCTCACACTTACCACAAGAGGCAGGCTCATCCGAGCCATCAGCACAATCCGCTGTTAAATCACAGTACCAATGAGCAGGAATGCAACGTCCAGATGTGCAGCGAAACTCAGTACTGGTACAAGTCAATGAGGCTGAAAAGGCAAAAAAAATTCTTCTTTGATCTGTGTGTTTCCTTTGCAAATGCACCGGACTCTGTAATGATTATACTCAATCCTCAGTCTGGGTATTGTGCTCTTTGGTAGTTAAATTGCTTCAACTAGGTTAGCTTAGTAATTCTTGCTACAATTTTCCTAAATGCCTCAGGATAATAAGACATATAAAATGAAACTGGTGAAGGATATCAGTCGCTGGTCTAAAACTATTGGACAAAATCATTGTGGAAAAGAGATCTGGACCCCATTCATATCTCAGATTGTAAGTCACTACTTCACAATATTTCTCCATGAAAGACCTCCAAAAAGATACCCATTGGCCCATCAGCTTCCATTTCCACTTTGCCAGATGTGGGAAACCTCAAGCCAAACATGGAGCTCATTAGCCTCCTCATTGGCCATCTATTAGCATTTTAGATGAAAATTAGTGGGAAAATAGAAAAGACTATATAAGAACAGACTGTATAAGGAGATTCTGAACTTCTATCCTCCCTCTCTCCTCTCTTCTCAGCCCCCCCCCCCGCCAGCATTGGGATGACCCAGTTGCCAATCAAGTAGCAGTTGCCAATCAAACAGCAGCATTGGGCAGGAGGGGGAGCGGAAAGCTCTGCTACCTGGGAGTTCTGCAGCCACAAATCTCATGAAGAATAAGATCAACAAACACAGCCTAAGCACAAGGGTAAAGATAAGCATAAAACTAAATGATAAACAATCCTGCTGAGAAAGATGTTTTTCCCTTCCCTCAGACCTGACATGGAAAAAAAAAATCTTCCAGTCATTTCTCTCAGATGGAGCCAGGTTTTGGAAGAAGAGTCAAGAAGCCCAGCCAAGAACACACAAGCAGAAAAAGCAAAGAAAATGTCAATGCTTTGGCAGAACAAGAATAGAAAACAAACTAAACAAGATGAAAGGTGTTATTGACCTCTGCTGGAAAGGAGGAATTCTACATTATAATAGGAATATATAAGGCTATATATATAAAATACAAATATACATGACAATGTATTACATTATTATATTTTATATCAACATAACAACATAACATGATAACATATATATGACAGAAGAAATATGTCAGCAATAAACAAATTATATTAGAGATGTAGAATAGAAAAATATGAAGATGCACTAAAACTGCATTTTATAGTGTAGATAAAGGGCACAAAGCAAATAGTTAGAATATAGTTTTAGTAGTAAGATATTAATTTCTAAAATAGTTTGAAGTATTTGTAATGAACTATTCCTTTTGTTGTAAGCTTTCCTTGCTTTGCAAAATGAAACTCTTTTCCCAACTATTGAAGGGAGATACAAAACAACCTGAACCAACTGTTTCAGGTTTCCTTCATTGAGTCAAGCTGATTATTTGTGATTCCAAAAAGAATATGTCATTATCTGTAATAAAGATTCGATGACACATTATAATATTAATATGAAAGTACAGATGAGAATGGAAGCAAAATGCTTCCTATCCTGACCCCTAATCCCAACTGCAATATCAATACACCAAAAATCAGCCCTGCCTTTAAGGTAGCATTACAATAATCCTAAATTATGGTTTACAGGGATCTAGCTTAAGTTGGAAATTTGAGTCAGAAATCCTCTGCACCTATATAGCTTGTCCAAATAACCTAAGATAATTATTTTGGAGGGGGGGCTTGATGCCCAACTTCCTTAAGTGAAAATACGAATGCAGAACAGGCGCATTTCCACTGAAGGGTACTGGGAATCAAGCAGTGGTGGGATTCAGCTGGTTTGCACCGGTTCAGCAGAACCAGTAGCTATTTTTTTGTTGACTTTGGCGAACCGGCTGAAGCCTTAGCCCTTTTTTGCAAGGCCCAGAATGGACCCTGGAAGTGCATGGACGCCACTTCCAGAAGTCCGTTCTGAGCCTCGGAGGCCTGTGGGAGGCTTCCCAGGCCCAGATTGGCCCACCAGAAGTGCGTGAACACCATTTCTGGAAGTCCGTTCTGGGCTTCGGAGGCCCAGGCCCAGAACGGACTTCCGGAAGCGGCATCCACGCAGAGAACCGGTTATTCAAGTATTTGAATCCCACCACTGGAATCAAGGCCCCAAAATTCTAAAGCCAGAAGAGCACCAAGTAAATAAAATTAACATGATATACTTTTCCAATGAAATAAGAACCGATGGTGTGGTCAGAGTGTTCTGACAGGACCCATGTTCAAATCTTCCCTTAGTCAGAAAACTCATTTGCTTACTATTTAGTCAGTTTCCTGCTGTTTAGATCTAATTTATTTCAGAGGGTTATTGTGATAAAATGTATGGAGAGTTACTGAAATGGTTGCTTTATGGTAAGAGGTACGTTTCATTAATAAATAAAAAGGGAAGCAGTGCACTTATACTGTACAAGTTCTGGACTGGAGACTCAAGATTCCAAATTTCAGTTTAGCTTGTCACACTTTGGATGATCACTCTTGGAAGTCCTTTTAATATGTATTTAGCATTGTCATTGAATCCCTCTGTGACCTGAGCTTCTGAAGAATAGGAGGATATAAATCTAAAAAATGTAAACATGCCAGGAGTCATAGGAATCCACCTAGGAGGTAATCCTTTGTTTATTTTTTTTACTTCAAGTTTAGTAACCTCTTTGTTTCATTTTGAGAATCTGTCTATCAACTTAAATTCCAGATTATCAGCAATTTCCTTAAGTCTTGCTCGCATACACGTGTTCCCCACACCCACCATACATTTTAGTTGTGTCTTTTCAATTGCATTCCTAAAAAAAAACAGAACATACAAGAAGGCTTGGCCCTTTACCCAAACTGCAACAGGAAAGCATTAAGTGAAGGAGGGTAATTGTTGGAAGTCATTAGCTTACCGCAGTGAGTGGGGCTCTCATCACTCATGTCGCCACAGTCATTATCCCCATCACAAAGATAAGTCCGAGGAATGCATATGTTGGTATTCTGACATTTTGTATAACCAGACTGACAAGTGCGTTCAGCTTCAAGGCAAAAAGAAAGGATTCTTTTTCTTCCCCATAAAGCATAAGGCAGGGTGTTTTTAAACAATTGCAAACAGCAGTGTACAGCAATACATTACTTGGTACTAGAATTATCTGATGTATTGTTAAATCCAATTTAGTTCAGCATAATACTGCCTTTTTATAGATGGGGTGGAATACTAATCCTAAGAATGACAATGAATATGAGTGGTAACTTAAATGCCTCTTCAGATTCATTGGATCTAATGATGCTCTTCCATTAGTGCAGTGTTTCTCAACCTTGACAATTTTAAGGCGTGTGGACTTCAACTCCCAGAATTCCACAGCCAGCATTGCTGGCTGTGGAATTCTGGGAGTTGAAGTCCACACGCCTTAAAATTGTCAAGGTTGAGAAACACTGCATTAGTGTAACAGAGTATACTGATCCATCAGATTCCCCTATCTCCTGTACCTTCTCCCCCTCTAATTATCAAGAGGTTGAAAGATCCTCTGGGACTAATCTTAGATACAGCAGAACATGGCAGCTAAGTGGAGGAGAACAGAAATTCTGAGAGCATGAGTGGAGCCACTTGGATCATATCTGTGCATGAATACAAAAGCTAATCTACTTTCATTTCGTACTCAAATAAAATAATCATTCAGCTATCAGTTTCAATTTCGATTTGTTTCTGACCTTCTTTAATATTTCAAAAAATTTGCTTAATGCTAGTGGCACATGGAAAAGCAGTATCTCCCTCTGCTCCTTGATGGTGTCATATCCATCCAGTAGAATTGGAAAGTATTAAATGGGATGGGACTTATGCGAGTCTTTCTTCCAGGGTCTAATGAAGACACTGCCAAAGGTCTTATATGTCAGCAGCCTAATGAATAGGGATGCTATTCACTATTGTCTCCAACAACTATATGAGAATAATCACTTCCACCCCACCCCCCACAGTTAGTGCTCAATGATCAAATTTGCATATCATACAATCAAAAAGCATGCTAATCCAGGCTGTTTGAAGGGTCCCGCTTGGTTCCCCTGACTGCAAGCACAAATGAACAAATCAAGACACCCTATTCTTTTTTTCTGTTACATACGAAGTAGATTCCCTGATTTGTTCCTCACCTAAGAAACCACTCATAAACCAGGTATGTTTTTGGTTTCAGATTATGGCTTGTTAGAAAAGCAATAAGCAAGTCACAGAACAATAGCTTTCTTGGCTTCTTTAGTTCCTTCCACTGGCAGGAAGAGTCAAGTGAGGAACAGCTAGAAAAAGGAATAATCATCAACCTGCTCGTGATTCTTCAGCATCCCTGCTTAGCAAAATGTATTAACTAGTCCATTTGGAGATATTAGTAATTTCATAACAAGAAATATGAAGTTTCTTGTTAATGTCAGTGGAATCACTTGGGGTAATTAGCAAATAATACCCTAAAGATCTACTCTGCGATTCAGTTCCTATTGTTTGAAACAACTATACAAATTAATGAGAAAATTTCTCAAAGGCAATACACAGTCAAAGAACATCTAGTTTGTTCTCAGGATTCCTGAAAACATAATAAATCTAAATAAATCACATGCTTCTGTGAAGCAACACATCCTTCTTCCTTTTCAGAAAGTTTACTTTTTGGTTGTGTGAAGAATCAGAGCCTAAGGGACAATATGTAGTTTTAATCAACTTACGGCAATTTCTCTCATCTGAAGTGCCATTATCGTAACAGTTGTTTACACCATTGCAGACGGATGCAAGAGAGATACACCTTCCATTATTGCAAGTAAATTCTGTCTGGGGGTCACAAGTTCGGAACAAGCATCCCACCTCATCACTGTTGTCTCCACAGTCATTGTAGTGATCACAACGATAAGAGTAGCGTACACATCGCCCATTGCCGCAGGTGAAAGCTGTTGGCTGACAGGTATGAAAAGCTGAAGGAAAGGAATGTGACAAAAGAAATGTCATTGACAGAAGGGACTCAAAGAGCTTTGACAAATTCACCCCAGAAATACAATACTGAATTGATTTTATCTGCCAAGGCAAATACAGCTGCAAAACGGACAGCGTGCAAGTCAGACAAATATAAGATAAAATTTTATTTTAGCATTCAAATGACAGCTCTATGGATTTTCAAATCCCTACAAATGAAGTTTCCTCATTCATGAAAATTAATGAAGAGAATTGGAAACAAGTTGAAATGGAAAGAGGCTAAACTGTCACTACAGCCTTATCATATCAGAGACTATGATCCTTACAAAGTCAGTGGAAAACATAACCTTCCTTCACATTCTGCTCTGGTTATTTTCTTTTTATTTTTATTGAGAATTTTGACATAATTAAAAGATCAGCAAGAAAATAAAAAGAGAAGATAGAAAAATGAAAAAGAAAGAAAAACTACTAAAAACAGTACAGATAAAGAAAAAAGAAAAAGAGTCTGCTTTGGTATTTTCAATGTGTGTTAATAGAAAGGAACAAAATTCTTTGTTTTATGCCCATCTTTTGGGCATAATTCTGCACGCAGATATTTCCTCCCATGTTAACAGTCCTGTAAAGTCTTGGTAAACTATTCACTTGGTACATGTGTATAAAATAAGATAGAATATTATATTTGCAGCATAATTACAATTGAAGAAAAAAGAAACTATCAGAAATACTCAGTTTATTGTTCTTGCTCAATATTTGATTCTTCAAAAAAAGCCATTTTTTTTAAGAAACTCCAAATTTCATACCCTCTCCCCTGCATTAATCCAAGGAAAAATTTGAACCATTAAATTTCTTTTTTTATGAAAGCAATAAAATCTTCAACTCATTCTGCTTTGTATAGTCAACAGATCATTGGACTCTGGACCAAACAGACAGTAGTAGTCATCTCCTTTATTTGGTTTTTATCCCCAAAATGGTTTTGCTAAAAACAATTGCAACTGGACAAGAGCTTTTGTTTTAACTGTGGAGGTACTTACCGCACACACTTTCCAATTCATCACTGCCATCCCTACAGTCATTATCATTATCACACTTCCAGCGTTCAGAGATGCAACGGCCATTAAGACAAGTGAATTGGCTACTTCCACACCTGGTACCATTGTCCACAACACAATGCTTGTTGTTATTGGCTAAATACCAGTGTCCTTCGGCAGGACATTGACACTCTGCACCACCTGGGCCTATAGTCATTGCATTAACCACAAAAGAAGACGGGGTTAATAATATAGTTAGATAACATCTCTCCCCAATATTAATCGTAAATCTGCCTAGAAATTTATCCAGAATTACCAAAATGTCCTACAACACATCAACTAATCCTTTAAACAATATTCTCCACAGGAATCTGAATGAGCTCTGTTTGTAAAGAGGGCTATTGCAGAAAGAAGTTTTCAGAACTGTAATTATTACAAGAAAGATTAATTTATAAAAGGAATAAGACAAAACATAGATGGCTATTGTATTCTCCCGTATTTTGTATCAGCAGGAACTTAATATTGATTTCAACAAACATAACAAAATAGGACGAGGATGACACAGTAGAAAAGGATACAGTTTTTAAAATATTTCAAATAGTAATGAAAACTTTTTTGGGTTGTTTCTTTAAACATGCAAAACATCAGTAATTCCATTCATTTTTTTGCATGCTTAGACTATCAACATGTCTAAAACCCAACCCCAATGACAAACAGAGCAAATCACCGTGGGCTTGCATATTATATGAATGTTTTGTCCAGTTCATGCAGTATTGGTCTGACAGTGTAATCTAGAAATAATTATATGGCAGAGGCCCAGGTTTGTAGTCCCCCAGATGAATCCTTGATGTCTCCAGTTAAACAAATCCTTGATGTCTCCAGTTAGACCAGGCATGTCAAACTCGCGACGTCACGCAACGTTGCACGACATATCGTGACTTTTTCCCCATTGCCAGCAATGGGGTGGGCGCGGTTTCAGTATGATGCATCCAGCCCGCGGGCCGGCAATTTGACATGCCTGAGTTAGACAAATCAAGTGGCATGTTGCTGCCATTCATTGGACTGAAAGGCCAAAAGGGCCAATCAACTTAGCTTCATATTTCAGTGTGAGAAATTGACAAAAGAAAGGCTGGGCTATCTGGACTAGTATGTACTGTATATACTATGCAGCCAAAGTACTATATCTTGATTTTCTAGTGTGCAAGGATTTAAAATAATAAATAATTCAGCTGTTCAGATATTTTGCTCATGCCCATCTTTCTAACACAACTGAATGTCAATCAATTCATTATTCCCTATTGCACAATATTTTACCTGGCACACAGATGTGACTGCAACCCCCATTAAATTGGTTGCAAGGGTTGGCGCACTGCTGTTGTTTCCTTTTGGCCCAAACGTGAATGTCCATTGGTCTGTTTGGCAGGTTTGATACCATCACAATTTGATCTGACCCATCGTATTTGTTGGCTCGATAAACACTTCGGGTATTCCAGTCTGTCCAGTAAATGTGTTGATCAAATAGGGTCATTGCAAATGGATGCAGGGCAGTGCTAACGACAACCTCACGGTTTGCACCCAATAGAGAGCTGCGTTCAATCTTCTGTCTAAAACAAGTAGGAAATATCAGCATTTGAACAAAAAGAAAAACACAAGCTTCCAACATTTCTTGAGTTCCACAGAGAAAATGCTGTAGATCAGTTCCTTATTTTTTCATTGATTTCAAGACTCTCTTGCACCCTGAACATTCGCATTATTTAATATTATTTCTGAAATCCAGGTGAACAACTTTCAGCAACAGATCCTTATATGAAAGCTGAGTCCCTTTTCTGCAGCCACTGGATTCTCCTCTAGATGTTTCACTATGGCTGAAAATAAATTCCATGGTATCTCATCATTTTAAGGTGGGAACCATATGAAAATTTAAATCCTGAGATCTGCTAAATTTTGTAAAAAAAAAAAATTAAAGGAAGTTTTTATCTCCCTCAATAAAATCTAAGTCCATCCCTTTCCATGTAAATGACAACTTTGCGTCATTGCCCCATCAGCTATGAGTCATGGCAACCAAATGGCATCCCTTCATTTTTCAATCATTAATATTTATTTAGAATGGATTTTTCCACATTATTATTATATGTTATGGGAGGGCCAAATGTGTGCATTAGATGAAAAATGCTTAACAGTACGCAAATGAAACTGTAAACAAATACATACAAACTTGCATCAGCCCAATAAAGTCGCTGCTCCTCATAGTCCAGTGTAAGACCATTGGGCCATACTAAGTTGGTGCTCACAATAGCACTCCTGAAGTTACCTCCAAGTGTTGCTCGTTCTATCTTAGCATTGGAGCTCCAATCGGTCCAGTACATGTACCTAGTGATGACACAATTGCCCAAGGCTTCTTAAGTCAAAGAAATCTATTTACATCTATAAGTAAACCTAGGAAGAACAAAGAGCAGGGGTGTCAAACTCAATTTCATTGAGGGCCGCATCAGCATTGCGGTTGCCCTCAGGGGGCCAGATGGATGTGGCCAGGCTGGGTGCGGCCTACTGGGTGGGCATGGATGGAGTGGGTGTGGCCTACTGGGTGGGCATGGCCAGCTCTACATCGTTCGCGTCAAAGGTGCCTGTGGGGGCGTGGGTAGGAATGGGACAGATCTGAGGGTCTCTGGCAGAAGGGGGTGGGACCAGAGCAAGTGCCAAGGCATGGTCCACTGGAGGAGCCTCACTGTTCCTCTCAGGCCATGCGGGGGAGACCGGATGGTGGTGTGGGCTGTCCGGAGCCCTGGGCAGCAGAGGTCAAACACCCAGCCTGGCCCTCGAGCACCTGTGGCACCAAGCCCAGCCTCACTTCCCCAAGGGGGCACCCAGCTGCACTTACTTCCTTCTCAAGGTTGCTGCTGCTGTGCTTGCTCTCCTTAGCTAGCTTGCTCATGATGGGTATGAGGGCAAAGTCAGAGGGAGGCCCATTCCCTCTCCATGGGAGGAGACCCGGCTTTGTATCCAAAGCTTCCTTAGCAATAGGATGGGAGACCCCAGAATAGGCCAGGAGGAGAGGGCAAGGGGATGGTGAAAGGGCAGCAGGGCAGGACTAAGGCAGGACTTCCCTCAGTCCCTCCATCTCCTTCTTTCCTTCCTTCTTTCCTTCCTTCCTTCCCTCCTAAGTACAGAGTGGTGGGAAAATATTTGAGATGAGGGAGGGAGAAAAACAGGCAAGAAACGCAGCTGGGGAAGTGTCACCCTTCGTGAGGAATGAAGAAATGCACCATCACCTGGAAGTGGCCAGCACATGGCCCTCATCTACTTCACATATCTGGCTTGGTGGACTCTTGGGGAGGGGATGCCACGAGCAGCGTGAGAATCAACATTACCTGTGCAATGCTGCCCAGCCCCCAGCCTGCCCAGTTTCCACAGGCAGCGGGAGCTCTCCTCACAGTGCCGAGTGGTTGAGCCAGGCGGTGCAATGCTCGTCAGCTTTGTACCTTGCTGCCTGCTGAAACTGGGAAGGCTGGGGGCTAGGCAGCATTGCACTTCTCATCAGATTTGCGCCATCCGGATCAGCTCTTGGAGTTGTGAGGAGAGCTCCCTCTGCCTGCTGAAACCCCTCCCCCAGAGCCCATCAAGCTGGCTATGTGAAGTAGGTGAGGGCTATTTGCTGGCCACTTCCAAGCGATGGTGCATTACTTCATTCCTCACAAAGGGTGACACCTCCCCAGCATGCACCCAGGGGGTGGGGCCAACATGGTAGGGGCTGGTTCCTCTCTGTTTCCAGACAGCCTTGTGGAGCTAAGACTGAATGCATTTCAGCACCACCACAAAATTGTACACTGGCTACAGGCCGGCCTGGGCCAGGGCCAAGGCAGCGGGGGCCGTTCCCTCACTGTTTCCAGGATGGCTTCGCGGGCCACATGAAACCACTTCACGGGCCGCATCCGGCCTCCGGGCCTTGTGTTTGACATGTCTGACAAAGAGGCTTCACTGGTTTCTCCAATGTCTTCACTGGAAGAACTCAGGAGATACCCAACCTGATCCTAAACCATATTACAAACAGGAAGTAAATCTAGAATAGGGCTTCACAACAGGCTACCCACTAATACCAGCAATCACAAACATTGACACCTTTGCCCTAAATTAAATTACAGTCAAGCTACAAAGAAATGACTGTTTTACAACATTGAAAAAATTCACAATGTGCTTTATGCAAAGCCTCTTAAAGATTGTCTGAAACTAACACAGGGTAATGTCTGAAATTCCCTGCATTTTAGTTCTCCTAACTCAGACATATCAAACTTGCGACGTCACATGATGTCGCGTGACATATCGGAGCTTTTCCCCATTGCCGGCAATGGGGTGGGTACGGTTTCAATCACGACGCATCTGGTCCGCGGGCCGACAGTTTGACACCCTTGTCCTAACTGAATGACAAACTAGAAGGTGCAGTGACCAGAAAAACCCAGTATTGTTTATTTGGAAAATAATGATGAATTGGCATTCTGGCCCCGAGTCAAATCATCTATGTTGCCCAGCTACTGTTCTGTTTATCTCATTTTCCTGCTACGTCCTGCTCTGTTTATTTCCCTCTGATTCTTCTTAAGATGTAGTCAGTTGAAAAAGAGGCCTTCATGGAGACCTTCACCTTTGCCATTGTGTAGAGGTGGCCTTAAAGGACAGGAGAAAGAGCCACTACCAAGCCATTGGTCAGATAAGCAGGAATTGTGTCCGTTCCATGAAACGAATTTGAGCAAATGTTTCAGACAGACCCTTCCTTAGTTCATACAAAGATAAAATGAGGGAGGACGAAAGTACACTCAGACTTGCAAGATTCCATTACTATTGTTCCAACAAAAGTAGTCTTTATCTACAGTATATGGCATTGGTTTCTTAAGTTTGGTCGACACTGTAGGACTAACAAACTGTGAAAACAATACAGCGGTACAAATTATGTCTATGACCATACTTCCTGATCAGAGGAAAATCCTTCATTAAAAGGAAGCATTGGGCAATGGGGAGAATAAGCTTCATTCTACTGCCCAGCTCCTACACACAATGCAAGCTGTTTTGCTATGGCAGTTATGTTCTGCTTTTTTCTCTGAAGGACAGACAACAGACCTAGTTAGTTCCCTGGGGAAAGGAAGGATTGCCTTCCAGCCACTCAAGGCTCTAAGAATGTTCTGCCTAAGAATGCATTCTCAAAAAAGAATCTGTACATGCACACAAGGTATAATAGGGCAGGGGTACCCAACCGCCAGTCTGTGGACCAGTACTGGGGCGTGGCATGCCAGCAACCGGTCTGCACAAACAAGCAAAGCCCCATCTGCAGGATGCAGGCAGCACACAAAACCATGCACTCTCCAATCCATGGGAAAACCTCTCTCCATGGAACCGGTCTCCGGTGCCCAAAAAGGTTGGGGACCTCTGTAATAGAGTATTTCTCATCACTAATTGCAACATTTATTATTCATTCATTATTAATTGAGCTATTATGGTTGGGAAGTTTCATAATGCAGAATAGGCAACTTACCCTTGGCAAGGATCCAAGACAATGGCCCTTGGCCGTGGGACACGAGCCACCACTGAACGATTAGATCCATCCACAGCCATTGAACTGATGGTCTGATTGCGATAGTCACTATAATAAAGTCTGTTGTTGGTCCAGTCAAAGGCAATGCCATCTGGAGCTCCTAAATCTTTAGACATATCAAACAGGACAATATAGAACAAGAGAGATGTGAGTATGAAAATCATCCTAATAATGAAAACTTTTCAAAATACCTCTTCTGTTCTAGTTCCAACTATTATCAGGGGGGATTTGCACTGAATCAAATGGGAAGGTTTTTAATCCCATAGTAAAAAAAGAAGAAGCTGTGTCACTGGATTAAGATGAAGCAGTCTTCTTAAGAGCTTCCACACTTCTGGTATTTTGAAGGGTATATTGCCCTTGCAAACTTCATTTTTTAAAAAAGCATCACAAGTAAACTGAAGAATAGCGGCTACATATTACCAATGCCAATACTCAAATAAGCAATGCAGTTCAAAGCATTGTGTCTAGCAGAAGGCTCATTTGCCTGAAACTGCAATGACCTAATTCCATGCCAAGTTAGTACAGGTTTGTGATGTTTTTACATAATTCTTAACTCATTTTGGAGTAAGGTCCTGGCTGAGGAAAGGTTTAAAGTTTTAACAAAAGGCAATATAAATTGTTGGTTTGTCAGAAAATGAATCAGTAGGGCCCAGATATATGAAATAAATTTGAGTTTCAATGGCATTTACTCAGATGAACATGCTTAGGTTCACCACTAACTGAATATTATTACACTTAGTGAATTTTCCTTCCTTGTAGTCATACTTTCAATAACTTCTGCAAAATACCTTCCAAGAAGCAGGTTACAATCCAATATACACTTTGGGTGTTCTTCCGAGTAAACATTTAGTTCTATTTCCTTAGAAAATGCATATGCTATGTGAGAAATTCACATAAAAGTTATCTTAGCTAAGTTCTGAATTCTTGTATTTACCTGATGCTACTTCTGTGGGATTACTACTTCCAGAAAAGATACTGATAAAGCTGATTCTTCCTGGGCCAGGTGGAGAACTTTGAGTAAAATATATTAAACCGTTCACACTGTCATAGTCCAGAGCTATTGCAGTCCTTGATACGGTCATTGTATGGAATGGAGGGCTATGATTTTCAGGATCCAGGTGCACACTTCTAAGGGCATTCTCCAAAGCAAAGATCAAGTAATTATCTGTTGAGATAAAACACCTCTTCCCATCACTTCCCAGCAATCCAAATGCACACCCACACTTTGGTGTTTGCAGATCAGGAAGTGCAAAGCACAAATGGTCACAGCCTCCGTTATTCTCTAGGCATGGATTGTAGTTGACATCAGCAGGTGCCTGTGACTGGTAATGGCTATTGTAAATAGTCACATCTCTCAACCAGTCAATGTTGTCTCTTATCACAATTGGCTGCTCGGTATTTCCTGGCTCTTTACTGGCTTGAAAGATTTTTTTCAAGTTCCTATCCACCCAAATTATAGAGTTTTCAAAAATAGTGAGGCCATATGGTGTTGGGTAACGGCTGCCATAGCGGATAATTTCAGGCTCACCACCATCATGAGAAATTCTTGCAATCATGTCTAAGGAGTCATCCACCCAATAAATATAGCCAGTGCTATGATCGACTGCTAAACCGCGTGGCGTAACAATTCCTTCAGACACTAACACAGTTCTGTTGCTGCAGTCAAGAAACGCACGTTCTATTTTGCGATCTTGCCCATAGTCTGCCCAAAAGAGGTATCTGTTCTTGGGATCGACTACTATATGTCTTGGCATATCCACTGTGGTTTTAAGTAGCACTCGTCGATAAGAGGTATTTAAACGCAGAACTTCAATAAATGTTTCAATCAAGAACGCATTGGTAAAATAGAGGTTTCCTGCATACAGAAAAATAAAATGAAAAACACCAAATTCTGTTGTTATATATAATACATGCTTCAGAACTTAGTACAGTTTTATACAAAATAACACATATCATCTGTAAGATAGAAACTTTAAGAAAAATCCTGCAATTTAGCTTCTATGCAGACATAAATATATTTTAAATTGACTTAATAACAAATATAATATCTAAAGGCCTAAACAATTAACATGGTTTGAAGTGGCCTTGCTAAGCTTGATTTACATGGCTAAACTTTACATATTTTCTCGACCATGATTAAATAAATTCCCCACTGCCTTACCCTAGCTGGAAAAATAAGGATATTCTAGAAGATCAACAGAACTGATAGAAGCTATTCCACATCATCATGGTTTTACATATAATTTGGATAACTCATTGAAAATTAGGACCAGGGTACTATCCATAACCTCAGTTTAATATTTGGGAGAAAAATCCTATTGATTTCAGTGAAATTTCACTCATAGTAAATACAGATGGTCTTAATATCTCATGAAGTTCAATTTTAAGGCAAATTCCACCAACCATTTTTTTTAATGCGGGAATAGTACTGACCTGCTACCCAATCAATGGCAATGCCACGGATACCATTGTATCCTATCCCGTTTGCGACAACATCCATAAAATTGGAGCCATCTGGCTTGATTTTACGAATTCCATTCAGGGATGGAATTTGTCTGCTGAAGTCACACCAAAAAATGAAACCTGAAGGCATGTGAACATCTACATGCAATGCATTTCTCCCTGCAAGATTAAGATTAAGGAAGCATGTTGTTTATTTCAGCATTCTAATAGACATATGTGGTAGTAGGACTTCCATGAAACATTCCCTTTGCTCAGCATCCCTTAAAATCCTCCAAAACATTCCTAAAATTTAACATGAAATCATCAGTCCCTTGATTTGGGATGAGAACTGAAAATGTGATAATTAATGTCCTATATACACTAATGGTGAAAAAAATCACATACACACATCCCAACATTAAAAATTGACCAATTGGATCCACCTCCATTCACTGTTACAGTTCTATGTCTCTCAACTGCCCACCTCCACAAATATCAACCAGTAGTTGCAAAAATATTGTTGAGTCAGACTTTACAATACTGGGTAAAAGTAATCCCCTCACTATTAGCTTTATATTGGTGTCTAAAATAACCCAACAGGATATTTTTATGATTAGGAACCATTTTTCAACTTGGACTGGAAAGTGAAATTCCTTTACTCTACAACAGAGGTCCTCAACCTTGGCAACTTTAAGACTTGTGGACTTCAACTCCCAGAATTCCTCAGCCAGGTTGAGGACCCCTGCTCTACAATCCAATACTTTACTTCTAAAGTAGACACATAAAGGATTGCACTATTTTTTTTAAAAAATCACTAGTTGAAACTGGATGATCTATTTGAAGAAAAAAAAAAAGCAGTTCCGCTAATTCATTGTTTCTCTTTCTTAAAGTGTCCAAATGTTCAAAAAAGACGTTTAAAGAAATGTTATATTAATTTTGGGATTTGACCATTCAAATTGTTTATGATTATATAAATACTGTGTAATATTGAATTTTAGGTCAAAATGTTAATATATCTTATATGTGTAACTATACTGAAGAAAGCTGGAAGTTGCCCTTTTTCATTTCTTTTCTTCTTTCTGTACCTTCCCCCTTGCCTGTTTTTTCCCCTTAATTCCTTGTTTGTTTTTTATATTTTATCTTTTGTAGAAATTTAATAAAATATACTTAAAGCCATTTAACACCAACCTCAACGCCTCATGAAAAGCCGATGTTTGCCTTTTGGTCACTAAGTCCTACTCCTAACTAACATTCTTAGTTGAAATGGTTTTGGCCTAGATTTACATCGTTCTGCTTTGTTGTCTTGAGCTACTAGAATTCCAGCCACAGTGAAAAATACACACACAGAGACACATTTTACAAGCTCTGTGCCCTAAATGAGCCACCTGTAAGTGGGAGGTTATGTCAGAAAGTTAAGAGGTTGCAGCTCTCCCCTCAAAAGTTTACCCACCTCTTCCTGCCAAGGAGACCATTGCTTCAGAGTGGTCAGATGTCTCTAAGCTAAATCCTTTAATTGCAGACAGCATGGAAACAACGACAAAGGAGCTGTATGGAGAGCAGGTCCTATTATCAGAATTGAGCTGAAAGCCAGTAGCGCAGGCACAAGAAAAGAGACCCCCGGGCACAGGCAGACAGAAATGCTGACAAGTCCCAGCGTGGTTGCTGCAGCCATTGGAGGAACCCCCAGAATCTAAAGCAGGGAGAGACGAAAGTGCCGGTTGAGTCTTAGCAGAAGACTCTTGATGGGGGGAAATGAAAAAGGCATTTCTATAAAGAAGAAAATCCTCACCTGGTAAAATAAATGAAAATACTGACACAAACTACTGGTAGCTAGAAAAATCGATATGAAGATGCACATTACCAATTAACATGTTTGAATCACATCATTCACAATGCAGATAGTCCTCACTTAACAGCCACTTGTTCAGCAATCATAACAGTTACCACAAGTGCTAAATGAGGAAGATTGACGACGGATCCTTGCAGCTGGAGCAATTGCAGCGTCCCCACAGTCATGTCACCGTCACTTGGGCACTTAGCAACCAGCTTGCAATTGACATGGTTATCACTTGCAACCTTCCCTGCCAGCTTCCTACAAGCAAAATCAATGGGGAAGCCAGCACGAAGTCACAAAGGTTGATCATGTGACTGCAAGATGCTGTGACTATGTAGGATTCACCCAACAACAGCAACTGGGACTGCCGGAATTACCATCCTAGGTCAGCATTGTCAATGATGTCACACACCTTACAACCTCATGACTTAGTTCCATTCCCACTACCTATAACAGTGGTTCTCAACCTTTTTAATGCCGCGACCCCCAACCGGTCGTAAGTCGAGGACTACTCAACTGGTGCAGCACCGTTTGCAGAATGGGACTTGGTGGGCTCAGCAGGGCAGAGACAGCCTGGACAATTCCTATTGGCTTTTGAAAGCCAATAGAATTAGACTCTATTCAAGAGAGTCTATTCTATTGGCTTTCAAAAGCCAATAGAATAAAAGGGAGTAGCACAGCTAAGGAAAAGGGGGAAAAAATGGCGGACTGCGTTGTTTGGCGACCCCCGTGAAATGGTCGTTCGACCCCAAATGGGGTCCCGACCCACAGGTTGAGAACCACTGACCTATAAAGAGATCCAGGAGCAATTTCTCAAAATATATTCTAGGGATGTCCTTATAGATGTTTTTTTCCTCCCAGGCAGATCCACCTGAAATGTTCCCTCCCCATTTTTCATAGTTCAAACTGCCAGGGTCAGTGGGTTGACAGAATGTGGTTTAATGTGACTATATCTTCAGTTAAATTTTTATTGTAAATATATTACATATAATCCTTGACTTACAAAGCCGTTTGAAGTTATAACAACACTGAAAAAAGTGACTTATGACTATTTTTCATACTTATGACCATTGCAGCATCCCCATTGTCATGGGATTTACATTTGGATGCTTGACAACTGATTCATATCTATGATAGTTGCAGTTTCCTGGGTCATGTGATCATTTTTTGTGACCTTCTGACAAGCAAAGTCAATGGGGAAGCTAGATTCACTTAACAACCGGGTTATTAACTTGACAACTGCAGTGATTCACTTAATAAATGTGGCAAGCAAAGTCGTAAAATGGGGCAAAACTCAGCAAATTTCTCACTTAGCAACATAAATTTAGGGCTCAATCGTGATCATAAATTGAGGACTACCTGCATTATGTACACTGCATTTTATAAGTGTGCTTCCCCCCCCCCTTAAATTGTAAAGTACCATGAGCTAAGCTGATCTGTGAGGATAAAGGTGTTTTTTTTTTAAGAAATAAAAAAGCAAACATGAAATTGTGGCTACTCTAGCCTGAATGCAGAGATGTTACTACTTGATTCCTAAAATATGAAGTGAAATTACTCCCTCTTGATTTTTTTAAATACTTTTTTTTTAAAGGTAACATGTACGATCAAAACAATCAGCTCAAAATACTGAGCATGTGAAAGAGCTTTCAAAGGCCTATTATATACTTACCATCTCGGTAATACACTCGGAGACATTTCAATCCTGAAATGTTGTCTCTCAACACCACTTTGTTTGCTCCAGTTGACTTGTCAACCCGCTCAATGACTTCATAATCCCGGTCAGTGTAGTAGAGAAAAGAACCATAGACAGCCAGTCCCCATGGGTGAGAGAGGTGAACAACCAAAGACATCCGATTCGTACCATCCACATTCCCTCGTTCAATCTAGAAGATTATCAAAATTGAATACTACAAATGAAAGCAAAACTGGCGCTTTATGAGTGTAAATCGTAAACTCATATCTTAAAGACGGACCTGAGGTCTGACAGTTATTTATCTTTTCCCTTGCCTGTCTTGAGAAACTAAGCATTTCCCCCCCCCCCCAAACCACTCACACGTCATCACATTCCTTAAAGAATTAGTAAGCATAAATGGAAGCAACATTTCAGATCAAGTTAGCACTAAGGTGATGCAATTCCTTTGAAAGGTCAGTCGGAAAGTATAGCCCCTTCTGAAGTAGATGCATGAGCCTGGAAAAATATATGACTGCTTTAACCATTTGGGGGGGGGGAAGGGTCCTGGATATAGGATCCTGCATATTCTGACATACCATTTTCAAAGGATTTGCATCGTCCTATCAGCCATGCTGAATAAACGTCAGGGGGTTTTTTTACATCCTTGTTTATGCGTATCTGTATTTCTTCTTGATGAAGCTATTTTCCCTACTTTTTTAATGTTATGGGAAGTGAAAATAGACGCTATTTATTTGTACAAAGAAACAGGAAATCTGAAGTAGATTTTGGATTTATGTGTTTTAAAATGTAATGACCAGAAATATTTAGTACCAGAAGAAACTCAAAAAACGTTTAGGCAACCTGCTGAGAGTAACTTGCCTAAAGTTGTTTCAAATTCTGGCTACTCCACTGAGTACATTCTGAATGTGTGTAAGCAGATCCATTCTTTTCCCTAACATCCATCTTCTGACCATTTCTGTTTTAAGGCATGTAGCCTCTCTATATTTAAGCTGCAGATTGCTGGCAGGCAAAGATGTGTAGGGACACTTCTGAATACATACCACTCCACTGCTTGTGACTGGCCAATAAAGCTTTTGTTCCTTGATATCAATGGTAATAAACTCGATGTGGTCTAGATTACCCGTGAAGAGAGTTCTGATATCAGAGCCATCCATGTTTGCACTGGCAACCTTTGCTGGGATCCCACTATCTGTTCCTTGGTCTGTCCAATACAATTTTCTGCAACACATTTATTTCAGCAATCAAAAAACAGGTAAGGTATGGTGTATATATATAAAATCCTCTCATTAATCAAAATGCATAGGCATTGGAAAATTAATTCAAAGACTGCTGTTACATACTTAGCAGTAAAATTTACTGAAGTCACTAGGGCTTATTTTTGGATCAGTGTAAATATACAAATGGTTGTATGGACAAGCCTACGCTGAGGAAGCGGTCATACATTTGCACTCTAAGAAATAGGATTCCCTTAGTCAAGTTTATATAAACCACAATTGCTGCTTAATTTTATCACCCAGAAATAGGCATACAGCTAAAACAGAATTGTAGCTGCTGTGGATATTAACAATAAGCCATTGTTTAGGTATATTTGTGGAGAACCTCTGGATCACATTCTAGTTATAGGCCATGAAATCCTTATTCAATCTTCCAAGATTTAATAGTCTTCTTTCTCCTCAAAGTCCTTGGAAAAGAACCAGGGCACAAAGGCTCTGCTCACTCTCCTTTTTTAGTTTGGGTGAACAAAAAAGCTCTGCTGACTACTCATCACTGTGAAAAGCAAAGAGTGAAGAAAGCCAGCTAAGTTGAAATCACCACAAACGCCAGGAGATGTCTGACCAAAAGAATATGGAAGAAGCAACTTCCACTCACCACTGTTACAAGAGAAGCAAAGGCAACATACATTTGGTAGAACCAATCCATAAGTTCGGTTAGCATATGATGGAAAAAAAACAACAACCCAACATTCATCAAATCAAAATATATCAGTCATTTATTATTAGTCTAATAGAAAACTACAGAAAGAAAACATTACTAAATTCTGAGAACTTGATGGTCCTAATATAAGGCAAGATATTATAAATTTTACGCTAGAGATAAACATTAGGCCTTTTAAATAAATGTAAACATAAACATAGAAATAACCCAAGTTTTAGAGGCAACTCTAAACACTATAAAACAAATACAGCCACGGGAGCAGCTTAAGCTTCAAAACCCCTCCTCCCTTTTATTGTTCCACTGAAAGGAAAGAAAGTTCTGCCACTTTGAAACTGGAGTAAAGAGACAGCTTGATCCTGGCTCCTTTTGAGGGACTCAGGGCCAATGTGTTGTAGTGACAGAAATTCTACCAATAGCAGGGTTATGACACTTGTGAAGCTGTCTGTAAATATATCAGTCATCTCAGCAGAGGAAATAATCTAGCACAATTAGCAGACTTTCTCACCAGTAAAGGAGTATCTCTACTTATTGTTTATCCCCTCCCACTGGAAGATTTGTTATTTATCTTCCCAGAACCACAGAATCTAATTTTACAAAAGGTCTGTAGGGCCAAGAAGCTAAAGAATAATAACTTAAATACATTTTAAACAGCTCCAGAAACTGCATTAAACTCACCCACGAGCAGGATCAACAGTTAAACCAAGTGGTTTTCCAGATCCTTTAGGAGTACCATCATTGGTAATCAAAGTTTTTCGGTAGATGGTTTCTCTGTGGAGCGTCAATACCTTTAGAAATCATGAGATCTGGTTACATGGAGCAGAAATGAAGGCAGGGAAAATTATGCTATATGATTCTTGTGCTGTTTGGTGCCTGGGGGAATGTTGTGGGATTAAATATAAATGCATGCCTCTCTGGAAGTGGAAGGCTTACCTCAATGGATTGTGTCGAAGGGTTAGTATAATACAGGTTTCCAGATATCCAATCTAAAGCCAGGCCCATTGGAGTACCAATAACAGCAGCAGGGGCAAAGATTGTCCTGTTTGTGCCATCTGACTTCACCCTATGAATTTCACCCTTGGGATAAAAAAAGTGAGAATATAACACAATGATGTAGAATAGGCTAGGGTGAAACATCATTGCCCTTCTTTCCCTAGCATGATAATATCACTGACTATCATGAGTTCTAAAGAAGAGTATTTGCTTTTGTTACTTGAACTATAATAATCCAAAGTATCTAATGAAACTCATAAAGAAGATACAATGCAATCTTAAGTAGGTTTAGTCTATACAGACATAACATCCATTCGCTTATTCTCAAGGTAAGAATTCATAGGTACAGTGTGATTTTATTCTTTAGTTCTTAATCCAAAACAGAGATGGGACAGCAAACAAAAATATCAGGGCAGAGTTTTTCCAATGAATTGCTGTTCTAAACAATCAAATACACTTACTGGATTTTCAACCCAGTAGATCATCTGTTCTGAATCATCAAAGTCAACATCGTATCCATTCTGAACTCCTGCTATTGGGACCATGGCATCATTGGATTTCTCCTCAGGGTTCAGAGACAAACCATAAATGATGTTATCTCTTACGGCTATAAGGAATGGCTTTTCCACTGTAAAGGAACAGCACAAAAAAGCCGAGTGTTATTCTTACATATTTCCTGCAGGTAACAAAACAAAATCCTGTGGTTTCCCAAAATCCAGATGTATTAGATCCAAAGAACCGCATGTTTTCATGATGTTTTCCCAAACACACTTAAATATTGAAAGGTAACTTGTACCAGTAACTAGATGCGGCTCTCTAAATAGAGATCTTTTGAGTTTGTCTAGCAAAAACAGAATCTGAAGTCTCCACAGGCAAAACCTGTGCTCTGTCTTTGAATTATAATTCCTTCCTCTCCTTCTCTCCATAATGTATCGATGTCTTTAAAATCAGTCAGTCTTCCTGAACATCAACATTCCAGGAGGCACACAAACATCTTCTATCACTCTGCACATGGTTCAGCAGTATATTCTTGACACACAAGCATCACAACTGCATATTTATATAGTATGCTGAAAGTTCCAAAAACACATTTCTTTCGTTCCACAGGGCCCATAATCTCAATTATAAATCCAGGTTAATGCAGAGAAAATAGGAAAGTGAAATAATGTAAGAGTCATAAACAATCCCAGAAGGTAAGTCCCCCTTCCTTCCACATCATTAATGGTAACTATAGTATTTCATAAAGCATCAGCATCACAGTATATTATTTATAATTTCTTCTCTATTTTTTGCCAAGCAGTCCTTGAATGTTTGCTTGCAAATAAATCCCATTGGGTTGAAACCAACAAAGTAAGTCTTTCTGTCAGAGGAAGGGAACTATTAATATCCTTCTTTCCAGTTAAGATGCTTAAGTTTCATTCCCACTGAAATCCCACAAATTTGTGAGGGCATCACATAGGAATTTAGATGAGTTTGAGCACATGCTATGAATCATAATATGGTTTTATCACAGCACATTTTCAGAGAACGTAAGACCAAGTCTGAATGACAGGACTAGCCAGAATTTATGAAAAATCCTATCCTAGTAAAGGAACAGTGTGCTGGCTTCTTCTATGGTTCCTCCCATCACAGAACAAGCTCTTGCTTTAAATTATAATCTATGTAAAATTCAGATGGAGCTGTCCATGGTTAGATAACTGCACTCACTGAAAAGAGGAACTACTGCATCCTTAGTTTCCACATCATTCCAAAAAAGCCCAAGAGCTACAGCATAAAATATCTGTCACAGACCCACTGGTTTTGCTTGGCAGCTTAATTAGTTGTAGACTTTCCTATTTACTGACTAAAACACATCTTTCCTTAGCTCCAGAATTACTGCAACAACAACAAGCTTTGAAAACTGCTCTAAATGTAGAGTAAATGTATTCCAATCCCATCACTGTTTAGTAGCAACTATGTAGTAAAATGTAAACAACATTCTTCCAGGTAGAAGTACTGGTTGTGGCTGTTTAATGCATTTTTCTTTGAGAGCGCATATTGTGTATTAGTATCCCATGTCCTCTTTTCCCCCTTTATTTTTCTTTCTAATTCTTTCTTTTTAAAAGTTTGGCTCATGTCATTCCTTCCATAAAACAGCAAAATTCTCTTCCTCTTCATGTCTATGAAGATTCTCAGTCATCCAGATCACTATTATCCCAAAGATAACTATCAACTATCAACAGTTCCAAGAAGGCTCCACACCCATTTGCATTACTCAGATAAGTCTCCAGGTAGTTTAACGACTCGACTTGCTAAAAGAATGCAAATGAACAGCTGTCTGCAGGAGTATAACTCTTTCCATTCCTCTACCATCCAATCAGAGCTGAAGAAGCTTCTTGGATGAGAAGCGAAAACAAGAAAGTCCAGTTGCCTTTATCCCAGACGGACAAAGTGCACCTTTGGGATATTCCCCTTCATCATCATACAAGATGGAGCACGGTGGCTCAAGTGGCTGGAACACTGGGCAGGAGCTTAGCAAGCCTGTGTTTGAGACCCAAGAGTGGCTGTGGAGAGGGTTGAACTCTCGTCCTTCACTCCAGCTCCTGCCCGGGACATGAAAGGAGCCCCCAACTGGGCATGTCCAGGGCAACGATAATGTCACCAGCTAATCCTGTCAAGCGCCTCAGTGCTTCTGACTCAAGTGCAAAAATAAATAAATAAAGTACAAAATCTATGATCAAACTGCAAGTGGTTTTCCCTCCCTACATCCTGCAGTTTGAGAAACCCACTCCAGCACAATTTTTTTTAAATTATTATTTCTCTTCCTTTATTCCCAAACAGAGCTCTCTTATGGTCCCACCTCTCATGCAGTTCACATTATCAGGGGACAGAGTCCATCCAGAAGGGCAGGCGCAGGAATAAAACCGGGGACCCGATGAAGAAAGCAAGCAGAGGTGACTACAGGAAGATCGGTCACAGAAATTGATACCTGGGAGAAAAATGAAAGCACTTGTGAACCCCAAATCGTAAGTAAAAAATGGAGAGTTTGACAAGGTTACTGAGGTGGCATTTAGTTTTGCACACTGTATTGAGCTTGATGTTTTGTACCATGTCTAGAGCATCAGGGATGGCTCTCTTGAGATAAGAGTGGATTCTTTAGGAGAAAACTGCTCAGATGAGCAAGATTTAAGATCTCTTTCCCCTTTGGATCTAACTATTTCTCTAAACCAGTGATGGTGAACCTATGGCACGGGTGCCAGAGGCGGCACTCGGAGCCCTCTCTGTGGGCACACGTGCCGTTGCCCCAGCCTTGCCTCTGCCCATGACCCCCTCCTCACCAGCAGCCCCCCTGGAGGAGAGTCACCCCCGAGCATGGACCACACGGAGCAGTGCAGCCAAGGACATGGCAGCCAGGCAGTGTAGACAAGACTCTGCCCTCATACCCCAACATGCACAGTTGATGCTGCGGGGCGCGGGCAGAGGGCGTGGCTGCCATGGCACTGCTGGGCTGCCCGGGCGATCTGCAGCAGGCCCTGGAGGCAGTACGTGACCCTGCTGACAGGCAGGGTGGGGCGGAGCAGGGGCGGGACAGGGAGTGGAGTGGGGCGGGGTAGGAGCGGGGCCAGTTTTTGGGCACTCGGTCTCTAAAAGGTTCACCATCACTGCTCTAAACTATTGAGGATGTCCTCTTGCACGTAATAGAGATTTAGCACAGGAGTTCAGGAAAGGTTTTCCTTAAGATTTTTTTCTTCTCCTTCCATTCAATCATATCCAATTTCTAGAAACTGACTGGACAAATCCCTGTGATTTTCTTGGCAAAGTTTGTCAGCAGTTATCTAGCCTTGCCTTCTTCCTAGGGCTTAGAGAAAGTGACTGATCCAAGGTTACCCAACTGGCTTTGTGCCTAAAATGGGACTAGAACTCACGGTCTCCCAGTTTCCAGCCTGAGCCTTAACCACTTCTCCAAGCTGCCTTTTTTCTTACATAGATAGATGTAAAAAAATAGAGATTTTGATGTGTCAACAGGGCAATTGAAAACAACTGCTTCCCTTTTTCCCTTGTCCTTTTATCTGTTTAACTAATTCAACACTTCTTGCTGTTTCTTTGCTGTTTTCTGTACATATTCTTTTAGGAGGTTTTGGAGGGAGAATTATGTCATTTAACAGGAGTCACAGTGTTCTTCTACACCAGTGTTTCCCAAACTTGACAATTTTAAGGCATGAGGACTTCAACTCCCAGAATTCCACAGCCAGCAACGCTGGCTGTGGAATTCTGGGAGTTGAAGTCCTCATGCCTTAAAATTGTCAAGTTTGGGAAACACTGTTCTACACTGTCAGTTATTGAAATTCTTAGGAAAAAAACACCTCATTCAAATGATGTTACACAAAAACATCAGGAAAAGCAAACCATTGGAAAGGGATTGCCTTCACGGTGGATTGTGCAAATTAACTCCTTGCCTTTGAAGCATTAAGCAGCAAGGTCCTTTGGAAGACTCAAGCAGTTTCTCAGAAGGTTTTCTCCAGCTCTGTGTGCAGGTGCAGATGGCTCACTTTCAATACACAATAAAGTGTTGTCAACTGTGCGTACACACATACGCGCACACAAAATCTACAGAGAAACATTCCTTTCCAGTGTTTTGGACCAATCTATTACACAAATCCACACACTCAACAACCTGCTGTTGCCACCATCACAGATACAAAACTTTTCACATACTGTATAGGGATTTATTATTGTCCCAGAAGGCAATTTTCATCAATCAGCAGCTTCAACTTATTGGCAGACATTACAGACTGGAAGAAATCCAAGTCTTGTTAATATTTAAAAGGGAAAAAAACATGTTATAAAGCAGCACAGAGCTTGTTATTGCAGTATGTTTTGTTTTTGTTTTTTTAAAAAAATGCTTTTTAAGACTGAGCTGTTTACTGTTTTTGCTGACCAATCTTACCAGGAGGCTGTTTCATGCGATGAACTGCTGCAATCCCTAGAGGCTGATGAACATTATAGATCATTACTGTTTGATTTCTCCCATGCCATTTGTTTGCTCGGATGACTCGATGGGTGTATCGATCAGTCCAATATATGAAATCCTCAAATACAGTGAGAGCATGAGGATGCCGCAATATCTATTTTTTTTTAAAAAAAGGGGGGGCAAAAGTTTCCATTACCATCCAATGTCCTCGATATTGTTATCCTGAAGTAACATATTATATGGGATGGGGCCAGGTTACTTGAGGGACCATCTCACCCCACTGGGATTAGCCCGTCCAATTCTTGCTGGCAAAGGAGGCATTCTGCTGGCCCCAGTTATTCTGGCTGGAGGGCCTTCTCTGTTGTTGCTCCTACCCTCTTGTCCCCAATGTGAGGTTGGCCCTAACTGTCTTATCCTTTCAGAAGGGCCTAAAGACATGGCTCTGCCAGTCAGCTTGGGGTCCAGTGGGGGAACAGCACAATGGAAGTGGTTGATTGACTTAGAACAGATCCCATCTCTCCCCATTCCACCCCCACCCTCTCCATGTGTCCTTAGGTTTTAATGTTTGATTTATGTTTTAATTGTATATGTATAGACATATTTTTATGCCTGTAAGCCACCCAGAATTACCCTATAGTAAAATGGGCGGACAATAAATTTTATAAATAAATATGAAAATAAAGGTTTCTAGACATCTTCCTAGCCTTGCTGAAATAAAGCTCAAGGAAAGTTTATGGCACAACAGATGGCTTGCAACATATACAACAGCTTTGCAGCATCATTATATTTAGCCAACAAGCTGCGATCTTTTTCTATACATGGTCCTAAATCATATAATATAATTTAGATGCTGATTATATGCTAGCACTCAAAAGTCTGCAGTAATAAACTTGATAACTTGCTGGATTTATCCCAGAAAGACAAAGATTCCGGTTCTTTTCAATCATGAAAATTTTCTGCTTCAGCCAATAGAATATACAAAATCAGATATTAGATAATAAACATTTGGACAATCTGGTCATCCATTTCCCTATTTTTTTATTTGATTTTTTTTCATACCAAGTCACTTGCCACCACCTGCCGCCTGTTGTTTCCATTATAATCACAGAAATCAATGTAGTCAAGATAGGCATCCGCAAAATATAACAGTTTGTTGGGATAGTCAATGGAGAGTCCGTTAGGCCAATAGATCTTACTGCTGACAATGGCAGTTCGTAATGTGCCGTCCATGCTTGCTCTTTCAATTCGGGGATTCTGACCCCAGTCTGTCCAAAACATCACATGACCACTGCAGAAAACAACAGGTTAATGGTATAAAGAGCTTCACATGCTTAGCACTATAAATCTGGATGCTCCTGGTTCACATCTCACCTCTGCCAGTTCACAGCATAAGGCAAGCCATTATTTCTCAGATTTTTTTTAGTTTTCTTTTTTTTTTATTTATATCCTGTCTTTATTATTTTTACAAACAACTGAAGATCTAATACCCCTTGCTCTACCTATTTTTCCCACCACAACGACCCCGTGAAGTGAATTGGGATCAGAAGGTCTGGCCCAAGGTCACCCAACTGGCTTTCATGACTAAGGTGGGACTAGAACTCAGCGTCTCCAGCTTTCTAACTTGGTGTCTTAACCACTGGACCAAACTTTATCTGCAATATGGAAATAATAATGCTGCTGCAACAGATTGGACTACAGAACTTGACAATCAGGGAAACATTCTCTTTTTGTATAACACACTGCTTTACAATGGAGTAGATTTAAGGTGGCCATGTGGTATAAATGGACTTTCTAGTTCTCAAATTAGATATGATTTTGTAATTTGCTATCATTAATTGAGCTATGTTTTGCTACAAGTCAAAAGTCAACTGGTGGCATACGAATGCACTCAGATGTTTCATGAAATTATGATATGCAACCAAGTGATTTGGCAACATGAATGCCTACAATAATATAATATTAATTCTTAAGTTTTTTTGTTTCATAATTATTTGCTATAATGCCGACTCCAAAAAGTCTTTCTTATTGCACATCACTACAAAATATATGACAACAATTAGAAGATAATGTATGCTTAAAGCCAATGTTTAAAAAACTTTACATTACAGTCAACTTTTTTTTTTAAACTTACTCAGTTCTGGGATCTAAGACTAGCCCTCTTGGGTTTGTCACATTTTCACTGATCAGAACAGTCCTATGGCTTCCATCAAGTCTGGAGACTTCAATTGTTTCCAAGGCATAGTCTGTCCAGTAAAGATTGCGGCCTATCCAATCCACTGCGATGCTTTCTGTAACTGTGACACCACTGTCAAATACCTGTACAAAGCCATGGAAAACCATTTTATTGGCATCCTTGTAATCTTTTATTATTGAAAAGGACTAAAGTTAGTTTACATTTTATAAAAGAAGAGAACATGTATTATTTATCTCCTCCTCCACAGGAAGACTAACTAATGTGAAATTCTCTAATCTCTCTAAAAATTATCAATTCACTGGGGAGAAAATATTAATTCTTACTCTAAAATAAACATTTATGAACAAAATCAACATATTTCAGGAAACAGGGTTCCCTTACTAATCCTATCTCCTCTGAAGTGTGTGCTTCACTGGCTCTAATCCTCCTATATGTATTTATTTACAAAGGAATATGCATCAGAACCTGGATGCACATAGAGCTCCATAAAATTTGGACATACAATCACTGTCTTAATTCAGCAAGAGACTTACTACTTTTCTGTCTGTTCCATTCTGGTAAGCACTCCAAATTTTGTCCTGGCTGACATCAGACCAAAAGATTCTTTCAGTGACTGAATCAAAATCAAGAGCTACAATGTTCCTTCCATCTCGAATCAAGGAAAAAATGCGCTGAGACTGGGAAGTTATGTTATTAACGACAATTTGGTTACGGCTTGCCACCATCAAGAGAAGGTTCCCAGATTCTGCAAAGACAGGCAATTAAAAACAAACCTTTAACTATCAACATTTAGAGGGCATTCCATTTCAAAAAGACATACACATTTAATACACAGTATATGCACTAAATACACAGTATTTAATACACAGTATTAGAAAAGGCATAATTTCATGATGGTATAGGGAGGGCTAAATACACAGTCTCCGTGCCAATATTCTCAGGTTTAATCCTGGCACTTCCAAGCTGAGCTGTGAAATCTAAAGAGCTGCCAATCACTGGATTGAGCTAGATGGATTAATAGGCCAACTGAGTCTAGTCAGTCTCTTGTGTTCTACAATAGACTATGTAAATGTTTTGCTCATGACAGAAATTGAGGTTATATTGTGCAGACATTCCTTTAGTTAAGCCAGGGGTCTTCAAACTTGGCCCTTTTATGACTTGTGGACTTCAACTCCCAGAATTCCTCAGCCAGCGTGCCTAGTTGAGGAATTCTGGGAGTTGAAGTCCACAAGTCATAAAAGGGCCAGGTTTGAAGACCCCTGAGTTAAACAATTGTTCTATACCACCTGAGCCAAAAAGGCTTCAGGTCCCATTGTACGTATGATTCCCTGACTCAACATCTCAAACATATCTTTAAATAATTATCCATGCACTCAACATGTAATAACTTCTGATGTAAGCAGATTTGTAAAGGTAACTGCAATTATAATCTGCCATGAATATGCTAATGCTAATAGCTAATATTCAAAAGAGTGGACAATATTTAAGCCTCTCATCTAGTGAGAGAATAGCCAGGATATGATTATGCATTTGTGTCTGTTCCTATCACCTTATAATTAGGTTATCTCTCACCTGTTACTTTGCATGTCTTCCCATTGGATTCTAAGATGTAACCTTCATCACAGTAACACCTAAATGATCCCCTTTCATTGTGGCAGTGTTGGCTACAAAATCCGGGAGAGTCGCATTCATTAATGTCTTCACAGGTTTTCGAATCGTTGGCAAGCTGGTAGCCAAAAGGGCAAGAACACTGAGCACCAAAAGGGCCTTGAATGCATCCATGTGTGCAGCCTGCATTATTATCCAAGCAGGTCTCCTGGTCTGTAAATCAATTGGAGAGAGCGCTATCAAGATAGGTCACCTACCTGTAATTCATGAGATGAGTCTTTCAAACCACCATCCTACGGCCCCCACCACATGTTACTGATGCACACATTTAAGACTGACACTGCGTCCCATGTGATCATGAAACAGGGGTGAGCCTTTAGTAAATAGAACATTCTATAATGGTAATTGTGCAGCCTTTCTCTAGAGCTGGAGCTAGATGGGAGCTCCCACTTTATCCTGCCTTGTAGGAACCTCTCTTCCCTCTATAGCCAAGGTAATACAGTATCTTGCCATGACCCATATCTTTATCCCACCGACCCAAGGTGCTGTTTTGCCACTTCCCTGCACAGTGACTGTCTTTTTCTGTTTTGTTTGCTTTCTTTTTCTTTTCCTCACTGCAAAAACGCAATGTGGCAAAGGAAAAACAGTCAAGGTGACTGATAGCTGGTGTTTTCCCCAACGAATAGTCAGAAGATGCTCAGCTCTATTTAATGCCCTTTGGCCTTAATAACAGCAAAACAAAACAGTTTTTAAACCATTCTAAGCAGAGAAGGCAAGTTACTCTCCCCTCACATTCTAATACAAAAAGGAGATGAGTTAATCACAAAATTAGCGGTTACACCAATTCTAGGCCTAATTACACAACCACATACGCCAGAAGAAAACAGCATTTAAGGTTGGGGTTTTTAAAAGCAAAAGTCAAGAAGTCATTCTACAACAGAAGTGAATACCAAGAAACCTTGGATAATTTTAGCTCCCTTTTGCCTCCCCTTAGCTTATGTGACCATGGCTAGAATAGGAAGGGCGGGCTGCAGCATTCTCTACTTTACATGAAAGTGGGGTCCCCAGACTTGTTTAGTAGTGGGCATCTTTTGAATGTTTAAGACACGTTATGGATTAGTCACAAAAATGAGCATTGAGCATAAGGCAAACTGGTATCTTGTGTCTCCTACTCCCTTTAGCAATAGTTTCTATTTCTTCAGAGTACTTTACTTTTGCTTCCTATTTTTTGGGCAGGGGTCATGTTGGAGAAGAAGGAGAGATCGAAAGACAGCCTTCCCAACAAAGCATGGACTACCTATAACTGTAATTTCCTAGAATCCCTTTATAATATCTCTTTGTAATATTCTTAGAATCTCTTTGGGATATAATGAAGCCTCACAAGTGAAGATGTTATTTAAAGTGGGACCTTCAACAGCCCCAAAGGTGCTTTCAAAAAGGCGACTGGACCTTATTTTTCTTGAAACCTTTCACTTCTCACCCAAGAAACTTCTTCAGCTCTAACTAATTGGTGAGGAATAGAAAGGATTTATACTGTTTGCAGTCAGCCTGTCATTAACATCTTCAAGAAAAATCAAGGAAGTCTAGTTGCCTTTTTGAAAGCACCTTTGGGAAAACCATAACCTGGATGACTGAGAACCTCCACAGACATCAACCTTCAATAGCACTCTGTTTTCTCATTTACTTAGAAGAATTTAAATTTAATCAAGAAATATAAAGTGGCATACAGAGCTTGACAGAAGCCATGGGATATATCTGGGCACCCATGGATTAAGGCCATTCAGATAAAATGACCTGAGAAGTTCAGTCTTTGGGCTTGAAAATGGAGGAAGCTTCTCCTTCCAATGCAGAAGGTAGTCTAGCTTCATAGCCGAGTTTTGCAGTTTGGGGATAGAAAACTGGTTTGAGACTTCTAAGTGATAGATTTGATTGAAGCTGTCCTTATCAGACATGCAGTGTTGACTGACTACTCTTTCTTTCAGGAAAAGGCAACATTTTTACAATCGGGGACCATATTGTTTACAGACCTTCAAAACCACAGCCCTATTCATTAATACTGGGATGCCTCCTAAATGAAAAGAAGATCGTATGCTCTCCCCTCCCACTTCCTCCAAATATTGGGGTGCTTGGCATATGAGAACAAGCTACATTTGGAATGAAACAACTGGTTTCCTATACATAAATAATAGAAATAGATTAAAATTTGTAGAGGCATCTCTGGATCATAGGCATGTTTGGCTCCCAGACTGATAATTTCAATATGTGGTTTAATAAATGACCATATGCAAGCTCCTTCTTCAAGAGCAGCAAGACACACAAATTTACTGGCTCACAGAATGGCACTCAGAGGAAATAAGGAAAATTCCATCCTAATGTACTTTGGAATATATTGATTGCAGATGGGAAATGATTCAGTTGCTGGAATTCTTAGAAAGCCATCCCATTCTTCTTAATAAATAACTGTGCTTTAAGAAAGGAGATGCCAAAGAAGGTGACATACAAGGAGGATGAGTTGACTTTTACTTGAAAAGGTGATTGGCTGGGTTAATAAGGAATATTATGGCTGAACAAGAAGTGGGTCCTTTCCCACTGCAATAACCACCTAATAAATAATAGAGAGTGGGGAACACAAGTAAACCCTTTTATTATGCTCCTGTCTTGCTTGAGGTTTTCTTAAGGGCATCTAATAGGTCAAGGAAGAAACAAAAAGCTCGCTTTGGGGAGCTGTTGCTCTGATCTAGTAGAGTTCTTACACTTTAAATATCAATTCTGAAAAAACAATCTCAATCATAGCAAATGTTCCTGTTTTTGTAAACAATTTTTCATGTAACACATGTAATCCGAATCTATCAAGCTGTGAATCTAATATGATTTAGTATCATACCTGGCTGAGGCTCATCTGAGATTGTGCATTGATTGGTTAGAAAAAGGAAGGAAGGAAAGAAAGAAAGAAGTTAGAATTAAGTTTAAATCAACATTGTCAGTAATCAGCACCAATGCTACTTCTGCCCCTTGCAAATTTCGAGATTAAAATCAGATAAAAGTTAGAAATATTAAGGGAAATATTAAAGATTGGTTTAAATTTAGTTTAAATTAAAAGAAACTACTGATTAAGTCCCAATCTTAAATTATAAACATAGCATTTTTAAAGAAATGAATAGTAAAGCCTGAAGTGAAACATATTAAAGTTTAAAATCACCTAAATAAAAACCACATTCATAAAAACTCAAACATGGATGTTTTCATTTGTAGCAAATTAGCAACTTAATAGATAGCCCAAAATAGCCACTAATAATGCTATTTCCAGCAATCAGAAAACTATATGCAATATTTTTTATTTCAACATGATGTAGTCATGAAGACTGTTGAGCTGAAAACAGGGAAATCTGGATTCAAGTCCCCACTAAACTATACAATTCAGCAGGTCTTTGGGTCAGTCCCTTTCTCTCAGTTTCCCCTGCCTCATGCATTTAGTGTGAGAATAAAAATGAGGAACGACCTCAACATTTTTATCATTATAAACCCAGTCCTCTTCTGAGAAGTCAGAACTGCATATGATATAGGGTTTGGTTTTGTTTTTTGCATTTTTACCATAAGTCTATGAGATGAAGCAATGATATTTAAGTGACTTTGTCAGATAGGTTTTTGAAGGCTTTCTTTGAACTGTAAAAATATACTTACTGCACAGGGGTGATTCATCAGCTCCATTAGGGCAATCAGCAAGATTGTCGCATACTTTACTGAGATTTACACATATACTGTGACCTGGGCATTGCCACTGCCAGCTGGGGCACCGGAAAGGCGGGGTTGGACAATCCCTCTCATCACTCCTATCCCGGCAATCATTGTCACCATCACAGATCCAAGCTTGAAAGATGCAGTTTCCAATATCACAGCGGAAAAGAGAAGGAGGACAGGTCCTAGGCGCACATCTGTGGTGTTCATCAGAGCCATCCACACAATCTGGGTGACCATCACATTCCCAATTAGCTGGGATACAGTTGCCATCTGATTGACACTGGAATTCAGTCTGGTGGCACATTCCAGGAGGTCTTGTAGCTGGAAGTCACATTAAAGATGCAGAGATTTTTTTTTCCTTGTTGTACAGTATTAGTCAACCACTCTTCATCCTCAGCAAACAAGTCAAAGGTAACCAGACAATCAAGAATTGACTCAGCCTTCCATCCTTTCGAGGTAGGTAAAATGAGGACCCAGATTGTTGGGGGCAATGTAAATATATATATACATTGCTTACTGGTGTACACCGCTTAGAGAGTGCTTGCACTTAAAGCGGTATATAAGTCTCATAAATAAAATAATAAATAATAAGAAGAAGAATAAATATAATTCTTGATCTTTAAGAATCACTAAAGCGATACTGCTGACAAAGTGATCTGCCTATTGATCCCGTCAAGGCAAAAAGCAAATAACAAATAATGTGGTTTACCTGGAAGTAGTAACAGCAAGGCTCATTTGCACATGTTGTGAAGAAAATATTATGTATATGTGTGTGTGGGGGGGGTTAATTTCAACAAGTAGCATTTAGAAAATCTTTGTATAACTAGAACTCTCCAAAGAACTTAAGTCTGTTTTTAAATATATAACTTATCCAATAATTTACTGAATTGTAGAGTCATTCAACTGCATTCAACTGGATAAGAAAGGATCTTTCAACCCTTTTGAACAGGTGTGGAGACCATACAAAGAGGTTTTAGAGAAAAAGACAAAATATAGTTTATTGTTTTTATGCTTGTAGATCTCTCTCTCTCTCTCTCTCTCTCTCTCTCTCTCTCTCTCTCTCTGTGTGTGTGTGTGTGTGTGTTGGTTGCTTGTAGGTTTCTCTCACTCTCTCTCTCACACTCTCTCTCTTACTCTCATTCTCACTCTCTTGCTGTGTGTGTATGTGTATCTGCACATGTGTATGTGTATGTGTCTGAAATCAATATCCAAAAGACTTAAAAGAATTACTGGGCAGATAAACAAGGAGTTTCCTTTGAATGGCACTTGATCATTAATTATTTCTTTTATGAATTACTGATTTTTTTTTTAAAGAAAATGCATGTGCAGAAGGGCAAGTCTTCAGAGACAAGATATTTCTACTTGAGGAAGTTTATATGGGTTCAATGTGCAGCAAGAGATAACATACTTTTGGGGAAAATGTAACCTAATATTTTTACTACAGTTTTAAAAAAGTAATGCCTGCATATATTAAAATGCGCATGGGCAGAATAGGGTTCTTTACTAAATTGAGATAATGATTATGCTTTGTAATAGTTTATTATTTTTACTCAACTATATTTCTCTACTATTGGCATTATTGTCAATAGAGTTAATCTTTATTTTTAGACCTAGAATCTAATGTGTGTGCCATTTAAATTGATGGGGGAAATTCACATAAGCAAGGCATTATATCTGAATTATACTCGTTTCTAAAACTATAAATATATTTCCCAGAAGATGCATAACTACTAATCCCTTGTCATGCCGTCACTAAGAAGATTACATTAGGGTGCATAAATATCAGGTATTGCCGATATTTCGTCTTAGCTGGAGCAGGTGTTTACAACCCTTTTTCTTAAAGTTCACTTCATTAATAATATGGAAATGGATTTGTTTATACTTACGACAACCAGCCTCATCAGAATGATCATTGCAGTCAAAAACACCATCGCACCGGTAATAGTTCCTAATACATTGGTTTCCACTTGTACACTTAAACTCAGTAGAACTACAGTTGTAGACTACAGTAAAATAGAAAAGGGCCATAAGAATTTTAAGCAAGTTGTTATTAGTCATACTACAGAGTGAGTACACAATAGGAAATAGCACAACGAAATCTCTCTCTCTCTCTCTTTCTTTGTATCTGAAGGAAGAAGCTACATAGTTGGATCACTGCCTCTGAAGTTCAAGAGTTTCTAAAGAGCACTCACACATATTGAGAAACTCTGTGGATAATTACAGTGTCAAAGCAATCTAACCATACAATGTACAAACTTTATCTTCAAAGCATGTAATGATCCCAAAATCTTTTAACCAGACTGGAGGGAAATGAACTATATCCAGTTTCAGATATATTGGAAAACTTAGGAAAACTCTGAGCACCGCTTTTCAATCTTTATGACATCAAAAAAGGACACAATAAATTTTCTGACTTTGGAGAGTAAAGCATTGCAGCAACAATAAAAACCATGGTTGCTGGCATATCCTTTAAGATTGCAGACTTAATATATCTAAACACTGCAGGGTCAAGGGAGGACAGCATGGAGAAGTCCCAGTGTCTAAACAAGTATTTCTTCTTATTTAACATTTAGTTTTGTCTGCTAGCTTCTTATAAGTCTATTGTTCACACCAATAATGCTGAATCAGCATAACTTGAAAAATAATAAAGTATAACCGATCTGATACTTAACTGCAATCATGTTCATCTGCTCCATCCACACAATCCTGATCTCCATCACAAACATAAGATGCATCAATGCACCTGTGATCAGGACACTGAAACTGACCAAATTCACATGCATCTGTGAAGGCTATAAACACATTTAAAAAAAAAAAAGAGGTCCAATTTAATACAATGTCTTTCATGCATGCACTCACAGACACCCACAAGTATATACCCAATTATCAGTTTTTTCCCAAATGTTCTAGAGAAAAATTAGGAAAACTGTGTCCTCCACTTGTTTAAGTCCTTAAAGCATTGGCCATAGGCCATACAGTATAGCTAAGAATTCTAACACTTACAATGCAAACACATCCACAAGGCTACAGCTTATGGAGTCCACCTCTTTCTTATACTTACTGCAGTTCTTTTCATCTGACCCATCGCCACAATCATTATCGGTATCACAAAGCCAGATTTTGGGAATGCATTTGCTGTTATCACAAGTGAACAAGGTTGTGGGACATGACGTTGGGCCCTGTGTAGGGCACTGAAGTTCATCACTCCTGTCCAGGCAGTCATTATGCTTATCACATCGCCACCGAATGGGAATGCACTGGCCATTTCTACAGGTGAAGGCAGATGTAGCACAAGAATTATCTGAATAAAAAAAAAGAAAATATGGAGAGCTTTCTACAATATGCTCTGACTTCCACACAGAACTGCTAATGATTATTTCCACCATTATTAAAGAAGAAAACAATCCATCAAATCTCCTTGGATTATATGAAGACCACTTCATAAGCCCACCACAAATTTCTACGTAAAGATTATAGATATCTATGTGTCATGGTGTTGCCCAAAATTACCAGGATTATCTATGTGTGTGTCATTTTGTAAACTACAACTTTTGTGATGAAACACATCCCTGGCATGCAAAGGGTTTCAACATATGCATTAAACTGTGTAAAACTGGTATTGTTGTTGTTGTTGTTGTTGTTATTATTATTATTATTATCTGGTAATGTTATGAGATAAAAGAATCTGGAATCCATAAATTTTTGCTGAACATATAATAGCCAGGAGTCTATACTGGAAGAAACTTGAATTTCAGAAGTATTTCAAACAATTATGCCCTTTTAAAGCTTGTGGACTAATACTGAGAATTTATAGCACAAACATGAGGAAATGCAGGATAGAAATGTTTACTATAAGTAACATCAAGCTAAAATTTAATTCAATAAAATACAATAGTTTTCAAATGTGAAATCACTGAGAAATGTCTATAAGACATTAATCTCTGGTTATAAACATAAGTCCCAAAATTTATCATCATGTTCAAGCTCCTCTCATTATTCTTACTTATCAGAACCTTTGCTCTGAAACTTTCTTAAAGCTGCATTTTTGTAATTCTAAGAACAAACATCATCAAAAGCTGAACTAAAAGGACTGTAAAATCCTATTCAAGCACATTAAACTGAAAAGTTTAATCTTAAAAACAATTTACAAATATTTTTGCATGTGTCTAGTTCTCTGTACTTTAAGTTTTATGTAACCAAAATATTTACTTTCAAAGGAAGATTAAAACCAAGAAACTGAAAATCAGTTCTGATATAATGTAACTTTATGAATCCACATTAGAATGTTTCATACAATATATTCCTCCAGTCTTGGGCTGACCAGATGTGTTGGATTGCAGCTTCCATAATTTCTTACTGTGTGACCAAATGCCGTTTCAGCAGGAAATAATGTCAGCTGAAGTCCAGCCCATCCAGAAGACAATAGAGAATAATCTTAGAGACAAAGTAGTTAAATGGCATATATTCATGAGTTAGATCTGTCACAATTTTTCACCTTTGCACCCTTATAATTCTCATCATCATCATCTATGTTAGAAGTGGGCATTTGATAAACAATTGTTTTCATCATTTGTTTATATACTCAACAATATCAATGCTTTCAGACATGGATCCTTATCACATTTTTTGAACAATATCATTTTTGGATCTATAAGTGACACTTACTTAAGGATCCACAGTTTTGTTCATCAGTATTGTCATGGCAGTCATCCACACCATCACACCGATAGAACCTGGGTACACATCGTCCATTGCCACAAGAAAAGGAGTAAGACCCACATTGCAAAGTGGGGGGTTCGTTGGATGGATCTTCCACGCAGGTGATCTGATTGGAACTCAGCTTCATCCCATAAGGGCAGCCACAAACCCTCTGAAAATTGGGGACTGGGAAACAGAAGTGGCTGCAGTCCCCGTTAGGGTTTGTTGTTCTATTGCAGTAGTTGGAGCCTGCAAAAATACCATGAAAAATAAATATCCAAATATGAAAGATCAGAGAAACAATTTATTTGTTATGGACTATGGGTAAATTATGAATTATTTTTTCAGCTACACACACACATACCCCCTACCCAACCCACACATACACAGTGCTTTTTTTCTAAAAAAAAAAAAAAAAAAAAAGGTGCCGGAACTCACTCATGTCATACAACCTGCCTTGCTTATCCTACAAGGTTCCATCCAAAAAAGGTGCCGGAACTCCGTTCTGGGCATTCTATGAGAAAAAAAGCCCTGCATACACATACATACATACACACATGCATACATACATTTCTTACTGGAGAATAAAGTAAGCAGTGTATGGGAAAAAATGAAAGTACAAACCAATCAAAAGTAAAGGCCTTTGAGGTTCACTGATTTCAAAGAGAGGTTGATATACGTTCTTAAGGAGGCTATGCTACACACGCTTATGTACGGTATTATTATGTACATTAATTGGAGAGAAAGTTTCACCACACATAGTCAGACTTTCTAATGGGCTGTTAGATTGTTTTACTCTCTGCCATTGAAATTACTGGTCTCATGTTAAAAACTAAAACAGAAACTCATTATTAGCCTTTTTGTGGAATCAATAATTTATTTATGCTTAAAGATATAAATGTAATGGCTAAAATAAAATCAAGCTTTTTTTGCTTTTCTGCTTCTAGGTTCTAGACCTAGAAGCAAGAAGAAGTAACTCTATTGGCCCTCAAAATTCATATCATTTCTCCAACAATTAAAAAAAAAAACCCAAGATCTGGCTTTAATGTTTCATTCCTCTATATTATTAGCCTTTGTTTGGTTCTATTTTTGAGTAGTAGCATCTGTACTAAATTGGATAGTCATCATTGAATATGATTTTTTGTTTTATTAATAGCTCTACTGGTGAGCTCACTGTTTACAAATTAATATTAACAACTGTCCATGGCAATAAATACCAAGTCTTACCAAGGTTAAAATGTAGCAAGGTTCACTGTCTCAGAATTAAGAACACTTAGCTAAAACTTATATACTCCCAAACCTAATTTTGCAAACAGATGAACTTTAATATGCAATCATGTTATCAAAAAGGATACAGGTCGTCCTCAATTTACAAGAGTTTGTTTAGTGACCATTCAAAATTACAATGGCACTGGAAAAAGTGACTTATGACCATTTTTCACAGTTACAGCCTTTGCAATATCCTCATGATCATGTGATCAAAATTCAGATGCTTGGCAATTGATTCATACTTACGACCACTGCTATGTTCCCAGGTCATACGATCCCCTTTTGTGACCTTCTGATAAGCAAAGTCAATAAGGAAGCCAGATTCACTTAACAACCGAGTTAATTGCAATGATTCACTTAACAACTGTGGCAAGAAAAGCTGTAAAAGGGGACAAAGCTCACTTAACAAATGTCTCACTTAACAAAATAGATTTTGGACTCAATTGTGGTCCTAAGTCGAGGACTACCTGTACTTTAATACTGACAGATGTATACATGTACACTTATTTATTTTGTGTGAATAAATGAGCCTACCTATTTGAGAGTGAGCATTGTAAGCTTTCACATGCATGATATTATTGATTCCTCTCCTGATAACCACCATTTCTCCTCCATCAGACTTTCGAACTCGAACTATTCCACCAAGCCTCCAATCTGTAAAGTAGGCATAGCCTGCAACCCAGAACAAAACAAAACTTATTACTATTCTGCTAGAACAGGGGAAGGTAACCTTGGCTCTTTTATGACTCATGGACTTCAACTCCCAGAATTCCTGAGCCAGCCATGTGCTAGAAGGACAGAATTACCAATTTATTTAAGGAAGGAAAACTAGGAATAGCCAACTTCTGCATGTCCAGGGTGATTTTTCTTTAGACTGTTTTTTTCAGCCACCTGGGCTGCGGTGGAAAAATAGGAATATTTTATCCACCTAGAAGTGGGATTTTTTTTGTACCCAGTGTTATTATCCTCCTTTGGCACCTGAGAAGAGGAAAGGCTTTACTTGGCTTCCCATTAGTTTCACAAGGAAATGAAAACTTGAAAGTATTCTTTACATTATGCTAGAGACGTAAAAGAAATTTGGTGACAGATCTTTTTTCAGTGAAAGGACAGGATGCATCAAAACCAAACAGTGGCTCAAAACAGACAAATAAATGTATGAACTTTCCTAATATCTGTCCCAAACTGCATGCTTTTTAGGAAATTGCATTTTAAAGAATATACATTTAAGAATCTGCCTGTCTACCTACCTACCTACCTACCTACCTACCTACCTATGGACTGCTGCATTAAATATGCTTGTATCAGTGAACAATCATGTATATTAACATACATAAAAATACATACATTACAGAGGGTTATATGTAAAATAATTCTGTATATATACAGTTTCTTTTAACTAGAAAAAAAATGGATATAACAAATATTTGCATGCATATCTTCCAAATCAAATCAAACCGCTCCTTGTATGGATATTAATGAATCTGCATTTTAAAGTATTACAATTTATAGTCTCATGAAAACTGTTGCACAGTGAAAAAAATAAGAAGTTTTCCTGTTTTCATGTCGTACTCACCTCCAAAGATAGTAAGACCAAATGGATGTGTCATCTGACTAATACGTTCAAGTGACCTTCTATTTAACCCATCAAAAGTACTGTGCTCAATTTTATCAAAGAAGGCATCCACCCAATAAAGCCTTAAGGAACTGGAAGAAAAGATAATATTTATTGAAATGTCATCCACGTCTCGCCAAACTGGTTTAGGATTAATGCACCAAAATCATTCCCAGCCAATCTTTGTTAATCTTAAAGAAGATATTTAAAAAGTCAGAAACAAAGTTGCATTAAATGTTCTTCATAAACCATTGTTTTCTATTCTCCAAAAGCTTGCTGTCTGGTAGCCAAGTTAGCTGATTTGGAGAGGTCTGGGTTTTTGTTTTGTTTGTTTAAAGGATTTTTTTTTTCTGAGAAGCACACCCACACAGGGAGCAGATTAGCATGATTCCTGTAAGGCCAAGAAAATTGGAATAGACAATGATGCCCCAAGGTTACATTTTTTGGATCAACACCGTGCTTTTTGCAATCAGCGAAAGCTTGATTTAAAATGTCCCTTCTTTTTTAATCTGGGCTAAACTAAAGTATAATCTGATTTTGCAGTATTGGATTTTTGAAATTCTTCCCTGCTCATTTTAAGATTTTCAATTGTACGCAAAAATAATTGGCTGCCTTCAAATAGAACTATAACAATCTAGTTGTATTTGTTATTGTAGTGTCCAAGTATTGAACATTTCCTCAAAAAAGGCTTATTTGATTTTTTTTTTCCGAACCTCCAATCAATAGCTAAGCCATTAGGCCATCCTAGTGTCGTGTTTACAATTGGTGAGGCATGGGATCCATCGCTCCAGGCTCTCATGATCTTAGCAGGGCGGAACCAATCTGTCCAAAATATGTATCTGAAAGTGAAAAGGAAATGCATTTAGAGCTGCACATAATACTGCAAATATTGGTATCCTTTCTGAAAAAAAAATATTTTCAGTGTATTTGCCCAGTTCCCTAAAACAAAAGCTATCCTCTAGCACAGGGGTGTCAAACTGTCGGCCCACAGGCTGGTTGCATCCTACGGGGCTGTGCCCACCTCAGCTCTGGCAATGCAAAAAAAGTCATGATATGTTGTGACACGTCACGTGACTTAGCGAGTTTGACACCCGGGCTCTAGCACTATTTGCATTTTAGTTTTGCTTGCACAGCTTCTTTACCGTCAGACTTTTTTAACAAGACACAGTTTAGCCACTTAACGTATGTTTTTAATTAGCTTGTATGTTTTGTATTTAAGTTCCCATGCAAGAAATTATTTCGTTCTTATGTCTATAGTTAAAATTATTAAAATGTAACTGAAACAATCACCATCTTACTGAACACACCAACTATATTCAGAATGGATACATTTAAAAAAAAATCATGAAACATCGCTTCAGAGTTACTTCTAATATTTTTGCTATTGATTAAGTAAATTTCACTGTTTATTGCTGCAAGCTTGAGTGTCTCTGCCCCATCAATTAGCAAGAATAAACAGTTGGTCTTCAGTTGGAGCGATTTACATTCCTTTATGAGAAAGAGCAGAAAAAAGGGAGAAAGAAAATCCCTTTCAATTTAAAAAAAAATCATCTGTCTTCTAACCCAGAATGAGAAAAAATTTCCCTGAGCCGTGTAACTAATATTAGGAGACAATAAGTCTCTCATGAAGTCTGCCTGTCCAACCAATCTGAGATTTTGCTTTCTGAAATCACTCTCAAAACTGTGCCTCCGAGCTTAGGTAAGTGAAATGCACACTCATATTCTTCTGTAGGAACTATTTATGCTGATAACAAGGCAGCGATAACAGCAACTCTTCTGAAGCAATAAGCTATTTTGCAACCCAGGAATAAAACCACAGAACAAACATGTCTTGGTTTTTACAGATAAAGCTGCTGAATAGCCCCCTTTGTGCTGATTTTGTACCACTTAGTGTTTTGCTCTGGATTATGGAATCGGTGCCAGAAGAACAGGTGATGAGGGATACAGAGGAGCATAAACAGAAGGAGGTTTTTAAAAAGGGAGAAGAGAGGCTCTTGAATTTGAATGTTAAGGAAGATCCAGAAAACACGGAATACGTTTTCAAGAAAACACATGGCAACAAGCAGAAGCCAGCTGACAGATTCTAAAATATCATCTATAATACCAACATCATCCACACCTGGAATACTGCAACCAATTTTGGTCACCATACTACAAAAAAGATGTTGAGAGTTTGGAAAAAATTCAGAGAAGAGCAACTAAGATGATCCAAGGCCTGGAGATTAAAACATACAAAAAATGGCTGCAGGACTTGGGTTTGACTAGTCTAAAGAAAAGTAGAAATAGGGGTGACATGATAGCAGTATTCCAGTATTTGAGGGGCTGCCACAAAGAAGGGGGGGGTCAAACTATTCTCCAAAGCACCAGAGGGCAGGACAAGAAACAATGGTTGGAAACTGATCAAAGAGAGAAGCAACCTGGAATTAAGGAGAAACTTCCTGACAATGAGGACAATTAACCAGTGGGACAGCTTGCCTCCAGAAATCGTGAGCGCTCCATCACTGGAGATTTTTAAGAAGAGGCTAGACAGTCACTTGTCTGAGATGGTATATGTCTCTCAAACAGGGGGCTGGACTAGAAGACCTCCAAGGTCCCTTCCAGCTTCTATTCTATTCTATTCTATTCTATTCTATTCTATTCTATTCTAATTATCTGACAGATTCTGCTGGAAAATGAGTCATGAGAACCTTCAAGGGTCCTAATGCACCATCTATACACCACATAATGGTTTTGACAAAACCATTGACTGTGGTTCTCACAGCATGCCATATGTTGCTTCCAAAGTGTATAAATGAAAGTAACAGAAAGGAGTATTACTAAACAAATGGGAAATAGTCACATTAACTGCATTTTAATTCCATATTAAATCCAATGTAGCTTTGATCCTGACTAACTCTGCTTTTGCTTGTTCTTGGCCCCATGACAAGCTGCACTTTTCTGTACTACAGAATGCAGGGAAGAAAATAATTTGTTCAAATATTCACTTTTTTTTCGGACAGACTGCATTTAAAAAAACTAATGCATTAAGTAAAAGCATTACTCAGAGAGTGAGATTTTGAATGGGAAGTTTCAGATAGATGTTATACCACCTTCATTCAGAAGAGATAATATAACAGAAAGACTGTATTGTGTTGTATTTTTGAACAGTATATTCAGTTTTGAGACTTACCCAATAACTGGATGAACTACGATTGATCGAGGATTATTCAAATTTTGAAGAATAGCTCGTCTTGATTTATCAGCCAGCCTCATAACACTAATACTCCGATACCGAGAGTCTGTCCAATAGATATTCTTTGAGATCCAGTCAAAAGCCAAATCTTCAACTCCGTCCACTCTGTTGGCTGCAAGGATTTCCCTACCTGATATTTAAGAAAGAGCAATGCATCAAAACCGGAAGGAGCTGCTTCCCCGCTTTCATTTTTAAAGTCAAATTTAATAGGATAAATTATAAGCACTGTATCTCAATGAGCAAAGCTCTGGATCTGCATGCATTAAATCCTAGAGAATTGCAACCTACAGATTAAACGGACTGGACAGGTCAATAATTGAGTTCCCTATAAGGCTGATTCCAATTATAAACAGCAAATCTATCAAGAAACACTTTTCAAAATTGCCTTGATAAATCACTGAATTCCCCCTTCCCCTTTTTTGCCAATCTTGTTCAATGTTGACTCATCTCAATGGTTTTAACTTACAGTTCAGAGAGTGGAACAGTCTCTGGAATGCTGAAACTTTTCCATGTATTCTTCCATGCCTATGTAGCCATTACAAGGTTGATCCAGTGGTTTTAGAAAATAAAACTTCCAGAACAGGAAGGATTTCCTGGTGTATTTATTTATTTATTTATTTGTTTGATTGATTTTTATCCTGCATTTCTTACTTTATAAATAACTCAAGGTGGTGAACATACATAATACTTCTTATTTTCCAACTCAATTCCAACCCTATACTCAATGTTATTCCTTCATGGAACTTTTGCATGCACTAATTCATAGAATATGCCAGCCACAAACACTCTGCTTCCTCTAGCTTAGCATAAAGTATAAAATCAGCCATTATAAATTGTAACTCCTGGCTTACATATTAGTGACATGTGTGGACCCAAATAAGGATGACCAGAACATGACATAGTGTGATGTGCAAATATAATGTAATCAGCGCTGCAAAACCCTTCTTAGAACAAGAAGATCTGCTAAACCATGGATTTAATATAGAAATGGACTTTCAACTATTGTGAAGTATAATGACATTGTTATTAATTGTTTCTGTCCAAGAGAAGTAAATATTACCTGTGCCATCAATTTTTTGTTTATAGATTATATCTTTAGTAGTATCTGAATAAAATATAGTGTCATCTTGGGCACAGAAGTCAATTCCAACAAAGTATGAAGAACTTCCTGTTACAGGAATTATTACATCTTCCTGAGTGGAAAGATTGAATGGGATTCCACGCACGGCTAACTGGGAGGAGAAGAGCAGGAACTGCTGCACAGCTGTGAGAGAAAAGAGTCTTTATTTTAAGATCACAGCAAACTTAAAACAGATTTTTTTTTAAAAAAAGAAACCTTAAAAACTTAATTACATGGAAATTATAAAAATACAAAAAGCAACTATTAGTGTGAAAGAATAATGCTGAAAGAAAAAAAATCAGTTAAAAATGAAAGAAGAGGACAATTGTAACTAAGTACATAAAGGTTCTTTATATAACCTTTACTATAACTTCCATAATGGAAGAAAGGTGGTAAATACATGTGATTAAAAAAAATAAAAGATACATTCAGTTATGAAACCTTAGTTACTACACACTGACTCATATACTCACTGGAGTACCTCTGAAATCAATCAACTAACTTTATTAGATTAAATCCCAGGAAAAATATGCCTAAAGACTTTATTATCTCCTTTTAGCTTTTCTGAGATATTAAGATATGAATGAGGCAAGTATTAGATGTATACATCCTTCAAATTCGAAAGCAAAATGGTATTTGAGAAAGCATGTGAGTATTCACGTGGCACTAGTTTGAAGACTCTAAAGCAGTGGTTCTCAACCTGTGGGTCGGGACCCCATTTGGGGTCGAATGACCATTTCACGGGGGTCGCCAAACCATGCTGTCCGCCATTTTTTTCCCTTTTCCCTAGCTGTCCTACTCCCTCTTATTGGTGGCCACACCCACTTGGGGGTCACCACAACATGGGGAACTGTATTATGGGGTCACGGCATTAGAAAGGTTGAGAATCACTGCTCTAAAGGTTTAGACAAGTTCACCACCATCTGTCACTAGAATGCAGTTGATATGATTATCCATGGAGATTCTATGCAACATGTGTCCATGGCTGTACTAACCAATGCAGCGTCGACCATCAGCATGCAAGTCAAAGCCCAACGTGCATTTGCAGCGGTAGCCTAGACCATCATTGTCAGTTCTGTGACTGAGAACGCAAATCTGTTCACATCCACCATTATTAACACCGCAAGGATTTCTTACTGGAAAACAATATATTTAATACATTTAACATATGGCATCAGATTTATGTGAAATTTTACATTTTGTATACACCCACTTCTTAATTAGCAACTACTTCAGTCAGTGGCCATTTGCAAATACAATGGTGACAAATGGTCATTTTAAAAAATCATTTTCTGACCAATGTGTACATTTACAACCAAATTTTGCGTGCCTGACAATGCATGCTGGAGTGGCAGTAACATTGGCATACCAATAGAATTTTATCTGAATAAAATGGCAGCAACCAGTGATTTTCACAAGATATCTGTCTCTCAGTTATGTGTGCATTTAGCAATTATTCCCCTTAATGATCTTATCACTGGAACTGAACTTGGTTGCTAAATGAGGAATGGGTGAATAGAAAAAGAATGTTTTAAGCCATCTTTGAAGGTCTGCTAAAATGTATTTCATATCTGCAATTCCCATTAAAACCATACATATCAGTCCAAGCATAGTTATATATACTCACTCCACTGTAAATACAGCCTATTTGCTTAAATAGATTTTCTCAATCTGGGATTTTGACCATACTGTCCTGGAATTGCTCCACAATCAGCTGTTGCTTATTCACTGCTTTGATTACTTAGGAATCCAATTCTAAGCAATTCTGTCTCTCTTTTTCAAATTGATAGCCCTGACAATCGTTTCAAGAAATCTTTGTGCTCAGCATCAGAGTAGTTTTTTGTAAATATCAGTCGATCCTTGAAATATATGTTGACATTTGTGGAAGAAAATTGCAATTTTTCCCAATGAACTATTTTCTATTTGGAATGTAGTTTCATCAGAATAATTGTGCTTCACATGAGTACACTGTTGGCTGAAGCCTAACTGCAAATTAGCCTATTCTGTAATTGAAATCTCATTGTTTTCAATGAGAATAAATCAATAGAAGTAAATGAATTTACACTGGGCAGGGATGGACTATCTGCAGCCTAGAGATATCTCTGACCTTGGGCTAATTTCAAAAACCCTAGGCAGGGATCCAGTTAGACCAATAGTTAGAGCTATCTGCTGGTCATGTATCAAGGAGAGAGGAAGAGAAGGGAGAAAACACAACAGAGAAGAAAAAAGCAGAAAAACACCTGATATTTTTCCTTCTAGCCTCACTAATGGATTGGAAGCACAGTTATCTTTGCTATGCTTTCTAACAGTTAAGTCATAATAAGAATAGTGTAAAATCTCTTTTGGCAATCCTATATCATCTGACTTACCAAGTGGCTGTCGGAAAGCATGATAAATTGTCACTCCATAGGGACGCAAGGAAGATTGAAAAATCACTTGTGGGTTAGAATCTGTAAATCTATTGGCTTTCATCACTGCCATTCTTGTCCAATCCGTAAAATACACAGAATGCTCAAAAAGACTTATTCCATAGGGATGTGGAATCAATGACCCTCCATGAGCAACAGTTTTCCTGTTAAAGGTATATTCTTTTTAGAAATACTGAAAGTAGTACGTTACAGGATACAACTGTTTCATCATGCTTTACTCCTACGCAAATGTCATAGCAGTGACCTAAGAAATTATAAATAAAGGATACATCCGACCAAGAAGAAAAATAAATAATGAATAAAAATATTTGAATCATGGTAACCAAAGATGTAAGAAACAAAGGTTCAGAGGGGAAATGTGGTGGTTTAACACTCAGCTTTGTTTTTAAAAAGATGGAAAACTAAAAAAAAAAAAAAAATCAGCAAAAGGAACCTTATTTTGGTTTTCTGGAAGGAAAGACACCGTTGTGCCTAAATGCAATGTAAGTTATTTTCTCTTAAGGAAAGGCAATTCTACTTGCATTCTTTTTCTTATAGGCCAGCAATGGCCTTGGAAAGTGCAGATTAAAAAGGGAAACAAAGATAGCAATAAAAGGTTTAACAGTTTTCTGCTACAAACAAAAAAAAATGTGTAGGGTATGGTGCAATGGAAGAAACAATGTCTACAATAGGGAGTCCTTCTCTGTGCCTGCCTATTAGGGTAGCAGTGTTTCTCAACCTTGACAATTTTAAGGCATGTGGACTTCAACTCCCAGAATTCCACAGCCAGCATTGCTGGCTGTGGAATTCTGGGAGTTGAAGTCCACATGCCTTAAAATTGTCAAGGTTGAGAAACACTGGGGTAGGGAGAGTATTAAGGTCCAGGAATTCTTCTCCTTCCTTATCAACAGTATGCAAATCTTTGTACACAATATGATAATGTTCTTTTCTGCGGCTATCCGTTTAGGATCAACATAGAAAAGTCATCCCTCTTCTCCTTTATTTGGACTCAGAGATCAGTGCATGCAACAGGGTGTCTTTCCCACCTTCCCACTAATTATCTTATTTCTGACCAAATTCAGAAACTGAAGGATAGAAATTGATATCTCAATTTCAAGTCTTAACAGTGTTTAAAGGAGGCATATTTAAAGGCAATTCATGACAAGAGTACTTTTTAGTCTGATGCAGTTGATTTAATTTAAAAAATGTAAACAATGTAAATGTAAATGACCCACTTTGCGTCTTCTCCTACCTCTGTAGTCCATCATAAGTCACAGTTTCAATATAATCATATCGGCTGTCTACCCAGTAGAGTCTCTTTGATACAATATCTAAAGTTATCCCAGCTGGCCATCCCAATTTTGTTTTAACCAAGTCCAGACGATTTGTTCCATCCATAAAGGCTCTTTCTACTTTAGGATCACCTGAAAGATTATCCCAATCTGAGAAAAACAAATATCTATAAAAGAAAGAGAAAAGAAAAAAAACTATTTTAGTATCCCTTCAAGCCTTAGAGATGATACAAAGACCTGGCTTACACAAAACAGTAAGCAGAAATATAGTTTGTCTGGATTAGGCTTAGTGTGAATCCAGACAGCTGTGGTTTATACAATTTGCTATGCTGAAACAAATCACTATTTAGCATCAAGTGGGAACCTAGCTGAAGAATTTGGTGCCACTTTATAGACTGAAACACTTATTGTGGCATTACATTTTCATGCATAAAAATCCATTACAGTAGGTGCAGAAAGTACCATCCTATTGGCAGACACACTTAGTGAATTCTTACTAGCTGACCTATAGAATTGTAGCCATTATCATGCAAAGTTTTATGCTGAGATAGCCACATCTTCAGATCACTTTACATTTCACTGAACTAAATTCTACATATATTATATTAAAAGTTCTCTATGAGACATGTAAATCAAAAAATCATAGTAAATAGAAAATTAGATAATATTAACAGAAGCAAAAAGAAGGCACTAAAAACAGTTCTTAAAATTCCCAGGTTTAGAAATAAATATCCCAAATTCAAATATCAGTACTGAAGAAGATAGATGAAAGATATAATGCTCCAAGCAAATAACAAGATAGCAGTGGTCTGTTACAAAGAGGAAACTCTGAAGAGATCTCAAAAAAGAAATTACAGAGATTTCAAACTATATTCCAGATCATGTTTTATATGAAACTAATTATCTTTATGTCCAGTTTAAGGAATATGAAATATGACTGACAATAAATCCAATTTCCTATTTTAGTTTGCAGAAAACAGACAATTATTGAATCAGGTATCCATTCCCCTAACACACACAATTAAATAGATTTCTTTTCTGATTAATGGATACTATATACAAACTATTTTTTAGCTAAGTAGGTGTCATTGTGACCTATAAATCATAATTTATGACTCACTGTTTGTAAAACACAGTTTAGCTTTGACTTTTGTGAAAAGTCCTTTTGAATTAAAAAAAAAAAAAGATATGTCTATGTGCAGCAACCTCTTTACCAGATGCTGTGCTTGTAACTGTTCAGCACTTCTCTACCATTGTCATCAATGACACACAACTGAATTGCAGCTCTTTCTTTGCTCTTTTCTGCATAATGTCCAGATCAACAAAGGAAATAGGACGTAAGGACTGGAAAAGAGTTCCCGGGGAAATCGTAAGTAGTAAAGAGCACCAAATCTCTATTCCTCCATCAACTCCTAGTAATATTTTATTGAGCAATTGATGCATTTAAAAAATAGCAAGTCTACAATTCTTCAAAGGAGGGAAATATCCTTTAATCAATGTTACCACTTACCCAACAGTAGGATCAACAGCTATTCCTCTAGGATTCCCCAAACTTTCTGCAATCAAAGTTACACGGTTGGTTCCATCCAAATTTACCAAATCAATTCTGTTGACACTGGTCTCCACTATATACAGCTTGTTGTTAATCCAGTCTACGGCTAGGTTTTCTGGTGTGTCAACTGAAATATTTAAAACTTCAAAGATATCTGAGCCATCAAGGTTGACAGAAAAAACCTGAAAAGAAAGTAATGGTGCTTTAGGACTTAGGATCCTGTATGTTTTCAGGGCCACTTTCATATTTAGCACAATTTCCAAACAAAATAAATCTTGCATGCATTTATTTTAAAAGGAATTGTGAAAATGTTGATCCTATGCAGCATTAAGTCCCCAATTTCTTAACCTTTTGTTTCAATCTCTTCGATGTGACCTCACCTCTTTTAACTTGTTACATCTGCATGGGCAATAATCATAATCTCCATTCTTAACCAATGTTTGCAAACAGCTTGATTTTGAAGAGGGCGGATTTTCCCTCTCTAGCTAGTAATCTGAATTGTATAATTCATGCACATAGGCTTATCCAATGAGCTGCATTTACATCATATATTGAACTGCAAACTAAAAGTAAAGAAAAATACACAAAGCAAAGCTAAATCCACTAAAGTTTGGTATGAAGGACAAATCTAGTTATAGTATATATGCCCTGGTTCCTGTATAATTAGCAATGACAAGCAAACTACCTTATGGCTTAACTGAAGTAAATGTTTATCTAAATCAGAGGTTCCCAACCAGGGGTGCGAGATGATATTCCAGGGGGTGCGAAAACTTGGGTTTTCAAAATTATAGTGTATATCATAATTTGTTGCCGTTATTTCGAACTTTTGTAAGGGGTGCGAGAATATATCAGAAGTGTTCTAGGGGTACAGGGTATAGAAAAGGTTGTGAACCACTGATCTAAATCCAAATCCATTACATGCCATAGTAAGCAGAAGGATAAAGATTAAGTCATTGAACCCTGATATAATTCAAGGAAACAAAGAAAACTGCAGGAAAAAAAACTTATGTTAGGAGAATATTCCTCTCACCTCCCCTTACTGTGCTTTTTTAAGAATCTGAGGATAACATGCCTTTCAATGCACTTGAAAAAGAAAGAAAAGAAAAGCCTTCCAATTCTTTATTCTATATCCACATCGCTGATGCTTTAAAACTACCAAACATAATTAAACCATACTTATATTTTATACTATTTGTTACCACTCCAGTAAAAAGCAAAGTCATGAAAAAAGCAATGAGTAAAAATATTGGCCTGCAGCATGATAAATTGTCAATATTTGTGGCCCAAAGCACAATTATACTAATAACCTTGAGAAATATCTTATGTCTATCTTCCCAGAAAACACAGCACTTCTACACTTTAAATGATCAGGTTTCAAGAAATTGCAACAGAGAATAAACCCAGTTTTGAAAGAATGTACTATTTCTCTTAATTAGGTTTTTGGACTCTCTTTCCAATAATATTACAAGCTGCTCAAGATGATGCCATAGCATAATGCACGCTTTGTTCGATATATTACATGTAAAAAGCTTAGCTAAGAAATGTTGTTAATTATCAACAGAACCATCTCAAAAGTTCATTTTTGTTAAAAAACAAAGAAAGGCTCTGCATCTGTTCACAGAAATGAAAAGTTATCAACACATACTATTCTTGGATGCTTTTGCTTCCAAGAAAGCTATTTGTACATTACAAACTACCTTATCTTGCACCGTATCAGTCCAAAATATCCTACGCAGATGAAAATGAAAATCTACACCAACAGCCACTCCACGATTCCGGGATTGTATCAGAGTTCTAAAACTTCTTCCATGAATGTCTCCAATTAATAAATCACGGCCGTTGGAAAAAATGATAGAGGCAACTCCAGCTGAAAACATGGAAGACATTGCTGTAACAATTATTTTTCGAAAGGATATACGTTCACAACTTAAATAGAAGATATGGGCCTCCTTCAAGACGGGAGGCCCATGAAAGTTGCAATATAAATCTAAGCAACATTTTTAAGAGTCTTTTGAAAAAAATTAAGAAGAAAAATGCAATCCCATCCCTTTAGTGTCTATTTTTAAACCTGTTGTCCCCAGCCATCCAATATAGCTCCTAGCCACCAAAATATTACCCACCTTATTTTGTAATAAACTTAGCATTGAATAGCAAAGAAGGTACGTTGGAACTGTGCCACTGAAGTGGCCCCCAAAGCAGCTCAATATTGAATACAATATAAGATCTTTAAAACATTACATGTAACAAAGAAGAGAACAGCATTTTTAAAACAAGGTATCAGTGTAATAGATATGTATGGAAGATTAGGTAACTGGTTAATTCAATTTATTATAGCTGTATTAATTGTTTTAAACATATATGCATGTTGTAGTATCAATTTTGGAAGTGTTGGTGCTTGAAATGGGGTATTTCTGAATATATTTCTGTTCCTAAACACCTTTTTCAAGTTTAACATCTTTCTAAAATACTCAGAAACAAGATCTGGCCAAAACAACAATTTCACACTCATGACAATTGGTGAAGTTGGAAAAGTTTGAGACAAAACAAAAGGAAGCAAAGGAAGAATATTTTTTTAAAAAAAACTTTACTATGAGATTGAGCCATCTTTTTCACTATTTCCCTTTCAACAATTATCTGTTGGTGCATCTGATTAACCAAAATGACAACAGAAAAAGAAGCAACATCTCTGAAAATTATTTCCAATTTTGACAAGAAATACAAATGAAATTGGCAATTCTTTTTAAAAGGGAAGATAATGTTTTGCTTTCAATATAGCAAATGTCACCTTCTCATATTATTGCAAAAGTAGCTCACGTTCAGGTAAACTTAATAGAAAATAGAAAAATTGTGTTTTCCAATTACAATTAATGGAAAAACATGGCAATTCTGGGGTTCTAAATCAAGTTTAAGATTGGAGCCTAAACTTAAGATTTTGGTTCCAAATTAACCCAGTATTTTTTTCCTTTCAAATCCACTTATCACAGTTCAGACCTCTAATAATGCACTCTCTCATATTGGGGTGGAGATTACAATGATTTCTTGCCAACAAATTGTTTCGGTGTCTTTGCTATTTGGCAAAATGAGAGAAGAGATAAGGGTGTCCTTTTGATCTGCCAAAAAAAACCCCAAAACCAAACGATTTGTTGATAAGAAAAACGAAGAGTGTCTTTAGAGATCTAGAGTTACAATTTGAGTGACTGAGCGAGACAAGAAAGGATGGAAGAGGAGAACGCTGCCAAATTTGGGGCCACATACACAAAGCAAGAGAATGATTGCCCAAAGCAGAAAAACAGCTTGCTGATCTTGGTAGGTTTTATTCATTCTAGGCAGCGATGGCAGTTCAACGTAGCCTAAGGCCTGCATCCATTTCTCAGCCTGCCACATCAGCTCTGTGCTTTTCACCCTAAAGCAGTAGCAGATGGGTTCTGGTCCAAGCATATCGAAAACTGTGATAGTTTTGTGACACTTCCATGTTGCTGCCCTTTGGTTTCTATGGATTCGCTTTTTTCTTCTCTAAGAGAAAATCTATAGCACCTGGCTGAGATTGGCAAGTTCCCAACTCCTTCAAACTATTGCCCTTCTGCAATAGGTGTAAGGAAAAGGCAGAACTGAATAACCTGGAGGGGCCATCAGTTTGAGACTCCTGCCCTATTCCATGATATATGGATATATCTTATATCTTATATCCATGATATAAATTGGATCTCAATCCCTGGCAGAAGAGAAACAGTCCATGAATATTCAAAATAACAAGGAGATATTGTTAATTACTCTTTTAAAGAAAGCATATTAACATGTAGATACAGACATGTCTATGTGTAAATATTGTAATTATAATACATACAACTTTACAATACATAATACAACCTTGTTTAAATTTCATATATATTATCTTTCTTTACTAGAACGTTGTGACTATAGAGAATAGTTACAAGAATAATTACTGTACAGAATGTGTGAAAGGAAAGTTTCTCAAAAAAACTGTGGAGTGACCAAATCTTGCCCCCCCCTTACCTTCTCAAAGCATATTAAATAGATGAATCCCCAGGAAAGCTCACTCAGTTGCTTTATGGAACAGAACACAACTGAATAAGCCTCCCCAAAGATGCAGTTACTTTATCCCTTCAAAGAGAAGTGCTTCCTTCATGCTAATAACTTTGCAAAGCATCCCATCCATCCATCCATCCATCCATCCATCGATAAAACCAGAATAGGCTTTCAAATGTCATCTGAACTACCACCTTCTCCTCTCCCAATGAAGAAAGTAAGAGAAATGTACTGCCTGGTCTTTCATCAGCAAGTCACTAACAGTAAATAGATGGGAGAGATAGCGGCAATGTTGTGTTGGAAGGGACTATGATATTTAAAGCATGCCAGCATTATTCTCAAGGACAGGCCTATAATTGGATTTTCTTACCTGTGAGAAAGTAAGGTAATATTAGCTGTACAAGAGAGGAGGGGATATCAGCTTTTAGAGGTATTGACTCACATGAGGTATTGGCTCGGCAATGACGGTGGTGCTCCAGAACATACCCTTCAGCACACCGACACTGATGGTGACCAATACGATCTTCACACTCCTGATCACAAATGCCCCACATTTTGCAGTCATCAAAGTCTGTAACAGAATTAACATTCAGGATGGGCATGTTTTTCCTTCTATTTGCAAAATGCTATCCACAACAAATATACAGTAGGTTTCCCTTTTTCTAAAATGAAAATGTCAAATCTGCTGTTCCTTCAAAAGTATATTCTTACAGTCAAAGTGACAGTAAGTTTGCAATCAGTGGTCTCCTCTTTGTTTTGTAGAAATTAATAGCCGATATGGAAAACTGACTGTGATCCGTGTTTAATCTTTTATGCTCATATTATTTTCCTGACTGAAAACCCTGATCAATTCTGAGATCTCATTAAATCACTATCTCTCATGTTTTTAAGTCAACGACAACAAACGTGGGTTAGAAAATTTTCCATGTATTATTAATTTCGATATCTAAAAATCATCTAACATCTAAACATTAATTCTTAATGTGTTTATTTTCACAAATATATTCATTTCCTTAGAAGAGAATTAATAAATTGGAGTGGGAGCATCAAATCTGTTTGCTATTTGATTCAGCTTCTTTACGTTAAATCAGAAAATTAAGTAGAAAATCTGTAAAGAGTAGCTTTATCAAAATCTTAAAGAAAATTAAGCCAACAGACATTAAAATTTAACTTATCTGAAGGGACCCATCTAATATTTTTTTAATTATACACGTTTTTCTAACAATCAGTAGAATAATTTATCAACAGAATAGATCAGATTATCTGAATGAACTCAGACAGCTTTATTCTCTCATTATGCTATGAGATTTATAACCATAAATAGGCATCAGATTAGTAGCACTAATTTTGCTCACTTTTAGGATTAGAAGCTTAATCTTCTCTGCTTTAAAAAAAAGTAAAAACTGAAACTGGATTACTTTAAGGTATATGGCTTCCCAGATATTGTCTGATAAGGCAGCACAAAAAAATGGGCCAATAATAAAGGTCTAATTCCCAGCAAGACTAGGCCCGGAGCCCTTCAGAAGGTATTAAATACTCCTCTACATACGTACACAGTTATCAAGTAAATCAATATTTCAGGCATAAGACAAAATGACAGCCTTTGTCTTTACAATCTGGTGTTCTATGTAAAGAAAATGCCTTGCAGGCCAGAGAATTCATGCACCTGCAGATCAGAAGATACAAATATTTACTACCTCAATGAAAATTAGGTCAAGAAGTGACCTAATAAAAGGAAAGGAGTATATGTCTTTACTGTGCTAGTTTTTAACTTTAAAAAGGGCCCGGGGCTACAGTATTCAGTTGATACATTTGTGCATTATTCACAGCAGGCCCACACATCTAAAATTTGGTCTAAACACAAAAGGAAGCAAGAAAATCACTGACACTGTCACACTTTGAGGAGCAAGCTTAAGCAGTCTTCATAAATGAATCTCTGGCTGAAAGGGCCAATACACATTTTCCCCTCAATTTCCCTCAATTTTCCCTCAATTTGGATCACAAGGTTCCTTGAATCTCTGCTCCTAAAGGCAACGTAACTCCAGTCCCAAAACCCTGAATGGGTGGAGATTATTGTTTGTTTGCTCATCAACAGTTCATACAAATAAGGCAAACCCAACCAGCTGATTTGTGCATAAAATGCTATCTGTCAAACTGAATATAGCATACCAAATAGTCATACTGATCCACCTCATGCTGCAGGGTTCAAAATCCTTGAAGGTTTTTTTTTGATCAGTTGCATTTGAATTCCATCTTTCCCCAAAAAGCTGAAGACAGGCGTCAGTCTTTAGTACTCTCTTTTCAAATCTATGCCTTCACCAACTCTATGAGGTAGAAATTAAAAGACGCCTGCTCCTGGGAAGGAAAGCTATGGCAAATCTAGACAGCATACTAAAAAGCAGAGACATCACCCTGCCAACAAAAGTGTGTATAGTCCAGGCCATGGTTTTCTCAGTTGCAATGTATGGCTGTGAAAGTTGGACCATAAGAAAGGCTGAGCGCCAAAGAATTGAGGCCGTTGAACTATAGTGCTGGAGAAGACTCCTGCGAGTCCCTTGGACTGCAAGGCGTTCAAACCGGTCAGTCCTAGAAGAGATCAACCCTGACTGCTCTTTAGAAGGCCAGATCCTGAAGTTGAAACTCAAATACTTTGGCCACCTAATGAGAAGGAAGGACTCACTGGAGAAGGGCCTAATGCTGGGAAAGATTGAGGGCAATAGAAGAAGGGGACGACAGAGAATGAGATGGCTGGATGGAGTCACTGAAGCAGTAGGTGTGAACTTAAATGGACTCCAGAAGATGGTAGAGGACAGGAAGACCTGGAGGAACGTTGTCTATGGGGTCGCGATGGGTCGGATACGACTTCGCAATTAACAACAACAACAAAAAAGTCAAGACATTATGTTGGCCCTAATCACCTGCTGAGCTTCACCAATGAAGTAGAAATCTGAATTTAGTTCTTGTCAATTCTACAGCCAAACAATTCTGTCACACTGACTCTTCCCTTGAGAGTTCTCGACACCTTGAAAGGGAAATGACTGACTATGCATGGATCTCTACCTTCATCACTTACCTATGCAAGTGCGACTGTCATTGTTGCTGATAACATATCCTGCAGGACAATAGCATGTTCCACCAGTGGGGGATGAGTGACAACGATATTGGCAACTTAAAGTTGCACACTGAGATATATCTATCAAAAACAAAAGCCAATTAACAAATAGCATTAAATGATTAGTTGCTTCAGTTGAGAAATAGAATCACAATGATGCATTGTTGAAAAAAAGCTTAAATATATGACTAAAATGAATCTAGAAAACGAGGAAGATCACTGCATATACAATGTCACTAAATATAGCTTTCTAGAAATTTGGGGATTGTAATTTCCAAAATTTCCCATCGATATTGCTCTTTTGAATTCTAAGGGTTGCAATTCCAACACATCCACGGATGACTGGGTTGTGGAAAGTTGGCATATCCAAATCCAAAATGTCATTTGGAAAATCAAGCCATTTTTACTATGGGAATTCCAATGCAACTTAACCAGCAATTGTAGTCACAGCTATTGTCAAAGACATCAATAGTAAGGTGCACTATTTGGGAGCATGACATATATAACTTCACAGAAGTGCTCACCTCAAGGTCATGTTACACTATTTGGAGTTTGCCCAAACATGAAACACTTTGAACCAACAAAAAATCAGAACAATATCTCAGCCATTGTTGAAACGATGGATGTTAGTCAAATATAACATTGCAATTGCTGCTGCAACAATCGCAACATGATTTATTTTAAAACACCTTTCCTATTTTTAATGCTAAGGTGTCAGAGATACGCAGGGCTTTTTTTCTCGTAGAATGGAGTTCCGGCACCTTTTTGGGATGGAACCTTGTAGAGTAGGCAAGGCGGGTTGTATGATGTGTGTGAGTTCCGGCACCTTTTTTTTTTAAAGAAAAAAAGCACTGGAGATACGTCAGAGTTGCCCCTATGAACATGTTTATGTCCATTACTCACTGCAATGTCTGCCAGCTGTTACATTTGTCTCATCTTCCCAGGCAGAGCAATCTGGAGTTCCATCACAAACTTTGTCAATGGGAATGCACTGCCCAGTATCAGGGCAGGCCCATTCACCTGGATAACAATCTCGGTGGCCACTCTCTAGAGCACAAAAGAAAAAAAAACCAGTACATTCTCTGCTTGCAGAATTTTAGCAATTTTCAAGGACTTTTTCTAGCTAGCGCATAAGCAAGATAGATACTACAAGACAGTCTTCTATTTTTCTCAAACTATATAAGAAAACAAAGGAGCTTTTTTTATTATTTCCAGTCGCCCCCAGTGGGCACCTCTGTATGATGTAATATTTGGGCATTAATGTATTTGCGTATCATATCCTAAGTAAATTTCTTCAATCTACATAAGCATAAGAATACAGGCTGAATTCAAATATTATTATTAATGTGTGAATTCAAACAGATTTAAATATGGTATGTTCAACATTCAGTAATTTTTGTATTTCTACTATTTGCCAATGGAAATTTGGAATTAAGAATTAAGCATTATGTCCTTCGTTAAGACCAATGGCCCAATGAAGTAGAAAAGAAGTTTCCAAACTTACCGTAGCATCTTTAAGACTTATGGACTTCAACTCCCAGAATTCACCAGTTCCCATGGTTGGCTGGAGAGTTCTGGAAGTCCACAAGTCTTAAAGTTGTCAACTTTGGAGACTCCTGAAGAAGAAATATATCAAAATCATGGAAACCATTTTCTTGATTTCCATACAAAAAAATATTTTTACTGTAACATATTAAGCATTATTAAGGTGGAGGATTTTGTCCCAAATGTTGTAAGTCTAATATTAATGTGTATTAGTCTACTATTACACATGATGGTTTATGTCGCAAAAGCAAATTATGCAGCTCAGGATTGCTGAAAGTCAGGCATAGCTGGAAGTCTCAGCCCTCCAGACCCTGAGTTCTTATTCAGGAACTGACTTACAGACTCACCTCAAATACATTGAGTATTGCAGACTCAAATGAAGATTTGACAGATTTGCTTTTTGCAATTCCAGTTATCAAGTATTCATTAGTTCGCATGCCAGAGTTTAAAACCCAAGCTCCATGCTTCCACCTTTCCAAGTCAATTAATATTTTGTCACTCTTCAAGGTCATGGGAGGCAACTGTATGACATAATACTCCTCTTGAACATGGGAACCTTTGGTTACTGTCTTGCTAACTTAATTCTTAATACCAAACAGCAGCCTAATACAAGTAGTCCACACCTTACAACATTTCTTTTAGTGACTGTTCAAAGTTACAACAGCACTGAAAAAAGGGACTGATGACCATTTTTCGTACTTATGACCATTGCAGCATCCCAGTGGTCATGTGATCAAATCTGAGACATTTGGCAACTGATTCATATTTATGACAGGTTGCAGTGTCCTGGGATCATGTGGTCCCCTTTTGCAACCTTTTCACAAGCAAAGTGAATGGGGAAGCTAGATTCACTTATTAACTCTAGAAAGAGTACAGAGAAGAGCAACAAAGAAGATTAGGGGACTGGAAGCTAAAACATATAAGGAATGGTTGTTGGAATTGGGTATGTCTAGTTTAATGAAGAGAAGGACAAGGGGGGACATGATAGCAGCGTTCCAATATCTCAGGGGCTGCCACAAAGAAGAGGGAGTCAAGCTATTTTCCAAAGCGCCTGAAGGCAGGACAAGAAGCAACGGGTGGAAACGAACCAAAGAGAAAAGCAACCTAGAACTAAGGAGAAACTTCCTGACAGTTAGAACAATTAACCAGTGGAACAACCTGCCTCCAGAAGTGGTGAATGTTCCAACACTGGAAGTTTTTAAGAAGAGATTGGACAGCCATTTGTCTGAAATGGTATAGAGTTTCCTGCCTGAGCAGGGGGTTGGACTAGATGACCTCCAAGGTCCCTTCCAACTTCTTCTTCTTATTATTGTTGTTGTTGTTGTTGTTGTTGTTAACTGCAGTGATTCACTTAACAACTGTAGCAAGAAAAGTCATAAAATGGGGCAAAACTCACTTAACAAATGTCTCACTTAGCAACAGAAACCTTGGGCTCAATTGTGGTCATAAGTCAAAGACTATCTGTATTCTAATCTGTCCTAATAAACTGATTTATATCCTAAAATAGATACAAAAAATCGCCAGATTATTGAAGTTTTTTTAAGAAAATAATAGCATATTTTAAAAGAAATGCAAGGCTTTTGGCCACTGATCTCCTGTATGCATCGGTAAGAAGAGTAAGAGAAAACATTTTTTCACATGGGACCACTAATGCTATGTTACATTCTCATTTACCACATCCAGCTTCATCCGCATTATCTTCGCAGTCATCATCACCATCACAAACCCAACTCTGATGAATACAGCGACCACTTGGGCAGGTGTAGAAATTCCCTTTGCAAGTTGCATATGCTGAGGAAGAGAACATCAAAGAACAATGACTCAAAGTAGTTTTAAACAACACCCTTGGCACTAAACGTAAACACATGCAATGAAAATATAACTGAGACCATAAAACCCCAAATCCAGACAAGTCCCAATATTGAGGTAAAAGCTCTTACAACTCCGAAGGACAAATACTAATTGGAGAGAAAGGAGCTATAGGGAAAACCAACATACTGCAAGAGTTTTCATCGCTGCTGTCTCCACAGTCATCATCATGGTCACAAATAAAGGCTCGGGGTATACAATCCCCATTGCTACACTGAAACTGAGTATTGGGGCATCCACGGGCTGGAAAAAAAAAAAGAAGAAAGGATGAACAGGGCTTAGAAAATTCCAGGTAGCATTAAGCTTACTATAACCAGGTACTTCGAGTGTCCCTGAATACTTACTACAGTTAGTTTCATCAGAAGCATCCCTGCAATCCACTTTGCCATCGCAGTGTTGACTTGAATTAAAACAGGCTCCATTAGAACAAGTCAGCTGATCGCAGGTTGGGTATTCTGCAAAGGGAAATAGGTCTGATTTTAATGTCTTAGAAGGAATCAAACTATAGGAGTCTTTGTCTCCTATGGAATTCAGACTTGTCTCCTACAGTACCAAAGGCGACTTTTTTCAATTTCTTGGAGAAAGACTACTCTTCCAGATATTTTGTGTGTTGGGTAGATAGCAGCACAGGAAATCTAATTTTCACTGAGTAAATGAAATCATTGTAATCATTTTGCCATTATTTTCCATTTTAAAATTGTTCCCTTCAGAGGAGAAATAAATAATGCATTATATTGCTTTGCTTCATAGAGCACAGAAACTGCAAAATAATGCACATTTATCAGCAGCAACATATTATTAATATGTTTATTATACTAAAATTATGTTGACTATTAAACAGAATAGGTAAGGATCGTTAAAAAAAAACCATCAAACACGTCATCAAAACCAAAAATTCTCGCAATCAAAAACAGTGTGATAGAAATGCTTGCTGAAAGAGTCAAATATTTTCATTGACAACAAAGGGTAGGAAGAAATAGGCCATTTAAATCTCCTAAGGCGTATTTATTTACTGCGAAATTTATATCTCACCCACATTCATAAGTCTTTGGACAGTTTGCATTTTATATAAAAATAACCAGCCTTAACTTCAATAAATTCTAAACATGAAAACCTCCAACAACTTTAAAATTCCAATAAGATTCTAATTAAAAATAGGTTAAACATTAAAATGTACCAAGAACAGTAAGCTCCCCCAACAAAGTACAGTTTAGATGCCAAACGTCTATTAGAACAAAAGCATTTTCGCCTTCTTTCTCAAAAATAATGTTCAGATCTTTGGTGGCAAGCATTCTACAGGATAGTTACTAGGAAGGCCTTATTTTGGGCTCCTGTCACCCCTTACTTCTGAAACACCTCTTTTTAATTTGAAAACACAAGATGAGCAGAGTCTGTTTGGAGAAGATGGCCCAGAAAATATCCAGGAGCCAAAGCCATACAAAGCTATTTCCATGTTAATCCCAACACTTTGGGAAACTACCGGCAAACAAATGCAGTACTGTACCATAAAACAAGTTGCATGACTGAAACGTCTTTCAAGTGCAGCAAGCAAGCAATCTGCTATACCAGATAAAGTTCTGGTAAAGTTCTTCAAAGCAGTCCCACATAGACCAGGTTGCAACAATTCAACCTTGAGGTCATGAGAGTAGGGCCAAGATTGCAAGTTGTTTCAAGGTATGGAGATCAGTCCCATCTCAGAAAGGGCTAACAATGTTGTAAATTTTGTAATTTACATTATAAATTTTATTTTTTTTCTTTTAAAATTTTCTGGATCTTGTTTAACCACCAAACATAATTTCCATTTGCCAAATTATTTATGTTTTTAAAGGGTCCTTGGTGGTCCTCATTTCAACCCTAAGCTACAAATATTCTCCTTTATTACTGTATGTTATATATGCCTTTCTTTTCAAAGCAGGTTTAACAGCAGGATACCTTAACAATGTACTAAAAATTATACTCATCATAATAGTGGTGGAGGGGGGTTATTGTTTTTTACTGCTTCTGTATTGGTTTTTGTTTTTGCAAACCACCCAAAGTTACTGAGAATGAGTAGGCGGCCATACAAATTTTCATGAATAAATAAATAAAATACCATATTTTGGTTCATGGCTCCTTCAGTCTTTCTTCAAATGTGTACTGATTATTACAGCTGGAAATAGCTCTTTGGCTTTCACAATGGTAATTATAACATAAACTGAACCAAACTAGTCACATTTCTGGTGACTTCTAAGAAGAACATATATTGCAAAATTCCATGTAAAACCAGCTTTCTCAACTGAGCCATTTCACCAGTCAATGGCAAAAAGGAGCTATGTTAAATTAATATATCAATAAATATATGGACTGTCAAATCTTTCCACCATCAAAAATATTGCCATATGAAAAAAATCCTCTGTATAAAAGTGATAACGTCAAAACCACAGTGTTGTTGTTGTTGTTAATTGCGAAGTCGTGTCCGACCCGTCACGACCCCATGGACAATGTTCCTCCAGGTCTTCCTGTCCTCTACCATCTTCTGGAGTCCATTTAAATTCACACCTACTGCTTCAGTGACTCCATCCAGCAATCTCATTCTCTGTCGTCCCCTTCTTCTATTGCCCTCAATCTTTCCCAGCATTAGGCTCTTCTCCAGTGAATCCTTCCTTCTCATTAGGTGGCCAAAGTACTTGAGTTTCAACTTCAGGATCTGGCCTTCTAAAGAGCAGTTGGGGTTGATCTCTTCTAGGACTGACCGGTTTGAACGCCTTGCAGTCCAAGTGACTCGCAGGAGTCTTCTCCAGCACCATAGTTCAAAGGCCTCAATTCTTTTGCGCTCAGCCTTTCTTATGGTCCAACTTTCACAGCCATACATTGCAACTGGGAAAACCATGGCCTGGACTATACGCACTTTTGTTGGCAGGGTGAGGTCTCTGCTTTTTAGTATGCTGTCTAGATTTGCCATAGCTTTCCTCCCCAGGCGCAAGCGTCTTTTAATTTCTTGGTTGCAGTCCCCATCTGAGGTGATCTTGGAGCCCAGGAAAATAAAATCTGTCACTACCTCCATTTCTTCCCCATCTATTTGCCAGGAATTGAGAGGGCCGGATGCCATGATTTTGTTTTTCTTAATGTTGAGTTTCAAGCCAACTTTTGCACTCTCCTTCTTCACCCGCATCAAGAGGCTCTTTAGTTCCTCTTCACTTTCTGCCATTAGAGTGGTATCATCTGCATATCTTCGGTTGTTGATATTTCTCCCGGCAATCTTAATTCCAACTTTTGATTCATCTAGCCCTGCCTTTCTCATGATGTGCTCTGCATATAAGTTAAATAGGCAGGGTGATAGTATACAGCCTTGCCGGACTCCTTTTCCAATTTTGAACCAATCAGTGGTTCCGTGTTCGGTTCTCACTGTTGCTTCTTGACCTGCATATAGGTTTCTCAAGAGACAGATGAGATGGTCTGGTACTCCCATCTCTTTAAGAACTTGCCACAATTGTGATCCACACAATCAAAGGCTTTTGCATAGTCAATGAAGCAGAAGTAGATGTTTTTCTGGAACTCCCTAGCTTTCTCCATGATCCAGCGTATGTTGGCAATTTGATCTCTAGTTCCTCTGCCTCTTCGAAATCCTGCCTGTACTTCTGGTAGTTCTCGATCAACATACTGCTGGAGTCTAGCTTGTAGGATTTTAAGCATAACTTTACTAGCATGTGAAATGAGTGCAATGGTGCGATAGTTTGAACATTCTTTGGAATTGCCTTTCTTTGGAATTGGAATGTAAACTGACCTTTTCCAATCCTGTGGCCACTGTTGAGTTTTCCAAATTTGCTGGCAAATTGAGTGTAGCACTTTTACTGCATCGTCTTTTAAGATTTTGAATAGCTCAGCTGGAATACTGTCACCTACACTAGCTTTGTTGTTGCTCAGATTTTCTAAGGCCCATTTCACTTCACATTCTAGGATGTCTGGTTCGAGGTCAATGACCATATCATTGTGGTTATCTGGGATGTTAAGCTCATTCTTGTATAGTTCTTCTGTGTAGTTTTGCCATCTCTTCTTAATCTCTTCTGCCTCTGTTAGGTCTCTGCAATTTTGGTCCTTTATCATGCCCATTTTTGCATGAAACGTTCCCTTCATATCTCCAATTTTCTTGAAGAGATCTCTGGTCCTCCCTATTCTGTTGTTTTCTTCTATTTCTTTGCACTGTCATTTAAGAAGGTATTCTTATCTCTTCTAGCTATTCTCTGGAATTCTGTATTCAGTTGGGTGTATCTTTCTCTTTCTCCTTTGCCTTTCGCTTCCCTTCTTTCCTCAGCTATTTGCAAAGCTTCCTCAGACAGCCCTTTTGCTTTCTTGCATTTCTTTTTCTTTGGGATGGTTTTAGTTGCTACCTCTTGTACAATGTTGCGAACTTCCATCCATAGTTATTCAGGCACTCTGTCTATCAGATCCAGTTCCTTAAATCTATTTGTCACCTCTACTGTATATTCATCAGGAATATGATTTAGTTCATACCTGAGTGGCCTAGTGCTTTTCCTACTTTTTTCAATTTAAGCCTAAATTTTGCAACGAGAAGCTCATGATCTGAGCCACAGTCAGCTCCTGGTCTTGTTTTTACTGACTGTATAGAGCTTCTCCATCTTTGGCTACAGAGCACATAGTCAATCTGATTTCTATGTTGACCGTCTGGTGATGTCCAAACCACAGTAGCATTAGATAAATTTATTCAGATTATAGGTCCTCTGTTACACCAGCATATTTCTAATATGCAGCCTTAATCAGTGCAATAACCCTAGTTTTATGTCCTACAGTCAAAGGCATCCCTCTGTTGAAGATGGTTGTCAACACCAATACTCTAATTAATGGCTGTTGAAAGATATATAGCATTTTTTTGTCCAAAACGGAATATGTCATTCTGTAATAATCCCAAGATTTATTGAGTCCTAGATTACTAAACAAAAACCAAGAATTAACCCTCGGTTTACCAAGTAATGTGCAAAACATTTATCATCTTAAAGGCCACTTAGATGACTTGATTGGAAGTAGGTTTCAATTTGAACAAAGCTTTGCCACAATGGCTTCATATAGTTTGTGTCTCATATCCCTGTGGCTTTTTTTTTTTTTTTTTTTGTACTTTTGTGAAAATATTTGTTGGGGAAAGGGCTGCAAAACTCCAAGGCTAAAGGCTGCGGGAAATGAAAGAACCATAAATGTAGCGTTGAGATTCCACTGCATTTACAACCGCTTAACAAAACATTTGTCCTACTATGCTAAACCAAATTTGGGGACTTTGGACAAAATGCCTTCCTGATTTCCAAGCCACACCGACCATGCCAGGCAACATATGACATTTATCATTAAATTGACTCAATCTACACTTATTTTTTACTAGAAACACATTTCAGTTCTAATGTGATCTCATTCCAAAACAGATCAGCCAAGTTATTGACAGGAAGCTTTTGTAATGTATTCTGTTCCATATACCTCTTACCTGGATGTCTTTCACAATCATAATTTGGCAAGGCTTAAACATGTAGCTTTAATTCAGTCATATAGCCAAGAAACTGCTACTCTATCTTGGGTACAACTTAGAATAATGGCACTTTTTAACATTCATGTTAGGAACAATAACTCCCCAATTAATTAGGGCAATGAGTCACTAGCTCTTGGGCTCAATATGAGCAAACTATCTGCTGGATAGTTCATCTACTTGATGGCCAAGCTCAGTTTTTTTTAACTCCTCTTAGCATGTTCTTTAAAGTTTTCTCTTCCCAACTTTAGAACTCGTGCTCTTCTCTTGCTCTCTTTGCCTGGAACCATGTCTTACCCAACTAATTTATGAATCAGTTGATTAATGGATTCAGATGGTTTCACTTCCTGAGTGAAGACCACATTATGGCTCATAAGCCAACTTTCATTTCTGACAAGCAATCCTTACTTATCTTTGCTGGAAATGAGCCATCAACATGCATGAATATTAGTCATATCACAGTTCGCAGGAATGGGAGGCAGAAACTGACTTGCTATAATGTTTATGCTTCTCTGTTTAACATTTCTATCCTAACCTACTTATGCCTGTTAGCTGCTAATAATTAAAACTGGAAACCTTCAATTACTATGAACTGGTTGACATGAAAGAGTATGTTTGCTCATAGCTCTTTTTTCTTATTAACTTTGTGCTTACTGTACAATAATATTTCAACCTACACACTGAGGCTGGTATCATCAATTTATTGTCAAACTCTGTAAAATATATTGTAGAAGAATTTTAAAATGAAATACTGCTGACCCCTAGTTTAATGGCTTATTTACTTGTTTTATGGTGAAAAAGCTCAATCTTTGTGCTCAGGATTTTCAGGGTCTCAGCTCAAGTACAAACACCTGCATTCTCTCACTTTTGGCTTTCCTTGCCTGCATTCTCTAATTCTCCTGTCCTTCTCAATCTGTCTTATTTTCTTTGGAAAAAGCCCAAGAAATAGATAGTTTCAAGCTTTTTTATTCTATCCAAATTCTGTTTTCCAATGCATTCAAAGAGCTTAATTTCCCCAGGTGTTATTAAGTCTCTATTACCCCAAGTCTAATTATATTTGTCTGATTCTGAACTATCTGAACTATAGGTTTCTTTTGAGCTGTTTCTAGACAAACTAATATTCAAGGATGTCTAGACAACCAAGGTGATTATCCCATTTTCAATTTGTGATTAAAAGTCTGAACACTGTGCCCCATCTGGACATCTTCGGTATTCGTGATGAAGACAAGAGGGCCTTGTATTCCCTTACTTTCCATCAGTTAAGACATCTCTGTCTCCTTCATCCATCTCTCCTGCAGCTCAAACACAGCTGCTGTACAAAGGCCCTCTGATGTGTAGCTTCCTAAGCCTTAGCTTGCCATTTCCTAAACCTACTTCTTTTTGATTCTTTGACAAATGGTTTCTCCCTGTCAATTTCTGTACTGGATCAGAAATCAAAAGTTTTGTTTTTTGACATCTCATTCCAACCCAAGGTGACTAAAGAGAGTCTAAACAGAATATCATTGTGTTTAATTTTAATTTCTGCCAGGCATATATGCATACAGTAAATCTGGGGGAGGGATGCACTTGCTTGCAATATCTGTTATAGAAACATGATCATCATCATCATCATCTCCAGCTCCCAAAGCCCAACCAGTATATTTTAATTTCCTAACCCTCACCCCCAAGACTGCTTATGTAATTTGGGACTCTGATTTGTTTTAACATCAGGAAAAAGAGAGAGTTTCTCCCTAGCTTTAGCCCATTACAGAGCAACTGTATAGTTTATTAAATCTCAGAACAATGTCACCGTTATGAGCACATCCTCAGTAATCCATGAAAGAATCTGTGCGCTGAAATGTTGATAACAAGAAGAATATTGTGTTCATTTCTGTCCATCAACAAATTCTTAATCTTACAAATTGATTAACAAGCTAACGAGAGAAGGGCTGAAACCAAATCTACTGCGAAAGATTTAAAAGCACTCACGGCAGTTTCTTTCATCTGTTCCGTCTGTGCAGTCGCTGACATGGTCACACCTGTACCCACTTGGGATGCACTGTCCATTGGAACAGGTAAACTGCTGACTGGAGCACGTTCGCCCAGCTGCAAGAAACATTATGCTTACAAATTCTTTATTTACACACACATATGCATCTCCTTCTCTGTTTCTGAAGATATGCCTATAAAATGTATACTTTTCAAATGAACAGTAAGCGTTCTATGCTTCTCCGCCACTTCAATCGTTTCACTGTAAGTGGCTTACAGCACATTGCAGAATGCAGGACAATAAATTAAAATTCATCTAAACTATGTAACGATACTATCAATATAATTACTGTAGTATTAGCATGAAACCATGACGATATTCACCCTAAAGAACTGTTTTCAAAGATAATAGAAACAAAAAAGCCAAAATGGATAAATGCAAATGTAAACCTTTACACATTCCTAAATCAAGCTTTCATGTCCTGATGTTATTTATGAACTATGTAGATATATTAATATAACTCCTGTAAAGCTTACCTAAGAAAGGAAAGGCGTAGAAAAAAGCAGATACATCATGCAAAATAAGGCCAATTTCAGTACTTGTTGGCTAAACCCACTATAGCTTTCTGTAAAAATTGATGAGTGCAGATAATCTTCACTTATCACTGCTGGGATCTCTTAGCAACTCTGTTGCTAAGTGCCATATAGTCATTGAGTGAAACCTCACATAACTGCAACAGGCTTACAAACTCATTTTGATCACAGTTGTTTAGCAATTCACATATGGTCCTTAAGTGAGACATCACATGACCATGACTTGTCATTTTACTGCTGGCTTCTTCATTAACTCAGCTTGTCAGAAGCCAGATACCAAAACATGCAAATCATATACGCCCACCAGTTGTGACAATCATATACGCCCACCAGTTGTGACAATCATATATGCCCACCAGTTGTGAAGCACTTGAAATCTTGACCATATGACCGCAGGGATAGTGAAACAGTATTAAGTATGAAGATTGGTCATAAAGTTACTTTTTCAGTACATCGTCATAATTTTGAACTATCATTAAACGGGGCAGTCATTAAGTGAAGATAACCCAAACCAGGTCCAATCCACTACTTAACTGACTTATTTAGCCTTTTGAAAAGCGATTGAACCAGTACTTAGGATCAAATGAATATACCCAACTGTAGGTAGGTTACGTTTACTGTTTCAGAATTTTAGAGTGCCCCATATATTATCATTTATTTTTCATGAACTAATTCCAGATAATATGCAACTCACTATGGCCATAATTTACCATCCATCAGTGGAAAAATCTCAGTGGAATGTTGCACTCGCTGATGAGAAGAAGGAATTCTCCAATGAAGATGTAATCTTACAGCAATTTAGCTATCTTTAACTGCCCTTTCTAGCCTGGTTTGTTTGTGCCCCTCAGCTGTATGTTAAGTGTTTGTGTTTAGATTATAAATTCTTTGAAGCTTTTATTACATTTGTGCAAGACTCAAGGCAACCAAATGTTGGTCTGTGAGAAATCTATATGCAGGAAGGACTCCAGACTACCTGTGGAATCAAGATATTCTGTTTGATATATATTCATTAATACACTGGATTACTCTTCTACTTTGCTTGTATTATCTTTTTGAACTGCTGCATTATATCAGATAGGAAATCCTTGCCTTCTAGATGCTAATAAACCACAGTATGGCCAATAATGAGGTAAGTAGATCGTCCTTCTAATTAAATACACACACAAGACATTGGATTTTTTTTTTTTTTTTTTTTTTTGGTTAGTGACCAGAAGACAAATAAAGGTTTTTTGTATTTGTAAATCTTGGTGGATACACTAAGGTTTACAGATGCACAACAAATACGGTAGGTGAAGAGAGGCAACAGTATACATGTAGTCATTTTTAACTGAACAAAAAGTAATATTTGAAGAATATATTCAAATATCCCAAGGTAATAAATCATGTGATTTCCTAAACTTTATTCCAAACAGGTGAAAGGCTTTGCAATAAATCCATTTTACAATGGAATTTTGTTAATATGCACAAAGGTCAGAAGTCAGTTGAAATTTGGATTTCAAATATCACTGGATTTTGCCCTTTACTGCCTCCCCAATAGATAATATGTAACTGCTAGCATTTATAACTTCTATTGAAAAGGTAAAGAGGACAAAAAACAAGATGAAATTGTGCCTCTCTTTGGGCTGGAACTATAATAAAATCTTTGCATTATCTTGGGTCAATAGTTCAAAAAACTATCTATACAACAACCGGGGAAACCACTTCCCAGAAAGTGAACAAAATATAGCCCAGATTAGCAAGACTAGAAAATACTGCAGAGCAAGGGGAAAAGGTGAACTTTATCATAACCAAAGTATTCTATTTATAGCATACTCAAACTCTAAAACTAAGAAGAACTCCATATCCAATCTGGAATGTTCCCTCTGCCTGAAACAAATCCGAAAGGTGAGGAAGTCTATTGTTTACAAAGTAGTGTATACAAAACTCATATGACCTAGACCTCTGGGAAGTCCCAATTCCAGTAATGAATGCATATGGAGTTTGGAAATATGCCGGAATATACTGAAAACTATTTTACATTAAAAAAAATTAGGATGCTTGAAGAATTCAATATTTGAAAATTTCAATAAGAACTATACTAGACAACATCCGTTGGGTCACAATATAGTTATCGTTTAGATTTTGTACTTCTCCAGTAGAATTCACAGCAGAAAAATATCAAAGTACAAATGTGTATTTTAGGATAAAATATGTTTAGAAACATGTAGCTGGAATAAAACATGTGGTAAATAAATATGCTTAAATTTAAATCCCCTTAAGCACATTCTTTCTTACAGATTTTAAAACGGCAGTTTTAGTTGAAAAAGAAGTGGGATAGAAAAATGTAAAAGTAAAAAAAAGGTAAAAAAAGTTTTTTTAAAAAAAAAATGTAAAAAAATGTTTGGAAACAGACTGATCTATTCTAATGCAAAACAAGTGAACCACAACTTTATTTACCCGAACAATCAGAATTCACAATATTCAGCTGAACTACTGGGGAATGCTGTTTAGTACAGCATTCAAAGACACATTGTTAAAGATGGCAGTTTTGCAGTAAATCTAAAGATAAAGGAATTCAAATCAGAAGGGGCGTTGTCTTACCTGAACGCCTTTTCTCAGTACAGAGATGGAGAATCCACCAATGGGTTTTCTCTGTCTGCCTGCTCTTGAGACCAAGTAGTCAAACTTGACACGCCCCCTCTTGCTAGGAGATCCAGTCTTGATGAGGGTGAAAGTGGCTGATGCAAGGACGAGGTGCTGGCTCTCAATTCCCTAATAACGGCCTAACTGACCATAGGTGGGCGTGGATTCTCCATCTCCGTACTGAGAAAAGGCGTTCAGATAAGACAACGCCCCTTCTCCAGTACAGGAGATGGAGAATCCACCAATGGGACATGCCAAAACCTCACTGTCCGATGGGTGGGAAACAGATAAGGCCGAATCTACATCCTCAGAGACCACTTGCTGGAGGATCCTCCAACCAAAGGAGGCGTCCGCTGAAGCAAAGCAGTCAATCCTATAATGACGTATAAAAGGGGAGGGCGATGACCATGTCGCAGCCCTGCAAATCTCTTTGATGGATGCCTGAGTGGCCCATGCTGCAGATGTCGCAGTGCTGTGAGTGGAATGGGTCGTGATATGACTTGGAGTCGGTAAGGAGTAAGATTGGTACGCCTCCGCGATACAGGACCTGATCCACCTGCCGATAGTCCCAGCGGATACCTTCTGTCCCAGGGAAGCCGGACGGAAGGAAACAAAAAGGGCCTCAGATCTGCGAAAGGATTCTGTGCGCTTAATGTAACACCGCAGGGCCCTGCGGACGTCCAACATGTGCCACTGTCACTCCAAGTCATGGGAAGGATCAGGACAAAAGTCAGGCAAGATGACTTCCTGTGCCCTATGGAAAAGTGAATTGACCTTGGGCACGAAGGGGGGATCCAACTGAAGGACCACCCAGTCTCGGTGGAAGGTGCAAAGATCATTCCTGATCGAGAGAGCAGCCAGTTCTGAGATACGGCTGGCTGACGTGATGGCGATCAAGAATGTAACTTTAAGAGATAAGGCCCACAGTGGTATAGTAGCTATGGGCTCAAAGGGCGGTTTTGTTAGTGCGTGAAGCACACAAGGCAGCTCCCAAGAAGGGTACCTGTGTACCACAGGAGGTCTAGTGTCGCAAACCTTGATGAAAGCGCATATCCTGGGATGATGAGCTAGAGGAACTGAGTCCGCACAAGTGAGCAATGTCGATAGGGCCGCTACCTGCCTACGAAGGGTCGCAGCGGCCAGGCCTCTGTCCAGACTGTCAAGAAGATAGTCTACGATCTGGGGAATAGTTAAATTGTACATCCAGTTGCCGCCTTCTGCACCAATGGCAAAAAATTGTTCCATGTGGAATCATAAATGCAATTGGTCACCAGTCTACGAGAGGCCTGAATTATGGTTATTGCCCATGGAGAGAATAACTCTTGTGTCATGATGTTGCACTCAAGCGCCAGGTAGCTAACTGTAACCACTGAGGGTCCAGATGTTGGAGGACCCCCTGGTGTAAGGATATGCGATGTGGGGGAATCCTCCACGGAGGAAAGCGGGAGAGATTCATTAGATCGGCAAACCAGGGCCTCTGCGGCCAGTATGGGGCCATGAGGATCACTTCTGCCTGCTCCTGAAGCAGTTTGCGGATGGTCGCCGAAATGAGTGTAAGGGGAGGGAAGGCATAAAGAAGACCCTGTGGCCACGGAGTCCGCAGGGCATCCGTCCCCTCTGCCCCCGGAAGATAATAACGGGAGAAGTACCTGGGGAGTGGGGCATTGCTCGACGATGCAAACAAGTCGATGACCGGATGGCCGAACCTGCTGGGATATTTTGGAAAAAAGATCCGGATGTAGTCCCCATTTCGAGGGGTCTATCGTGGAGTGACTCAGAAAGTCCGCCTACTGGTTCTTGACCTCCGAGATGTGTTCGGCCTTGAGAGAGGCCAGGTTGGACTCTGCCCAGGATCCTAGTAACTGGGCCTCGGACATAAAGGACTTGGACCTGGTGCCCCCCTGCCGATTCACGTGGGCCTTGGATACCACATTGTCCGTGAGGATTAATATGTGACGTCCCCTGATCCAGTGTCGGAATTGACAGAGAGCCAAGTGAATGGCCCTGAGTTCCAGCCAACTGATGTTGTGTCTCAAGTCTGTGCGGGACCAACGGCCCTGCGCAAACTGAGACTGAAGGTGGGCTCCCCAACCAAAGAGGCTGGTATCCGTCGTGATGATGAGGCAGTCCGGCTCCTTGAAAGGAGACCCCTCAGCTACCGCTTGTGAGAACCACCAGCGCAGAGACCTGAGGGTATGGACCAGGAGCCTCACCTGCCAGTTGGATGCACTGACATTCAACCACTGGAATGGAAGAAGGAAACATTGGAGCTCCCGCAGGTGGAATCTGGCCCAGGGAACAATGGCTATGCAGGAGACAATCTTTCCCAGAAGCTGGGAGAGTAAGACCAGTGGAGCGGTGCGGTCCTTGTAATCTCGGCAAGCCAGATCCCTGATACTGACCAGCCGCTCCTGGCAGAGATAGACTATGCAGTTTGTGGTGTCTATGATGGCTCCCAGGTGCAGGAGCCTGGATGAGAGAACCGTCTGGCTCTTTTGGAAGTTCACCGAGAACCTGTGCTGCTAGAGGATCCGAATAGTTAGTTCCAGGTCCGACTGGGCCACTCGGAAAGAGGACGCTTGGATCAGAATGTCGTCCAGATAACATTGGATGCGTACCAGTACCTTCCGCAAGTGGGTGGCCAGAACAGCCAGAATCTTGGTGAACACCCTGGGTGCCGAGGAGAGGCCGAACGGAAAGGCCTTGTACTAGAAGTGGCAGCCCCTGTAACAGAACCTGAGGAACCACCAGGGTTCTGGATGGATGGGGATGTGGAGATAGGCTTCGGTGAGGTCTATTGACGCCAGGAAGTCTCCTTGTCTGATGCCTCCCAGAATGGATTGGAGGGATTGCATTTTGAACTTTTTGTATGCAATGTAATAGTTCAGACCCTTGAGGTCTAGAATTGCCCTCCATCCCCCCGAGATCTTCAGAACCACAAAGAGGATGGAGTAGAATCCCCTGCCTATGTGGTCCGGCGGGACTGGTTCTATGGCCTGAATCTCTAGGAGATGTTGAATGGCCTCCTGCATAAGTCCCTTTTTTATCGGATCCCAAGAGGTGGAACAAGGGATGAAGCGACCTGGGGGACTGGCCAGAAATTCCAGGGACAGGCCAAACTGGATTGTTGTAAGACCCAGGCATCCGTGGATGTGAGTTCCCACTGATGGAAGAAATGGGCAAGTCTTCCCCCTATGGGGAGTGTGGTGTGAGAGTCATTTGGACTTCCTGAAGGGACATCCTGCCCCTCGAAATGGCCTTTTAGATTGGTTCTGCTGCCTGGGGCGAAAGCCCGGTCTATCGTACGGACGGTCATATGGCCTGTCCTGCCGGGGTGTGTATGAACGGGAGGGCTGGGTGGCTGCTGAACCTGCTGCTGTCCGAAAGGACTGCCTGAAGAAATAGGGAGTGGCACATTTGTCGGACCGTTTATTAAGGTGTGCCATGACCTTCCATTTATCCTTGTTTTCGACAAGGTACGAATTCAGTGCCTCCCCAAAGAGATTGTTGCCCAGATATGGGGCAGTGGCGAGACACCATTTGGCTTTGGCATTGGCCTGCCAGTGTTTCAGCCATAGCATCCTTCTGGCTGTGATGTTGGAGGCTAGGGACCTGGAAGCAAAGTTGGCCGACTGAAGAGTTGCATCTGCGGCATACTCAGTTGCAGCCACCATTTTACTTAGGTCCTGGTGAGTCTGAATGTCCTCAGAAGGGACTCTGGACTGTAGTTGACGCAGCCATAAGAGGGTGGTCCTGACAAAAAAGGATGCACAGGTGGCCATTTTGATTGCCCATGCTGCTGGTTGATGGGTCTTATGGAAAGCCTGTTCCCACTTCTTGTTGTCCGCTTTAAGCGCCTCAGACATATCCCCAGTGCCTGCAGTCTGGGATACCAGTGTGGTCCAGGCCTCATCTACCTTGGGAACCTCAAGGGCCTCACTTAAGTCTGTAGAGGTACTAAAGATCTTCTTATCCGGCCCGCTTGCGGAAGGAAATGAGGAAGGGGAGACCCATTGCTTTTTGATCCCCTTGAGAAATATAAAAGGACAGGGAACGTGGTACTGGGCTGCCACCATTTCAAAGAATATCGGATTTGGACTGGAATCCAATGTGGCCTGCGGTTGAGGGAACTGATCCAACCCAATATTTGCTGTTGAGGTGGCCTTGCGAAGCAAGAGAAGAAACAGGGCCGGATTGAATAGACCTCCAGATAGAGAGGGTTCAGGAGGGAGTTCCTCCTCCTCTGAAAGATTGAAGTCCGGTTGGTCCTCACCCTGCGGAGATGGCCCAGAAAGCAATGCCTCTGCCGCCGCCCCAGCCAGGACTGCCACCTGGCCCGGGCAGACACGTGGTCGGCTCGGCGACCTGGGGACGGCCCAGGGAGCGATGCCCCCGCCGCCGCTCCCCCAGCCGGGACTGCTGCTCAGCCCGGACCAAGGAGATGCATGGCCAGCTCAGCTGCCCAGGGACGGCCCAGGAAGCAATGCCCTCCTGCCACCGCCCTAGCCTGGACTGCTGCCCGGCCCGGCCTGGAAAGACGCATAGCCAGCTCAGTGGCCAGGGGACAGCCCAGGGAGAGATGACGCCGCCACCGCTCCAGCCGGGACTTCCGCCTGGCACGGGCAGACATGTGGCCAGCTCAACGGCCCAGGAAGTGATGTTCCTGCCGCCCCAGCCAGGACTGAAGCCTGGGGGGGCAGCAGGAGGAAGAAGGGGGGAGGAGGGGGAGAGGAGGAGGCTCCGGAGCCGCAGGAGATGGCTCAAAGAGCCGCATGCGGCTCCGGAGCCGCGGGTTGCCGACCCGTGTCCTAGAAAGAGGGGGCACGTCAAGTTTGGCTACTTGGTCTCAAGAGCAGGCAGACAGAGAAAACCCATTGGTGGATTCTCCATCTCCTGTACTGGAGAAAACAAAGGATGCACTTAAGGAGGACCCATTAGAACAGTGGTTCTCAACCTTTTTAATGCCACGACCCCCAACCGGTCGTAAGTCAAGGACTACTCAACCGGTCGTAAGTCGAGGACTACTCAACTGGTGCAGCACCGTTTGCAGAATGGGACTTTTGGCGGGCTCAGCAGGGCAGAGACAGCCTGGACAATTCCTATTGGCTTTTGAAAGCCAATAGAATTAGACTCTAATTCTATTCAAGAGAGTCTATTCTATTGGCTTTCAAAAGCCAATAGAATAAAAGGGAGTAGCACAGCTAAGGAAAAGGGGAAAAAATGGCAGACTGCATTGCTTGGCGACCCCCGTGAAATGGTCGTTCGACCCCAAATGGGGTTCCGACCCACAGGTTGAGAACCACTGCATTAGAAGTAACTTTATATCAACTCACTCCATTGGTCCATGAATTTCAGAACAACTATTCTAAATGAAAACAGCTTTCTCTCATTTTAGACAAGAAACTTCTCCAATTCTGTTCCGGAAATGTCAGGGATTGAATTAGAGTAGACTAACTCCAAGCAAAACATGTGCCATTCCAGTATCTATGAAGCTCGTTACTAAGTCATAACTTACGACATTGCTGATGTTCATCAGAGCCATCATCACAGTCTTCTTCATCATCACAAACCCATACCTGAGGAATGCATTCTCCATCACTGTGACACTGAAACTGACTTCCTTCACAGCTTGGATGTGCTAAAATGGACAAGCAAATCATATTTGAATGTTCTGGTTGAGATGCTGTATGAATAAAGTACTCGACTTGTAGTCATACAAAATGGTTCTTGAAGCATTAAAACTCTAATCTAATAAATTCTAATCATACCTCTACAAATGTAATACTAGGCACCTTGCCACATGATTAAGAAACCAACAAGTTAGGAATGTCAGACAGTTGGGTTCAAAGGTCTTACAGAGCCATAATTGGTTTGTTTTTTTGCCTTAGTGCTATGTTTAAACCTAGCTATTGTGACTAATTCAGCAAATGAACAGTATGTGATCCCAGCCAGTAACATATGTCTCTACCAGATAAAGAACAGTCTTGCTGGACTAGACCTAAAGTCTAAAAGTTCATGTGCAGTTTCTAACCAAATACTTTACTTGTCTATCCACCTCTCCAACACCACCACACAGACATAAACACAAACATTCCCATATCACAGTCCTCAGTATCTTAGTTGTTGTTTAATCAGTATGCTTCATAGCCATTAAAAGATCTGTTTATCATGAAGGCATCTCAACCTTCCTAAAACCCAGCTATGTTTTGGTCACCTTTCCCTAACTTAGTGTCCAAAACGTCTCATTTCTATGACATTTCTTGCCCATACTGGCAATGGATGAGGAAAATTATACTTAATGTTGACGTTTGGAAAAGACCAAATGCATTAAATAAGCTTAATTCCACTTACGACAGCCAGCTTCATCCGTGTCATCTGAACAGTCTCTTGCTCCATCACATCTCCAGTCCTCAGGAATGCAGCGCCCATTTCCACAACGAAATTGCCCTCGCTCACATCCTGAAACTAAGCCATAAAATAGCATGCTGTTATTTTATTTTATTATGAAATGATTAATATTGGGACCAACATTCTACATTGTTTTCCGATCAGCAAATTACTATCTCAGCAAGTCAATGCAACTGAAGAAAATATAATTGTTAAGTCACATTTAAATCAGTACATGACACATAAACCTCTACACAAAATACTATCTACCTATTCAGAACTCTGAAATGTGACTCAGAGTGTTAAAGAGAAAAGAAAACATCATGATAAAGCAAACACTCTACTGTTTGACCTATTCACAAAAACAATTTATGAATTTATAGTATACATATCTGTGTTCTGCATTCTGATGCCCTTGTCAATACATAATAAACAGGTCTTTAATTAACCTAAGGATAAAACAGAAAGCTTTCTGTTTCTAGAAACTTCTGTAAACATTTACAGAAATTGCATGGGACTCTGTTTAGTGTTGAATATGATTTGGTTGTTTTGGCCTTAAAGCGATTTGTAAATTGTGTTAGTGAATTAACAATTTTAGCTTCACAGAAGTGATCAATTTGAAACTTTGTTTGCTACTGGTATACCGATTGCAGCTATAATTTAATGTGACATGCAACCAATGGCATGTTATTTGTGGTTTTATGGTTTGTTCTGATCTGGGTTGGTATATCTCACACATAGAGATCAAATAAGAGCAACTTTAAAAAGTGAAGAGATGGTAAAAACAATGAATACTTCACTCCTTTATAGGAATCATCTTTTTATGTTGTTAGTATGGTCAAAAGGTATTGGTTAAATCCAGGGCTTTTTTTCTCATAGAACGCCCAGAACGGATTTCCAGCACTTTTGGATAGAACCTTGTAGGGTAGACAAGATGGGTTGTATGACGTGTGTGAGTTCCGGCACCTTTTTTTTTTTTTTTTTAAGAAAAAAAGCAATGGTTAAATCACTCTATAACTTCAGAATTCCCCTGTCCAAGACATATAATAATTAGTAATAGGCATACAAATTTTGGTTCACTCAACCTATATATTCCTAACTGGCTTGTCTTATTGACAAATAAACAAATTAGGAAATGGGTTGATTAATGTATTGTCCAAACCCAGTGCCCCAACTCCTTTTCAAACCTGACTGACCTGAAAAAGATAAGTAGGATTACACTGAGATAGTATTTGGACAATAACCATTAGGAAGCTCGAGAGGATAGATTGGAATGGGAAGTAAAAGCAAAGCATAACCAAATCCTAGAAGACAATGGCAAGCTATTTCTGTATTGTTAAGAAAATCATATGGATGTGTCAATAAAGTCATCAAGAGTTGAGCCTGAATTAAGAATTAAATTACAGCAAAAATCTAGAATTGTTAAATTAAAGCCAAGATTTAAAACAAAAGAAAAAAATCCAGCTCATTAACTTTTTTAAGACTCCAGCAATTCAGGACCTCAGTTACAAATGACATGAGAGACATCCTCTCTCATTTGCTTAGTCCACTGATGGCGAACCTTTTAGAGACCGAGTGCCTAAACTGCAACCCAAAACCTACTTATGCATTGTCGGGTGCCGGGTGGGTGTGGCCCATTGGCTGGGTGTGGCCCATTGGCTGGGCGTGGCTGCGGTGGTAACGGCAGACTGGGTAGAACTAAAAAGTTTAATCAATCAATTCCAAATTTGCAAGATCTTTTTTTTTCCGCGAAAAGTTGAAATTGACTGATTGATTGAACCTTTTTTTTTTGTACATGGCTGTGGAGGCCTAAAGCAAAAAGATTTTATAAAACCCAGCTGAAGGCCTAGGACTGGGGCGACGGCGCACATGCCCACAGAGAGGGCTCTGAGTGCTGCCTCTGGCACCCGTGCCATAGGTTCGCCACCACTGGCTTAGTCATTTGCTTTAGAGGGAGGAGTCATGTTGGGGGACTGCTTTTACTATGCAAATCTCTCCATTATTTGTTTTACAGGAGAATTATAAGAATCTGTCCTTTTGTTGATTATTAATTAATAACTTCATATCATTCATGCAAGTAGAATTGAAGTAATCTAATAGCATGTTTTAAAATGTTTGATTCATTTGACATGAAAATTATCATTATGATTTGTCACAATTTCAGCCAGATGTTCAGACTGGATTTGTCATTTTTGTCTACCTATAATAATAATAATAATAAAGTTGGAAGAGACCTTGGAGGTCATCGAGTCCAACCCCCTGCTCAGGCAGGAACCCTACACCATTTCAGACAAATGGCTGTCCAGTCTCTTCTTAAAAACTTCCAGTGTCGGAGCATTCACCGCTTCTGGAGGCAGGTTGTTCCACTGGTTAATTGTTCTAATTGTCAGAAGTTTCTCCTTAATTCTAAGTTGCTTCTCTCCTTGATCAGTTTCCATCCGTTGCTTCTCGTCCTGCCTTCAGGCATCTTGGAGAATAGCTTGACTTCCTCTTCTTTGTGGCAGCCCCTGAGATATTGGAACACTGCTATCATGTCCCCCCTCGTCCTTCTCTTCGTTAAACTAGACATACCCAATTCCAGCAACCGTTCCTTATGTTTTAGCCTCCAGTCCCCTAATCATCTTTGTTGCTCTTCTCTGTACACTTTCTAGAGTCTCAGCATCTTTTTTACATCGTGATGACCAAAACTGGATGCAGTATTCCAAGAGTGGCCTTACCAAGGCATTGTAAAGTGGTATCAATACTTCACGTGATCTTGATTCTATCCCTCTGTTAATGCAGCCCAGCACTGTGTTGGCTTTTTTGGCAGCTGCAGCACACTGCTGGCTTATATTTAAGTGATTGTCTACTAGGACTCCGAGATCCCTCTCACAGTTACTACTATTGAGCAAGGTACCCCCTATACTATACCTATACATTTGGTTTTTCTTGCCTAAATGTAGAACCTTACTTTTTTCACCATTGAATTTCATTTTGTTAGTTAGTGCCCAGTGTTCAAGTCTGTCCAGATCCTCCTGTATCCTAAGCCTGTCTTCTGGAGGGTTGGCTATTCCTGCCAGCTTGGTGTCATCTGCAAATTTGATGAGTTCCCCATCTATCCCCTCGTCCAAATTGTTGATGAAGATGTTGAAGAGCACTGGGCCTAGAACAGCCCTGGGGCACCCCACTACATACTTCCCTCCATGTAGATGCAGTTCCATTGAGGACCACACGCTGAGTACGGCCAGTCAGCCAGCTATGAATCCATCTGGTGGTGATGCTGTCTAACCCACATTTTTCTATCTTATCGGGTAGTAGGTTGTGACCTACTTTATCAAATGCCTTACTGAAGTCCAAGTAAATTATATCCACAGCATTCCTCTGATCCACTAATTTTGTCACTTGGTCAAAGAATGCAATAAGATTTGTCTGGCATGATCTGTCATGCCAGACAGATCAAGTCCTATCAAGTCCTTTCCAAGGACCTGAAGTAGGCAGAGGTTTGGTGGTATTATAGGTAGCATTATCACTATGACTATTATTATTGTTTTATCTTTTTTAATGTTAGCTGGTTTTAACGTATGTAAACCACCCAAGATCATGTTCAGATGAGATGGGCAATATATACATTTAATAAATACATATAAATAAATAAATAAATTAAAATTCCATCCATAGAAACACAGAAAATAATATAGGTGGAAAATTTAATAAAACAACAAAGCAAATTAATAAAGAGACTTAATAGGTGTCTGTGATTGATGCATTAACTTTTTCCCAACCCCAAGAACTGTAGGGGCATGCATCTTCATGTGAATAACTCTTAGCGTATGCCAAGACCTTCAGATAAAATTTGGGTAATGGGATAAATATTAAATATATTCAACCAAATTATTTTTCACGTAGCCTCAGAAACTACAAAGATTGAAAGCACACACTCAAAAGAGGGTAAAGCTTCTGTGTTTATCAAATTAATATCTTACAATTCCAATGTTAGAAATTAATTACCTATTGCATTTTACCTATCGTAACTAAAACGAGCAACATGATAAGAGGCAAAAGACTGTTACTAACTCCTCAATCACACAAAAAGATGGGCAGAAACAACAGGTTAGCTGAGCCTGAGTAGAAAAGCAGCAACTCACAAACACAATTCAGTGATATCCTCCCTTGGGATATTCTGTAGCCAAACTGCTTTATGCAAGAGATGTTCAAACCTGATTGTCTGGTAGTGACACCCTGATTTATAATGTATCCTGCAAATGGTCCGATAGTTCAGTTGGGTAAATGGTGGTACAGAGTGGTACAGGAGCATGTTCAACTAAATACCTTAGAAACTAATGCGTGAGGATGGTTGGTGGGGCAGATCTGGGACTGGTGAGGCAGCCCTCTTATCAAGCACCTTTAAAAGCACAATAACCTCCCTTGAAACATGCCCGGAAGGAATGAACAAACACAAGCTGGAATTTGCACTCCTTTGACTGAATTCTGTTTTATATTTGAAAACCGAATTCTTTGGTTATTTAAGAAGCAATAGCTCTGTGAGCGTTATGTTCATTTATTACCTTAATGGCAATTCTTTAAGCATGCATGGGAATAACTGGTGCACTTGGATATACATGTGCTATACAGTTCTATTAAAGTATATTCCTACGGTTTGATATAGATATAGTGAAAAAGTAGCGTATGTACACCAGTCTTAACAGGCCAGAACTTATCTTCATTTTAACACTAAAAATGATCCATCTTTCTATAAGTCAGATCCTGAGTCCTGTATCAATGCCTACTATACTTCAGAAAATCCATTATAATTGATTGAATTGTGCATCGGTCATACTCTCAAATTATTTTATACAAAAGAAAAAATAACCCAATACTTTCCATTCACAAAGGAAAAAAAATAAAGCTGGAAAAGATCTTTTGGAATGCTAAACAAAGACCAACTAACACCTCCCCTGGAAAAGCTATCAGTGGAACATGGGAATTGTCCTGCCTTTTCAGTTATTTGGATATTCAAAACCTGTTCCAGAGAATTTAGAGAACTCCCGACCCTAAAGTGATTTAGGGGAGCCCAAGAGTTGGAAAGTCCTCCAGTGCTTGTGCAACACAAGGTATTGCTCAACAGATTCAAGGATATTGTTGTAAAAGGGATTAAAAGTGGGGAAGTTGTGCATTTCTCCAATGTCCTTCATCACTGACCAGGAGTACAGGAATTGCTGGAAGCAACCTCTGAAAGGTCACAATGAGCCCTAAGTCCATTTATATTTCAACTATAAACAAGAGCATCCAGCTGTATAATATACAGACATTCCCTAGGATTGCTGTAATGATACAAAACTGAACATACGCAGACCTATATTGTATATTGTACATGTACTGTATAATACATTCAAAAACAAACTTTACAAAGGGATATTTTTCAAATCAGACTTTGCCAAAATGCAAGAGATCTGACTATTTACCTAAATCTCAGGGGAGGAATAGAAAACAAACTATTTCCTCATAATTACAAGATATATAATATAGAGTTCATATCAAAAAGCAAGCAGGTAGGCTAACAAATATTATAGAGTCGCAAAGATGGTTTATACATATACAGTCAACCTTTCTAAGTCAGCCAGCTCACCTGCATTTCTGAGAGTATATTGTAACTTCCTGATCCTTAGAAGAAGTCTTAAGAATAAGCATAACAAGAGGAGACTATACGTAACATAATAACAGAAGTCAAGGAATAGTATTTCTCAAAATTGCTAAAAAGTCCATTGCAGTTTGTTAACTGATACAATATGATTTTTTTTCATATTTTTAGAGTGCAGCTGCTTAAGTAGCCAAATAAAAATGCTGTATTTGCAGTTTGAAGAAGAAGTTGGTAAAAGATTGCAAAGATCCCCCAAAGCAGTCCCCCAAAAGAAACATTGCATACTATGTTTTTTACTGAGCTACATGGGTCATAAAGCGTGCTAAAGAAGAAATGGACATTTTTTATTAGATTGTAATAGAAATTATTAGCTGAACAACTGAGGCTCCATTCACAAAATTACATCATAGACCTATATTTCCCACCATCACAGCATCTAGCAACCTTGAAGTTGTAGAAAATGTTTTTTTTTTTTCAGTTCTATTTTGTTCTCTAGTGGGATGTAGTAGAATGGAGCCAAGTGTTTATTGTTTAAAAGGTATTCTCAACTTCACTCCAAGATTTTATATTGTAATTATTTATCTCTCTCTTTTCAGAAAACAATTTTCATTGGACTTTTTTTTCTAGTTTATTCTCTGTCTTCAGCCTTTGGAATGGGGCAGTCTACAAAACTAAGCAAATAGATCTATCCAATCCAAGACATTGGTCTAATATTTGTTCTCATCTAAGCTGTGAAATGGAATGCCAACTTAGCCAAATCCACTTGGTATGTGAACCTCCTTCCCCACCCCTGTTGATTATCAGAGCCATTTGTAGGAGTCTGGGGGCGAGGGGGGATTTTTCACAATGTTTTTGCTTGCTAGGATCATTCCACTGGGATTTTAATTAATGTGGCATGGGTCCTCCAGGGCCTGCTGCCTTTTCTTCCCTTTGATCTTCTTGACCTCATGCTGAAGGAAGTATTAAGTATTACCTTTTTGTTTTAGCTACATTTAAGTAGCAATCCAAGGCATTGTTCAGGCTTTTAAAACTCACATAATTCTAGGAGCCTTTCAAAGAACAGCAGGACGAATTGCTGGCTTGCCAGAGCCAATGAACAACGTTCGCACTCAAAAGAAAACTGGGCTCAGTGGAAGACTGATTACTGCTCACGTTGTTTTACAAGAAACGTTTCGTTTTTAGTCAGCCCTTTTTTAAAGATGGCAAGGAAGTCCTACAATCGGCTGAAGAGAGCCAAGAAATGACATGCTAATGGCACACTATTTTTGCTGAAAATTCTGATTTATTTTGACAGGTACTGATAAATCCCAGTGGTTCCTTCATGCAAACAATTGTGTGAGCAGGGTTCCTGGAGGAAACTACTGGTAAGTTTTAAATAAACAATACAGCACTATTAAAGGTGATATACTTTTACTTAGATGGGTTTAAAAATAGCCAATGTTGTACTGGAGAGGAGAATTCAGGGCTTTTTGTCAAAAAGATGGAAGGCTTCCTTTTCAGAGCTATCATATTTGGTTGCAAAAAACCAGATAGCCACTAGATAGGAGCAAAGAGATATCTTTCCAGTTTTTGTGCTTCAATATTTGAAAAATATATAAGCTGTGTTCAGATGTTTGCCTGAGTGTTGGAGCACTTGCAATCATATACTATAAAGACCTGTTCCCCATTTTCCTTCTATTCCATCACTGTCACATATCCAATCAACTCACTTTATAAAATCCATGACTCTGCCTCATTATGTTTTTGAATCATGAGATAAGCTGTAATCAAGTTAAAGTGAGAATGAGAATAGCCTTTCCTCAGATGTCATGAAAAGGATGGGGAGGACTCAGGGCAGAATACTTGAATACAAGCAGTAGTTACAGCATTTGTGGCTCAGTCCTTTATACACATTTCAAGCCTTGTGTATTCAAGCATACAGCTAGATAGAACTGTATTCTAGGCCTGGTTCTGTTGTTCTCCAAAGTACTGTACATTCTATAATGCAAGGGTCCCCAACCTATGAGCCATGGCCCACTACTACTAGCCCCCCCTCGCACTAGTGCCCGCGGCCCCGTTTGCGTATGCACGTAGGCACAAACGGGGCAGCTAGCACCGGGGCAGGTGTGCACGGCCCAATTGCCCATGCATGAATGGGGCCACTAGTTGCTGCAGGGGGTGTGCAACTGTTTGTGCATGCACATGGCACCAGCGCATGCCGCATGCACAAATGGGGCCGCTAGTGCCGTGCAGATGCGTGCGGCCCCATTTGTGTGTGAGCGCACCAATTTGGAAACTGCTCTCCTTCCCTCCAGGCCGTGAGCCCGGAAGGTTGGAGACCTCTTCTATAATGTGAAGAAGTGTAGAATATGTAGAAAGGTAATTACAACATTCTAAAAATAATGTTAAATAAAAGAGCATTTTTCCAGATGTTTTCAACAAACAATGGAACCTAAAAGGGTCCAAATGAAGCTCTTTTATATTTTTATGAGTCTGCCTCACTCACATCATATTTTTCAAAAGTCTGTTTATTTTTTATACCTACAGGAAGCCATAGCAATGGTTACTGCCTTCAAAAAGGCAAGGACAATTGGGCAATCAAAGCGTTGCTTCTTTTGTCTTGAGACAGAATCACATTTGTGTTACGTAATAAAAAGGGGATGGGCTTTGCTCTCCCAGCTTACTGCATTTTGAAGCCAATGGCCATTTCTATGGATGCCCTGGCTATTGCACCATAATCTACAGAGATTACGAGGTTTAAACTCTCTGCAATTGAACTCTCTCCTCCATTATTTTTCAAAGAACTATAGCCATCTATTTGGTCCTCCAATCTGCTGGGGCCCAGCACCAACTATCACTCACTCCAAGGATTTTTGTTCTAGTTATACTACATATACTGAATATGCATCCCCACAAGCTAAGACAAAGCTCTTAAATTCCCTTAGCTTAAATATCCTAAATAATTTAAATTGCCCAATGACTATAAGTTCAAATAAGTCTTTTTCAGTTAAGTATTACTGCTTTTAGAAACTATGTTGGTTGTGATTTAGACTTAGGATAAAATGATGGTCACTCCTCACATCCTTATAAAAAGGATGAGAGACTATCATTTTGAATACCAAGATCCCAAATCCTCTGCTTTGGTTCAGCCAATTTTATCAAGCCCCAAACCAAGTACTGTTGAGGGGCAAGACCACAATATGCCAAATCACTATTAATTTGTCTTCTTAGATTGGAAGACAACCTATCCAGCTAGGTGACACGAACTAAGGAAGTGCCACAATAGACTTGGTCTCAAGTCAGTTCCAAGATGATAAAGTTTGAAGCAGGCCTCAAAGGAAATACAGCTTAATTCTAGTCACCATATTAGAGCATTGGAAGTTGAATAAGGAACCCATAGTAAGATTTTCAAGCATTTTGATTACATTTCTTCTAGGAGATGTAGGAGATGACCAATCTGAGCCCGAGGCCGGGGTCAAATACATCATCAGTTTGGGGTCTCTACACTCCCATAAGAGACCTAAGTCCAACCCCCTTGAAGTCCGTTAGCTCTTATCTGGCGCCAATTTGCCTTGACCGTTAGTAGTTCAGATTCTTCTGTATAGGTTGTATGAAATAAACTTGTACTTTTGAACTTTGTCCTGGCTCCTGACTTCTTGCATCTGACAGGAGCCTTCTTATCAATTCATAACTGATCACCATATAGCATCAAACCAAAAACTCTGGCTTTAAATAGTTAATTGCTGCTGGGACGTAATTGTTATCTATGTGACTTGCAAATTTAACAATTACAAGGGGTGTTTTGGGGGTCTTTTACTAGAAATTCTCTTATTTGAGTAGACCAGAATATAGAAGACCTAGATACCGGTATTTAAAAGATTTTATCTGTTCAGTGATTTGCCATTGATCATCCATCTAGTTCAGAGGTCTCCAACCTTTTTGGGCTCATGGCCTGGAGGGAAGGAGAGCAGCTTCCAAATTGGTACACGCACGGATGTAAATGGGGCCGCTTGAACCGGTGTGGCACTAGTGGCATGTGCTGGCACTGTGTAAATGCGCAAAGAGCTGTGCACCCCCTGTGGCAGCTAACCACCATTTGTGCATGAGCAAACAGGCTGTGCATACCCGCCCAGCGCTAGCAGCCCCATTTGCGCCCCTGTGCATGCGCAAACAGGGTCACGAGCGCTAGCGTGAGGGGGGAGTGCACGCATACGCTCACTGGCCAGCAATTTTCATGGCCCACTGGCCAAGAGGCCGTGGCCTGGTAGTGGGCTGCAGCCCATAGGTTGGAGATCCCTAGTTGGAGGCTTAAATTGTTTCTAGGGAGTCCCAGTACTTTTGTTTTGGAGTACAACCAATCCTTATTTAGTGACTATTATGACAGTAATATTTTTTTAAAAAAACCTTCGTTTTCTGATCAACATGCATATTTACAACCAAATTTCTTGTGCTTAACAATAAAAGCTTTCAGTATGAAACTGATAAAGATCTGGTCAGTTTCAGGCAGCAGGACAAGCTGGCCAGAGAATTCTAATCATCTAGGGTCACAGAGCTTAAGTTGTTAACTTGCCATTAACACTTTTTAGGGAAGTGCTGTAGAGAAAAGCAGCTAAGGAAGAGATAGTTTGTTTAAGCATTCTCTCAGCCCTATGAAGGGGCAAAAATGGGGGGGGGGAATAAGCTAGGTACCGAACACTATAGAGAGAAATTTATCTAAATGAGACTGTCACAATCAGTGATCTTTGCAGAGTCTCTCAGTTATATGTTTGCCTAGCAACCATTTTGTTTCTATTTTAAGGAATGGATTGCACTAGGCAAGCAAGGAGAGGGTTCAAGGAGTTCTCTGAAGCAGTAAAGAGATGGAGTTTGAAGGCATCTTTAGAGACCTACTTGGGTTATACACAGCATGGCTGCATCATTAGCATAAAAGAGATTAGAGAAAGGGAGGTGAGCAAGAAATGACGGATGGAATTCTGCCTTTTCAAACATCTCAACAATATTGTTAATGTATAAATTAAATAATAGTGAGGTGAAGATACAGCTTTGCATTTTTGACTAGAAAAATGGATTCAATTAAATCACCAAGGATATTACCTTTTACTTGACTGGTTGCACTGTGGTGCAACACCGTTATTTCTTCCCCCTACAACTGACTAAAGCAATGGAGCTGCTGGTCTTGGTCTTCAGCAAGTATAGTTCGGGCTCATTAATCAGGAATCCAAGGTCAAGAGCATCAGGAACTACAGCTCTTTTTATGGATCTTCAGAATTGTTTAACCTTGCATCACTATTGAAGACATTTCTTGAGACATTTTGATAAAAGGGTCCAGCTGCAGGACAACAGTGCAAAAGCCCAGCAGATAATAACAAATTCTTGCATTCTTTTAGTATTATGGCAATTTGAAAAAACTCCTTTTCAAGCAGTTTGAAAGCTCCCCGTGTTTTGTTTTGAAGATTAATACTACTACGGTAGCCTAAACTGAGAATCAGAACTCTACCTGCTTCAAGGTAAATATGCTTTAAATTGTAAATAAAAAGTATGTGTACAATATTACAATCTAACATCACAGACCCAAAATCTTCAAACTCTGTATTTGCAAAAGTCATTCTGAATCTTGATTGTACTCTATCTAATCACACCTTCACTGAATGACAACGATAGCAGGACTTTTTTTTAAAGGCCCATACCTTTTTCATCAAACAGGTCAACCATTAAGACTAAACCTACTCTCATACTGACTTTATCAATCACTTACTGGTGCCATATACATCTCCCCTAGAAGATAAGTTAAGTGACAAGATCTTCCCTTATCTTTTTAATAGTTCTTCAGATGTTTTTCCTCCCACTCTCCACCTTAATTGCAAAGCAGCCTTCTGAAAAAGGATCTGCAGACCTTCATTGTCTTTTTCTGTGCAGCTGCAGAGGAGATTTGAGATAACCAATTATGCCAAAATAGAAAGGTATCTCCTTAAAGCAAAGTTCCAATAGAACTACTTCTATAATAATAGAGTTTGGAGGTTGTTTTTAAAGGATGGCAAACAATCATTTAAAGTTACCTTGGTACCATATTTGAGGATCAGCATTCAATAAGTAAAATTTATTCATTGTATTCATTTACTGTGATGTGCTCCAAGATTCCGTAAAGAAAATTTACAAATATAGATACCACACTTTTCTCATTCTACACACTGATTTACTCATGTTGTATTTGACTGAGCTTTTGCAACAAGAGGGACAAAAAGAATAAAAACTTACACGCTATTTTCTGAGAACTAATTCTCCTTTCTTTTCCCGTCCTCAAATGTTTACTATTCTAATTCAAAACTGAATTTTCTACAATTGTGAAAACAGGTAGAAAAAACATGTTTGGCAAAATTTGTGTCATACTTCATAATCAAGTTTTCATTCTCTATACTCATTCAAAATATTTCTAAGCCCCAACTTAAATTCTTGTATAGTACATGGCATGCAAACTGATGCATCTATTATTTTGCTGGCTATATTCTGTAATAAAAATAAATGCTACATACCCAAACAATATAAAGATTGCAAGGCTATAGTTTACCAAGACTGACAGAAATAGAATCCATGATATACTGTAATAAGAACATTGCTGAAATCAGTCTGTCAATTACAGCTCATAAATTTCTCTATCATGATTAAATATCCAGAGCTGGGCACGGGGAGAAAATATAGATAGAACAAACTGTAATTAATTTCATTTTAATTATATTTTTATTACTATATCGTGTGTGATTTTTAGTCACACTAAATATTAGAATATAGTCGTTCTACTTGGTGGTCTCTAAGGGCTGCAGTCAAGGAATTCAAGGCGGTTCTAAAACTTTCATATGTGCAGTTCTACTCTGACCAATCTACAGCAATACACGGCACAAGTAACTAAAAGCAAAGATGAAGATGAACCAACAACTGACCAGGCAAGCCACAATTGTTTTCTTTAATTACCGTTTTGCTAGCTTGTAAACCAGCCATAAATTAGGGTGACAACTAAGTTCACTTAGCTGCTTTACTTACCCTCTAATTCTATGAATCCACCTGGTTCACTGATGGTAATAAATCAATGATAAAGAAACTGCAAAGGACATTTACTAACTGTGGTCAAGTGTGGTAAAGCATGATTCATCACAGGAGACAGAAACCTAGACTCCCTCCATACTCCTGTACCCTCTTTGTCCTCTTCTTGTAAGACCAGGAGGAAGAATTCGTAAATTAGTCAAGGATTTTTTTATTACATGCACATATTATTTTGCTAGTTTATCAGTGCAGTTACTAATCTTCACTACAATGTATTTGGTTAAAAAATAAAAATCATTAGGCATGAACTGGACTTGTTTCTGCAAACTACAGATTATATGTTTTATACCAAATTAATTTGTTTCTTCCGGAAATAGCACAATCACAGTCCCTACCTCTTCTGTACCTTTTACCCCTAAAGGCAGATAGCATTTTCTGTCAATCAACACTTATTGCAAGCCTGACACAGTCAGCCCCATTAGATACACCAGACCAGGAAATCAACTCCACTGGAAGACCAGAACTACACCTTTATTGAGATTAGCTATAATTACAGAACTGTGCAAATCTGATTATGCTGCAGGTCTCCCACCCTTCTTATACTCCAGGGAATCAGGGAGGTCTCTGTCGGATTGTCTCCAGTGAATTAGGGAGGTACTTTCAAACCTTTTTTTGCTTCCCAAGATTTGAAGAATGTTTCAGCCCCCTTTGCCTAGATAACAGCTCTTGCACACATGCAGTCCTCGATTTACAATAGTTCACTTGGTGACTGTTTGAAGTAACAGCAGCACTGAAAAAAGTGAATTATGACTATTTATCACACTTACAACCACTGCAGTATTCCCATGATCACGTGATCAAAATTCAGACGCTTGGCAATTAACTCCTATCTATGACGGTTGCAGCGTCCCTAGGGTCATGTGATCACCTTTTGCGACCTTTTGACAAACAAAATCAATGGGGAAACCAGATTCACTTAACCACTGTGTCACTAATTTAACAACCACAGTGATTCACTTAACAACTGTCGCAAGAAAAGTCATAAAATGGGGCAAAATTCACTTAACAACTGTCTCGCTTAGCAATGGAAATCTTGGGCTCAATTGTGGTCATAAGTCAAGGACTACTTGTATTTCTATCAAAGTCATCTTCCTCAGTCACCTACAGAAAGGGTAGGGATCCAGATAGCAAAAACCTCCAAAGAAGTTACCAGCTTAAACTCCTATTCAGCCAGTGCAGGAGTAGCTACAATGTCCAGTGCTTGTACTTTAGCAATCCTATTAGCAAACCTGTTACTCTAAGTCAGTGGTTCTCAACCCTTCTAATGCCATGTCCCCATAATATAGTTCCCCATGTTGTGGTGACCCCCAAGTGGGTGTGACCACCAATAAGAGGGAGTAGGACAGCTAGGGAAAAGGGGAAAAAAATGGCGGACTGCGTTGTTTGGCGACCCCCATGAAACGGTCATTCAACCCCAAATGGGGTCCCGACCCACAGGTTGAGAACCACTGCTCTAAGTCATCCAAAGTCACTTGATAGTGAGATGGGCGGCATATAAATGTAATGAATGAATGAATATCACACTCTCATATTACCATCCTTCTTTGCGTGCTTACAGATCTTCTGTCCTCAATTCGAAGTAAAGTATATTACAACAACAGGGTAAACTGGGAATGGCTTTCAAAGGTGCCTTTTCCAGAGGCAACTCGACTTTCTTGTTTTTCTTTGAAGATGTTTTGCTTCTCATCCAAGAAGCTTCTTCAGCTCTGACTGAATGGTGGGGAAAGCACCTCTGGGACAACCATGACCTGGATGAATGAGAATCTCCGTAGACATCTGGAAATGGCTTGTTTTACTAGCTGGCAATGAAAAGGATAATAATCTTCACTGCCTCCTTGGAATACTCTTCAAAACCCAAGGCATCAGCCACAGATACAAAGTACAATTGGCAGCAGGAGTATTTGCCCAAAGCTTATCTATTCACCATTTTATTGCAAAATGACTATTCTGAAATATAATCTTGTCTTTCTCAAGCAAATCCAGACTATTTCCTAAAATGCAATCTTGGTAAATTGTTAATGGTATGTGAAAATGAATCTATCCATTTTGATTATCTTTTAAGATCCAAGCAGGATGGACTTTATTCTGGTTCAACTGATTTTTATAGAAGGAACAGTGCATTTGAGTATGGTATATTGTCAATACTTTTGTTTTCTGTAAAAATTGCCTTAAGAGAAACCGGAATAAGAGCTTTCAGTTCTAAAGCACATATGACTGGGTTCAATCCATATTCGTCTCAACTCTGATCAATCACCTCAGAGCAAAAGAAAAAAAGTAATGAAAAGAATGTTACTGATGCTTTTGTACATACCGTAGTTAGGATCAATCTATCAATCTCACTACGGAAACAGATATAATAAAAAAGCACCTTGTTGCTAACCTGAAAGTGGAAAGCAAAGTCAAACACAATATCTGAATAGCTTACGGGAAATGCACCAATATCTATGATACTGGAAGTCCTGCCAGTAATGTTCAGACAACTACACAGTTATTTTTCACTAATGAATGCAATAGTTTAAAAAGCAATTGTGTTCCACCAGGTTGTAAAAAAGATGTTTGAAGAATTGGCTCACACAGATTAATGCATAATGCTAGTGAAAATATGCACCCACATTTAAAAATAGTCTGCTAAGTCACTAAATTAGTTTAATATCATAGTAGAATAACAAATACATTTAATTGTAAACAACTGCATGAATTGAAGTAAACATTTCAACTCACATTTTTTTACAAAGAGATAACCGTCTTTCATCATTGTTTCCACTGGTTTGCTTAACCAGCAAACTAATTAAGACTGTACGTTATTGTATCTCTTATAATTAAGAGATTACAGATATTAAGCATTCTTTTCAAGTTGGTCCCTCCAGAGAAAAAGCTGTTGTTGATAAATATTGCCTATGAATTTATTGAAGTGATGGAAATGTTCATCTTCTGATTTTAGGCATGCCCTACAACTAGGTGGTGCTGGAGCACATGTAGGGCAACACTATTCCACTGAAACAGTTAAAAGGGAAATTATTTATTTTTAAAAAACAACAACACACAAATGTAAATCCAGAAAGAAGCAGCAATTACAATTACTCTTCTTTCCTTATTTCCATTCTGCATTGTTTGAGACGTCAGGTCTTCAGATTTGCCTGGCCTCCAAGCATTAGAGTTTTCTACAACAGATATGATTGCTCTCTTAGTGTGATATCTATTTATCCCTAGGACTTTCAACATATATTTATGAAAGTTACTTTCATTTAAGTAAAATGACTTTACAGTTGAACTTGTCTGTGCTTGTACAAAAGATATACCTTAATTAATTAAAAATGGCTTTCTGAACACTTCGATAGCATTGTAAAAGACTTGCCCTAATTCTTATCACTTTTAAGAATACAGAATAGCACTGATCTTTCAGTCTCTAATCCATTTTAAGGACAGCAAAACCAAAAGAGTGATTCTGAATTACCTCAGAAATATGTGAGCACAGTTACGGTAGTATTATCATGTTTCCATTTGGATGATGTACTATTCATGTTGCATATAATTGTACATTTCTTATTAATATAATACTGATTATATTAAATATAATCATTTAATATGATACTTGGATTCATTTTTCAGTGAAATAGTAGAAAACACCAGTAGGTAAGTAAAGTGGAAAGCAAGTAGGCAGGCATCCTGCTTGCTTTGGTATGTAAAGTATCAATTTTTGACATCACTGGAATAGAAAAAAGAATGCTTAGGTTATAAAAAGTATTTGGATGAAAAATATTCTTTTAAAATATTTAAAAACTGAAAAGATTTTAACATTATTTTCTCCCAATACATATAGGCTTAATTATTTATCCTTAGGGAAAATATAGTAAAAGTAAAGAAACAAAAAAGTGCTATTAAGATTTCAAAATAGAAAAATAGTATTTAAAACTTCTATTTTTCTATTTAGAAGTAGAAAACCACCATTTGTATTTAAATTATGTTCCAAAGTGCACATGGTTTAACATAGTTTATGTTAGTTTATTTTATAACTAATTCATGTTATATGCTAATCTGGAAATAAGCACCAATGAATACTATTGAGCTTAATTCTAGGGCTAAATTGTACATTTTAATACATTATACTGACAAAGATCATATTGCCAAGTTATAGAATCTGATCCAGGGACCCTCAGCAATCCTTCCTTGGATATTCACATAGATGGGCAACTTATTCAGAGAAATAAGTTGAAGCTGATTGCAGCTTTCAGAGCCCATCTTGGTAGTCTAATCACATGGTGATGTTTTCAGCCAGTCGTTAAAATTTCTCAGTTGATGAAGGTTTTAAATTAGTATTTAAGTTAATCTCTCTCTCTCTCCTTGTAGTTATTATGGGTGCCCTAATTTATTCATGACCTATTTGTTATTTCCAATATAGTACTGAATTTGCTTTGTCAATTAATTCAATGGGATATCACACATATTTAAGAAATTCACACCTGCATGGTAGTCCTTGAAAAAGTCTGATTAAAGAGGCTGACCTGTACAATATGTCAAAGACCTTCTGAAGCATTATATGTCTTTTACCACTGAATTACCAGGCTGAGTATGATTTAATGTAACTAAAATGTCTGATATAAACTGGTTTTCATTAAAGGGACAACCTATACATTATTTACTGTGAATTTTCTAATATTATTCAGAAAAAACATCCGAGAGTTAACTGGAATAACTTGGGCCATCATCAGCTTTTAATCATATTGAAACCTGAAATTGATAAATTCATTACTCTAATGGCAGAAAAAATGTTGCTGAGTATTTTTCTCCATTCGTCCACCTTCATATGATTATGAAACAGATAGCAGACTTGCTTCACAAATTTTGAGAAGTTCTATCTCAACTCTCTCTCAATTCTGGTGAGAGAGAAGTTCCCTGAGGATGGGCTCTAGCATGAGTCCAAAAAGCTCAGAAGACTAAACCTTTGATCCTAGTGACCGACCCAGATTGGATCCTGCAACATTATCCTGGAACTTGTATATTTGCCTTTCATTTCTTCACAAAACTCAAAGTTGGACCACTGCAATATCTGCTTTAGCTTTTGTGCCCTCAGACTATGTTCTAAGAATGAGATTTGTATGTAAAGTTTTAAACTTGATTTTAAAAACTCAAAATTCTAAAATTCTCTTTTGGTTAATCTTACATGAAGCTGTCAGCTGAGGTAACCAAATCAGTAAGGGTCAAATTCTGAAAACTCTTCCTCAGTCTACTGCATCTGAGAGAATTCTGCAAGGGTCAGCACTACGTGTGTGTGTGTGTGTGTGTGTGTGTGTGTGTGTGTGTGTGTGTGTTTTTAAACTAAGATAAAGACTAGCAGGTTTAGACCTATGTTACACAAAAGAAAAAGATACTGCAGTAACAAGTCTCTCAGAACAACAGAATATTAACCTAAGAAGCCAGAAGAGGGCAGGGGGCAAGGAGGAAAAAATAAAAATTTAACCAGCATTCTTCATTTACCCTCTCCATTTAAATAACTGTTTTCCAATTTCATGTAGAAACCATGAAAGATAAATTTGGATTAAAGTGAAATTTTGTATCTCAGATTTCTAGGTAGCTCAATATAAAACAACACGACCCTTTTTCATTAATGCAGTTGAAGCTCTAACTAGATCACATATCTACCCTAGATTAACACTGCAATCCTTTCAGAAAGATGCACAATTGAGTTCAATGAGGTATCAAAGTAAGTAAGTCAAGGGCTGCAAACACTCCACAAATATCCCAAATCTGCTTGTCTTTAGTTTAATAATTCACTGCCACTGTAACCATTGGTAAAGAGGAATTTAAGTCTAATCTAGTGTCATCTAGTTTCTGCTTTCAACAATTAACTGAAATACTGTCTTCTTGTCCTATTCTCCACTTTAGGTGATTATTTAGCAAATTCCTAATATACTTCACTGCCTGGGACATAAAAAGGGGTAAATTATTAAAGGAAGATTAAGGAAGGTACAAAAATCAAGTGCTGTTTTATCTTTTTTTTAAAAAAAAAAAAGTATTGTTAACTAAAACTTAATTCATTGTTCACTTATAAACGTCTAACTTGCTTCTTCAATCTTGCAAAAATAAAATGAAGATAATGAAAACCCTTTCCTTTACTTAGTTCCAGAAGGATCTGTGCCTGTTATTAAGATCTATTAATATTCTAAAAATACAAATTAAAACATTAAAGATTTACTAACAAAAGTATTTATAGCGTTAATATAAATCATTGAACACATTGCTATAAACTGATATAAACTGGAATAAAGAAACTGCAAAATTTCAATCACAGTAAAAACAAAATGGTAAAAATACCTTTAGTGGTAAAAATAAAGGATAAGTTTAATAGTTTTCCCTTTAAATGTAAGATTAAAACCCTTCCTATTAAAACCTTATAATAAAATCACTGTTACTGAAATATAATTTTCCCAAGAAAAAAGGGTACAACCTACAAACACTATGTGAAACAGTGTCCTTTTATTTTATTTTTTTGTTTCATTCAATCATGTCTGATTCTAGGAGAATGCCTGGTCAGTTTTCTTGGCAAGGGTTTCAGAAATGATTTGCCATTGCTTTCTTCCCAGGATTGAGAAAAAGTGACTGGCCCAAGATCAGTCAGGTGGTTTTGTGTCCAAGGCAGGACTACAAGTCAGGGTCTCCCACTTTCTAGCCTGATGCCTCAAACGCTACACCAAACTGGGTCTTGTCTTTTTACTACTATATGTTATAAATGTGTTTCCATGACAAGTAGAAAAGCCAAATTCAAGAAAATATATTGATTTCCTTGAATATAGAGGGAGATAATTTCTTGCTATGCAAATAAGCATTGGAATATAGAACCTGACTGTAATTGTAGTTTCTATTTACAACTCTTATTGATTTCCTGATGTCTATTGTACTACATTACAGAGAACACAATTTCAATAATGGGGACTATAAGTCAAGAATACTAGACTCTGATAACATCTGAGCACCTCTGGGTGTAACATTCTGCTTAGTTTTCATTCACAAATTATTCTGAGTAAGGATGAGTACACACAGGGTGCACAAAATGTTCAGTATTTTTTGCTTCCTCAACTTCTATCTTCCATGGCTTTGTTTTTATCTGAAATATATAACAGCATTAATCATCAGGACTCTCAAGAAGAAAGTTCATTAGACCTTCAAAATGTTCTACTGTATCTTCTTCAACTATGCACACCATACTGATCTTTTGAACAATGCTCCATATTAAGGTAATTGATGTTATGCAGAGTGCGGAAAAGGAATAAGAAACAGTAAAGTGAAGAAATTAAAAGTAAGAGATTAAAAACAGTCAAAAGAAAAGATCAGTTTATATCCACACCATTCACTATGTTTCTTCCTATCTTTCTAAACATCAGGGATCCCCAGGACCTTGAGGCATTTGGAACCGGGCCATGGATATGGCGGGCGAGCATGTGTGCAACTGCATGTACAATTCAGCAGATGAGCATGTGCCCATCACTTGCACAAATGGAGATGCACACACGTGTGCTTGTTCATCGTTTGCAAGGAACCATCCCTTCTCCCCAATGGTCCGCAAATGCGGAAAAATTGGGGAACTCAGCTATACATATAAACACATTTGCTTCCACCAGGTTCATCAACCAATCCATACTCTCTCTGTTCTTTACATTTCTTGCTTGTTTTGAAAATCTCATCAACTCCATACAAATTTCACAGTCTTCTCTTTCCTCTGAATTATTGTATATTTGCTTTGAAATTCAATCCACATTCATTCCGCTTATACAATCCAAACATCTTATTTATTACAATTTTTCTCAATCTAATTTATTTTACAATCTATTAGGGAGTATAAAGTGCAGGAAAGCTCTTTCCAGGAAGAATGGACTAAAGTTTTAATAATACCATTCCTTTTACCATTATAAACAGACTCCACTTACACACACACACACACACACACACACACACACACACACATCGTTCTGTGCTCTCTATACATTTTTTTTTGGAATCATATAGTTGTATTTCTCATTATGTTCTTTTTCATTGTTTATTTTATTGTTCTATTATCTTACTTTTGTTACTTTTGTTCTGTTCACTCTTTCATTTGTTTCTTTTTATTGTTCTAAGCCACCTAGAATAGCCCCACAGTGTGGTAAGTGGCAAATAAATTTAACAGATAAATAAACTGATAATGGTACTATTCCACATAAATATCTATTAATTTGGAAAAATGAAGCTACTTAAGATTAAGGCACTGGCTATTACCATAGTCTGCAACTTAGTCAAATTCCTGTTGGAACATGGCAATAGTCTAGTCCAGGGGTAGGCAACCTTGGCTCTTTTATGACTCATGGACTTCAATTCCCAGAATTCCTGAGCCAGCATAGCCTAACCCTGGTCTAGTCAAATCTAAGGTACAAAGATAACTATCCAAAGCAATTTAATGTAAGATTTAATAATAGGTTATAATGGAAAAGTATCTGCTGGTTGAAGAGATGGCATAACTGTAGTATTCCTTCCTCCCTCCTTCTTGCTATGCTACTCTTTACTAAGGTCTGTTGGGCCCCTGCATAACTAAATTTATTTCTTATTAAAGGATGAACTAGGAGTACATCAGCTGTGCTACAAAAACCCTTACAAATACTGAATGGCAGCAATACTCAATTTTTTAAATATTTTTTGTTGCCAAAGAGTGATAGTCTGCATTTCTGCAGCCCATCTATGATAGGCCTACAGCAATAATATAATATAATAATAAAGTTGGAAGGGACCTTGGAGGTCATCGAGTCCAACCCCCTGCTCAGGCAGGCAGGAAATCCTACACCATTTCAGACAGATGGCTGTCCAGTCTCTTCTTAAAAACTTCCAGTGTTGGAGCATTCACCGCTTCTGGAGGCAGGTTGTTCCATTGGTTAATTGTTCTAACTGTCAGGAAGTTTCTCCTTAGTTCTAAGTTGCTTCTCTCCTTAATTAGTTTTCATCCATTGCTTCTTGGCCATATCTCTTGCTTTTCCTATTTGAACATCTCTGGCAGCATCCAAACTTTTCAGAAAAAAGCCCATAGAGAAGTGATGATGAACCAATACGGAAAACCATCTAATTCAATTTAAAATTTAAAGCACTGTTCTTTCATCTCTTGCTTCCCCAGTGTGACTCATTTGCAAGATTGTCTTCTTCCGTAAATGACATGCAATGTATTGGTGGAGAAACAACTTTTAAAAATGACTACAGGTAGTCCTCAAATTACAATTCATTTAGTGACCGTTCGAAGTTACAATGGCACTAAAAAAAGTGACTTATGATCATTTTTCACACTTACAACCATTGCAACACTCCCATGGTCATATCATATGATCAAAATTGCCAAAATGCTTGGCAACTGACTCATATTTATGACGGTTGCAGTTTCCTGGGATCACATGATCACCTTTTGTGACTTTCCAACAAGCAAAGTCAATGGGAAAGCCAGATTCATTTAACAACCATGTTACTAATTTAACTGCAGTGATTCACTTAACAAATGTGGCAAGAAAGGTCATAAAAGGGGGCAAAACTCACTTAACAAATGTCTCACTTAGCAACAGAGTTTGGGTTCAATTTTGGTCATAAATCGAGGACTACCTATAAAAAGGAAGCACATTATCACTATTATATATATGACTCACTACAGAACAGTGATTTCTGATACAAGTATATACAGGGGTGTCAAACTCGCAACGTCACGTGATGTGTCATGACATATCGTGACTTTTTTTGCCATTGCCAGCAATGGGATGGGCACGGTTTCATTATGATGCATCCGGCCCGAGGGCCGGCAATTTGACACCCCTGATGTACAGTATACTGCATCAGTTGTATGATGGTACCATGGTATATAGGCTCTCACTTCCCCCATCCTAAAGACATCCATGAAAAGCCTAAATTTTTCAAGTGCCACAAAGTTTTGCATGTGCTGCAAATTATTAACATGACCACCTTTAGGAACTTGTTTCAAGGATCCCCAAGAATTCCAAAACTGGCAATCTCCCGTAAATAACAATTGTGAAAAGAATCTGAATCCTGATTTCATACACTAGTGAAAATAACATCCACATCCATTCCTTACACACTATTGTGATTATGAACCACAAGTTGAATAAGCTATGATTCATTGGATTCTCACAGCACATGAAGGCAAAACAAAATAGTCATACTGACAGCAGGGCATGTGCACACAATCAGGAACTGCAAAAAAAAAATGTTTTCTAACTTTTCAGCCAGATTTTGAAGGGTCTCTTAATATATTTCAGCTTTCAGTACCTGCTTAACTCAGTTCTGTGGTCAGAAAAGGGGGGGCTTGCAATATAATTACTAGAATCCTAAAGAGATTATGCCAAGACTGGAAGCAAAGAAAGCAGATTAACCTTTTGAATGCATCCACACACACCAGCACTACCCCCATCCCAGGCCTATATGTATGCCCCAGGAAATTTGCTTTCTCCTAATCTGGTCCAACAATAGGGCTTTCATTCGCTGTGGGTAATTATTGTTGTGTTTGGGTTTGACAAGAAGGGAAAGAGCGGCGGCGGGGGGGGGGGCAGGAATTACAAGGTGGAAATAAGTGGCGCAGCTTCTCCATCCTCCACAACTAGGATTGTGGCCTCAGATTGTTGGGGGCAATATGGCTGACTCTGTAAACCGCTTACAGAGGGCTGTAAAGCACCATGAAGCGGTATACAAGTGTAAGGGCTATTACTAGTGCCAAGGCGGGCGGACGACGAGGAGAAACCAAGCGGAACCCTGCTCTGCCAGTCACATGGTGCCCGCGTTGCCTAGCAACAGCAAAGCTAAGAGAAAAAAGTTTTCGCCTTCCACTTCGAATCTGCCTCAGCCTGATCTAGGGGAGAGGGCCGGGCAGGAGGTCAAACTCGGGGAGTCATCCGAAAGGAGTTCTTCTGAAAGCCCTCAGGGCCGCCCATTAGCCTTATGCCCATAGGGAAGCATCTCTTTCAAGCCAAACGTGCGTGTCCACATCGGGCTGCTATCCTGAGGAAGCCTCGCTAGGGGACCTTGCGGCAAATGAACATCCCCCCACACACGCGCACACACACACACACACACACACACACACACACATCTTCCCCACCCGTCAGGCGCACCAGAGGCTATTCCTAAATAGCCAACGGGAAACGGCGGGGTGGGGCGAGAACAGCAAAGGCAATGAATGGCTACTAAAGATGCGCCTCCAGCTCGATCCCGCCGGCCTGCTTGCAAGCTCCTCGAGCCTCGGAAGTTGCGGCGGGCTGTCAAAAGAACTGGGAGAAACTCAGCAGCCCGCTCTAAAAACGGGTAAAGGGGCCGGTCGAGAGTCGGATGGGAAAGTGGAAGGCTTTCCTTTGCACCGCCGCTTTCTCTTGAATCCTCCTCTCCCTCTGCACTGATCTGAACGAAGGACCACTTTTTAAATCCTACAGCAGACAGTATCCTAAAGCAGATAGCAGAGCGGAGCCCTTTTTCCCTCTGAGCCTTTCCATGTCCGGTCTGGGAATAAAGTCTTTTCTCAGGATGTAACCCTGTAAATTTCAACTTCGTTGGATTCAGTGGAAGTTACCCAGCAGACCTGCAGAAGTCTGGGGTATTACCGTTCTTCGCTCCGTTGGATTTCCCCCATTCCTCCCTCAGCCTTTTTCCAACTTAGAGCCCCCATACAATTCCCATAGCCCAGGCAGCACGGGCCCTGTGGACTAGGAGTCATGGGAGCTGTAGTCCAGAGCGTCTGGAAGACGTTCAGGCTTGCTCTGAATCAGGACAAAGCCCAGTTCCTCTCTTCTGGGTTCCGGAGCAGGAGCTGAGTTTGGGGGCTTACCTTGGCAGCTAGCTTTTAATAGGCAGGCAACGAGTACGATGAGCAGTTTGCAAGCAGCTGCTCGTCCTCCGTCCATGCGCTGCTGCGCTGCCATCTGAGATGCTCCGATCTCCCAGCACTTTTGCTGGGCTGACCTTGCTGAGGAAAGCGCGCTTCTCTTTTTTTCCCTCCTTCCAGGTCCCGCTAGTTGCAGAAGTAAGGAGTGCTCGTCAGCTGAAACATCGCGTCTTCCCTACTCTCCCACCCTCCAGATATTGCATAAAGCTCTTTATACCCGGCGGCCCCGGAACTAGCATGAAGCATTGTTCCAAACCCTTGTAGATGGGGCAAGAGTTGCCACTCCTTCTACACTTTGCAAGGAGCGGGGAGGGGGACGGGGGGGAGGATACTTGCAAACAAAACTTAAACCACTTCATGCCGCACCGCTGCCTTGGAGAGGAGCTGAACAAGCTTAAGTCTGAATGCAAGGAGGTTTGATTTAAAATAAACAATTACTGTAAAAAGTTAGAATCAAATGGGGATGTTTTGAATTGATATATGTGTTATTTCAAGGCAAGTGCTTCCCACTCTTTTAGAAGAGATTTTAGGAAAACTAAAGAAAGGCCTCCTTTTTCAGCGTTAACCTGTAGAGATTTTTTTTTAAAAAAAATGGGACTGTTGTGGAAAATACTTTGTCCAAAGTTATGTGCTTGAAATATTTGAACACTCTTAAATCCAATAGCATATGGGAATCTAGCATGTGAATACAAATGCATGTTTTCCCATTTAGCTTGTTCTCGCAGTTAAAAAATTTATTCTCACAAGCTGGCTTACACAATTCTAGATCTATTATTCATGTCTGCCCCCCTGCAACATAATATTTATACCTCTTCTCCCCTGCCCTTTCAAACGATAAAATCTTGGTTCTTTCCTGGGCAAACTGGAAATTATTAGTACAAAACACCTCAGGGGAGAGTAACTAAACAAAGAATGAAATAGCATACAGTAATTAAAGTTTTATAATACTCTGTGCAGAATAGTTACTCTCTTGTGCTTAGGTCTGTGGTGGACAAAAGGAATTGGATTTAATGGTCATTTTAGGTGATTTTCAGAATAATTCCCAATTATACAACAATAGTAGTAATTTAATGGACATACATTTAAATCCTGATGAACATTTGAAAATCCCATCTATCTGCTTTTTTCTCCTATCTCATGTAGTTTTGTAGAAAAGTGCTGTGGAGGGTGGTTGGTGTCATCTGTAAGGAAGATGCTGTTGCCAGGCAAAGAAGGAAATATAACTACAACTTCAGGGCAGTCCTGAACAGCCAAATTATTTGGCTGCTTGCATCCCATTGCCTTTGGATCACAACTAGCGTTGTGGGAAGCTCTCCATTCTTAGATGCAGATCTTAGTGTAATTAGTATTATTATTTTGAGATGTCATAAGACATGAAACTGTTATCTTAGTTGCTCTGTGATAATGAATTCACACATATAAAATAGCGGCTCCAGTATCTACACCACCCACACAATAAATATATGCATTCAAAACTGCAGCTTTTGTTTAAGTATTATTCCTATAGTGTTCATTTTTTTTCTATAATTATATATTTTAATATAAAATACCTACAGGACAGCATTGCTGTTTTTACCCAGTCTACCATACTAGTTTCTTGTGGAAGTAAGGGAAACATCTGTAAATGCAGCCCTGAGCTCTTCAGAGAAAAGACAGGCAATAAATGCAAAAGACAAAAAAACCACATTTGAGAAGTCAAATCCAAATGCATAATATTTTATTGTGCAACTTAGATATTCAGCTTTTCGAGTGATCCATCGTGTAAGACAGTTTGCAAGCTGCTGGAGCTTTCAAAAAAACGCCTAGAACTACCAGCTGTTGAGTTACATTTCTTCTTCCATTGCCAAAGAATGCATGATTGGTTGTAGATGTTCCTCTCAACAGGTACTGTATAAATTTGAGGTGTATGGATATTATTATTGAAACCATCACTACCCCTTCTGCACTGCAACAGTCTATATACAAAGGGAGGCAAAACTATATCTTCAGTATTTGAAAGTAAGGTAGAACTGTTGATTGTGTACTAGGAGACAAGCTTTTTCAGCCCCTCCACTTTTATTCCCCCCCCCTTATTAGATCACTCAAGGACTCTAATCTCCAAAATGTTTCCATTAAGGCGAGGAGGAGGAGGAAAAAGAAGAAGAAAAAAGCACAAGTGTCTGCAGGTTTGGTAGAGTTGTGATTTATGCAGGTTCAGGGTTGCTTGGGGTATGGTACGACACAGCACCGGGGTCAAGCCACAAGAAACTCTGGGGGCAGATCAGAATATTCAATGAGCTTCCTGGCACCTTTGAATCACAAAGAAGGGATAAGATCTCTCCATCACAAGATCCAGAGACATGGAGATTGGAGGAGGGGGAGGAAGAGAAGGGGAGGGACGGAGCGGCTTTTCCAGGCTCTGTCTGCCTGCCTCCATGCGCTGTGGGTGAACAGGGCTTGAAACATTCCTTTCTGCACGGAAGGGCTTTTCCTATTGTTGTTTGCTTTGTGGTTCAGTGGAATTCTTGTCGTGGTTTCACAGCAAGTCCCAGGCAGCAAGCTGGCCAAATGAAACCAGCTGCTCATGGAGAAGAAGGGATTGAGGGGGACGGGGGGGGGGAGGAGGTCTCCCTTTTTTAATCCCAAGCAAAAGGAAGGGGGTAGGAATTTAGGGAAGGCTGCTGATCTCCATTGCCCCAATAGAAAACAGAGGCACTGTTGCTTATTGGCTGCTTACACAGAAGCTGCAAGCGAGCTAGCATGGCCAGCTGAGGCCTAGACACAATACTGCAACACCCCAATTCACTCAAGCAACTGGGTCCCAAAGAAAGCTGGAAGGTTTGCACTTAGGCAACCGGAAAGTCTGAAGATGCAATAGAAAAAATCATCAGCATCTCGTTAAAAGCTTAGCTTGATCTCTACAGAATTGTGCCAGTCTTTCTTGGAAGGAAGCTAGAGCTACTGTGGAATACCACTTCCCAAATTTGGAAATGGGGAGGTGATAATCTATTTTGAACTCAGTTTTCCTATGATGCCTGAACAGTATCTTTTACAAATCTAAAAAATATTTTGGGGATGACTTCAACAAAGATACATTGAAAGCGACATATGAAAATCAAATAATGGTGCAATATTAACCCTTTTTTACTTTTCATGTTCAAAACTCTGTTTTGTTGCATTATCTTTTAAATAGATAAATATATTTTATTTATTTATTTATTTAAAAGATGTATATGGTTACCAAGATAACCGCTTAAAGGAATTGTGAGAATCCCATCTCCTTTTTCAGATATGAGCATTTCTTAAAAGTGGTCAGAGTTTTATGCTCATTCAGTATACCACTTTAAGAAAACACGATTAGTTTCGGGTATCTGTACAATGCTTAAACCACAATTTGCCTAACAATTTGGTTAACTGCATGAGCCACAGTAGCTGGGTTCACATATACTGCATCAATAAACAAAAAAGCACAGTAGGGTATAACACACTGTGTTACTTCAAACTTTCTGATAAAATATATATTACAAATTATATTTAAAAGCCAAGTATTGGCTATATGATTACTTAGGATTGTAATCTTTATTTTAACCTAGAAAAGTTGGATACTATAAAACAACTTTGGTTCTTTTCCCAGCATTTCAGCTTGAATACCTGTTCATATTCAACAGCATTGTGAACATTAAGATATTCAGTAAGGGTATTGATTTATTTGTTTCATGAGAAGTTTGTGTTTGCCAAGACTCTGACCTCAGTCAATATTATCATTCAGGTTGGAAAGGAAACGATACTCTTGGTAATTTAAGAAGATATGCCACAATTGCATTTGTTTGCTTAGATTAGGGAATGTTTGTCTATTCACTTAAAAAACCAGAAAAGTTGTTAGTGGCTTCCTGCTCAAAACAGTCCATTGCACAAGTTGCTGGTAAATCAAATACATGACCCAGCCACTCAGGTTAAAAATGTGAATTTGGACCAGAGTTCATTTTTTGTTGTCTCAAAGTGTGGCAAACTCTTTAGGTTAATGTATGTCAAAATTGAGAAAGGATCAGTAATTAAAGAGGGGCAAAGCATGTCAAAAAGTTAAAACTAAAATGGTAAAATAATTATTAGTAGCCTCTAGCAGTTTTGTTGACAACTTGGTCTCAGAAAATGAAAGACAATACCATTTAATTTTTTTATTACAAAGACTTAAAATAGCTATTTTGACAAAGTAAAAATTGGGCTACATTAATACTTCAGCAGCTTGGTCATGTAACATGAATTGTAAAATGTAACATTGCACTTAAATATAGTATAGTTTATATGCACTTAGCTAAATATGATACATGCACCTAGTGTTTCTGGTTTAAAAATACTTATTATGTGTGAACCAGCCTGCTGCACCTTGTTTTACAAATCATTGTTCACTGAAGTACAATGCAATTTCAGTCAATAATTAGCTAATGAGTTAGCCTCCTACTTTATCTAGCTCTTTGGCGAGGTAAACCAGAATGTCTAATTTGCCTCAAAAAAATATTGTTGGTTTCATCTAAACGTTGCAAACTATAATTCCAGTAAACCTTCGCCTCTCCTGATTTGCTAAGTCTACAGTTGCTATAATTCTCTAATGCTATAACTATGCAGTAGTCCTTAATTTAGAATGTCATAATTTATTCTCAAATAAAATAAATAGTATATTTGTTCGCTGCATGTTGATCCACTTAACAAGATACAAAGTCATTTAATACAGTATAGGTTTGTTACATGTTTAGAATGACTATATAGCAAAACCTGTGTCAAAGTCTTGTTCTCAATAAGGATAATACATATTTATCCTGTTACAAACTTAATAGATCCTTTAATAGACGGACAAGCACCCACTGAGATGATGCCACAAATTAGGGTCCTGAAATTATGACTGATCCATAAATATATATGCAACATTAGTTTGTCCAAAACGTATTGCCCTGCAGCCCATGTCTGTAGATCTGTATTGATAAGAGCATATCAGATTCAGTCTCCTGACCTCTGTTATACAGAATCATGGTATCGCAATAGTCATGATCATTTTAGAAACAATGGAAATGATTAGCCTTGCAGTACAAAGAAAAGCGGTCCTGCAAAGCTAAAATTATTGAGCACTTAATAGGTCACATTACAGAGTCAGTAGGCTATTTAATGTACAGACTAGGTGGAATGATGGAGCATTGGGAAGCAACTCAGCTCATGGACCTGATCAAGGGATATTGGCCCTAGAGAGGCACTTCCCATCTTTATCTTTTAATAGAGCATGTATGAATTGAAAGTCGAAAACTAGTCTCCCCTAGTTTAGTATGGGGAGCAAAACATCTTCTATTCCTGGATTTGATTTTAAATGAGATATACTGACATGGGCCGAATTTTCATCCTAAATTTAAATCTCATCCCATATTTGGTTCAGGTTAGGAAATCCTAACTTTGCACTGTCGATCATATCTACCCCTTCAGTGTAAATGAGGCATGTCCAACCTTTTGGCTTGCCTGAGTTGCATTGAATGAAGAGGAATTGTCCTGGGCCACTATAAAATATATAGTATATTCAATGTATATATATATACATACATTGGGTAAGCTATTTTGTGTGCTCCCTCCTCCAAAAAAAAAAAAAAAGGAATAAGGAGTTTTTCCTGTCACAGGAAAAGGAAGGATCCTGTCCAGAACTGGCTTAGAACCAGATAAATAGCATTCCAGTCTCCAGGAATATAAGACCGGAGATCCAAAAATATTTAGCAGTCTTGGAACTAGTGTCAGCTAGATGTGACTACCATGTTTGGATTAATCATATAAGCTTTGTATACCTTCTATACTTGTTTTGCTTATGTTCTGTATGTACGTGTGTGAGTATTCCTGGTGAGGAAAACCAGTATCTGAAATAGAAGAAAATGACAATTGACATCTGTAGTGTTTGTTTATTTATTTATTTACATGTGTGCACATCCACTCACCTGCGTGTACACACACATAAGCACTTGCATTTCTTTTAAATCAGCATTCTTGTTCTGACAGTGAGTCCATACCGGCTGCCAAGGTAAACAGTTTGCCACTTTCATTTTCCTGGATAAACCAGCACAAAAAGGGATTTTTGTGGATGGTGGATGGTGACAGCACAACCAAGTAAGCTTTCCCTCAGAAGCTGTGGGAAAGTTGTGACTGGTGGATTGAGAGACTCCATTCATGGGATCTGTGGGGACAATACCCCATAACCCAGACATGCCTGTGCTTTGATCATTACAAACATTTACAGTCTGAAGACAATCCTTTCAATAAAAGTAATTGTGTTCAGGTTGGAGAAGACCGATCTCCTAGAATGTATGGAGACTAACCACAGCTTCCCTAAATTTGAGTGTGCCCCTGGGCAGAGATTGTGAATAACAAAGTCAGTTTTACTGAGTGAGATTTAATTCAAAGAGGGGAAAAAAGAATTATACTGAGGAGACATATGGGAAAGTGATACCAGAAAGCAAAAACAAAACCAGCCAAAGTCCTTCTAAGGATTTAGAGAGCAAAGGTGATGGAACAAAGAGAAACAGTGGCATACAGACATCAAGGCAGAGGAGATGGCTGTCCTGGGCACACAGGCACAGAAGCTCCCCAACCAGACCTTTAGTCTTTAAAAACAAAATGCCGCTGAGTACAATCTGCTGCAAAGTTGTCATGCAATCCTAGAGGAATTACACCCTTGTCTAAAGGAGCACAACATATGGGCAGAATGCACACGATCTAAGCCAGTGTCCTTCAAACTTGGTAACCTAAAAATGTGTGGACTTCAACTCCTGGAATTCCTCAGCCAGCATGAGAACATCTTCAGGTTGCCAAGGTTGGAAAATGGTGACTAAGAGCAACCACTTTTGTGTACAAGCACCAGAATACACCTATTCCCCCAAATCAAGCCACCTGCTGTTTAAGCGAACACTAATGCTAGCTTGGGGAACCCAGCAACGCATGCCTTGCGCTGCAGAGAACTCAGCCTACAGTACTGAAGCTTAAGATACAGACAGTTATCTGTTAGTACTGTATAACAGCAAAGCCTCTTCAAACCATAGATATAAACATATACCTCCCACTCTTTGAACATTCCTTTTTACAGTAAGACAACTGTATACTAAGCATTATAGTTTTTCCTCCCATTCTACCACAGCTGATGCTGGTGAGACTGGTGTGATAGTAAAGCTATCCACTTGTATCAGCAGTCATAATCCAGGTGGTATTCATCAAGCCTGATCTGGCTGTAAAGTTCATGGAAAAGGTGTTCATTTTAGCAACCTGGAGTATTTATATGATTGGAAGTGCTGGAAGTATTTATGTGGGCTGAGTAACTGGCATCAATACATTTAAATCCGAATTGTAGGAAGTGATTCCTGAGCTTAAAGGCATCCTTGGGATAGTCAAGGGAGTCAAATAATTAAAGCAACATTATGCTGTTGCAATGCAAGCCTGCTAATGTTATATGTGCATTAGGGTGTCACATAGGCATACAAAAGGGAAGAGCTTGCACCACAACAGCGAACACGTCTGAGATTCATTCTCCTAATAGTGCTCTACTGAATGAAGAGATTGAGCTAGTGCTAAATTCGTTTTGCATTCCCAATTTGTATTTTTACCAAGGGAACCAACACTGTTAGTGAATCATTGCTTCTGGCTGGGACATCATAAATAGAGATGGGTCTTGAAGCAAAACAGGATTAGGCCTGCCACTTTGAGTTGTTTGTAAAAATAATAAAGGTATGATCCAAATAAAATATGTACCTTTTTTTGGCTGACAGCTACACTTGACCTCAGATGGGATCATAGCAAAAAAAAAAAAAAATGAGGGTGGTTAGGATAAAAGCTAAATCTGATTTAATAAAATAAAAAAAAAAATTTACCTTAATCCCTAACCTACCCAGAATAGTACCTCCAACCTTGCCATGAGATTGTTACAGTAGATCAAAGAAATCTTCCAGTTATGCATCTTTTTCTGAGGGATACTATTTAAGGTGGCCAGTTCTGGTTTCTGTACCAGCAGTTTGGTGTAAACATTTTTTTTGACCTTTCTGAAGCCATCCTTGATTACCGCAAGGTAGAGGAGATAATGGCACTTATTTATCTGAAGCCTTTCTTGTTTTATTGGGGATGCAGCCAATTTCATAGAACTTACTGGCTGGGTTTTCTTTTAAGCACAGTCTGATAACACTGACCATTCTATTTATCAACCGATAGTGGGTCATCTTTTCCTTAATGGATTACATTTTGTGGTATTTAAGAGAAGAAAACTTCTTTCTTTCATGCTTATCATATCAAGATGGGGAACCTGCTGATGAATAGAAAATTCTTACCATTAAAAATGAAATGTCAAGGAGGCAATAGATCCCTTTCCTATTAACTACATTTACATAGCCACAATTTCATTAGCCTTTCTAAAGTTGGTTTTGTTTTTGCTTAAATGCCTTGGTATTATATAGCATCTCTTAAAACTAGTAACTATTCTCAGTGGAAAGTTTGATTAGTTTTGTCAACCTACAGCTTCAAACCATGGAATACAAATCCAACTAGGAATAGCTCTGAGGTTATGAATACTGTGGAAATTAACATAATAGATTGAATCTAGGCTAAATTAGTCAAATTTAAGCCTCATTTGAAATAACTATGAAAAATAAATCATGATTCTAATGAAAAGTAAGCAAAAGGATCAGAATCCTATATGTGTCAATTCAGAAAGCAATCATATTTGGTGCAGTATGTATTATTTTCAGGTGATGAAATGTAACGTTATAATCTGGATCCAATCCCACTAAATTTATAAATATTACTGTTAGATTACCTGACTTCATCTAAGGAGGTTTGGTAGGATAGGAGACTATCAGGAAATAGGACAATCCTCAACGGATTGAAAAATCAGAAAAGGTAAAGCAGTTCAATCAGAATTCAATCAAAGCCATATCTGTCAATTGTCCCATCAAAATGAGATCTTTTTCCACCTGAATTTAAAAGGAAATAATATCCTTTTCTCTTATGCAAAATTCTAATAATAATTTTTAAGAACAACTATATCTATATGATCAGTCTTCAGTCTTGTATTAAAATGCTGCTGCAAAACCAGATCCCTTGTTTTCTTCCTGACAAAGTGTGCCAACATTTCCCTTGGAACATTTCTTAATCTCACAGATCTTGTATTTATTCTACATACCTTATCAATTTATGCCTCTGCATTCTCATCCCAATCCAAAAAAATATTCTCTTCTCTAATATCTTCACCACAATCCTCTGCAATTGATTGCTCTGAATCTTAAAGTAAATTCTTTTTTTCTCAAGTTCAATAGATCCACTTATCTATTTTCTTTCCAACTCTCTGTCTATAATTTCTATATTATTCTCCAAAATGTCCACTTTGTCATTATTTTACATCATCAGATACCTGTTTTAAAGAGCTTTTCATCTTAACTTTTTCTTTCATCTTCTCTTTCATCTTTAAAAGTTAGCTGAATCACTTGATACTAAATTGACAGCTTTTGTAAAATTAAAAAAAAAGAATTGTTGAAAGCCTTTATATCATAGCCGTTGAACCGAGAATATGCAGCTATGTACTCTATGCATAGTTGATCACATCTTTGTTCCTTTATGAAATTAAGTTAATGTTCTTCACTAGAAGTTAGAAGTTCTTCCAGTTCTTTCTTTTGTTCAGGGCCGGCAGAAAATATTCATGACTGAGATAAGTTCAGTACAGTTGATGGAAAAAGAGGTCATGAGATATGTTATTCTGATTCTGTTCTTATTGATCTTCCAATTGTAATTACCTACTGAATTTCAGATGTGTTTGCAGGTTGAGGAGATCATCTTATTTAGACAGAGATATATTTTATTTGCTAGTTTTTAATGGAATATTATTACTTTAGCTATCTTGGAAGCATTACTGCAATGATGAATGTTGGATTCAATCTTAAATAAGAAAACAATGTCCATATCATACTGGGAAAAAATATGTTTGCAGGCCTATGGAAATCACAAGGATGCAAGCTCAACTCAGAGGCTTTAATTTGACAACAATATATGCAGCAGGCCAAAACCGTTAGGTTTCAATTCAACATCCATTCTAGATAATGCTGTATCTTAGTGTTTCTCAAACTTGGCAACTTTAAGACGTATGGACTTGAGCTCCTAGAATTCTCCATTCAGCATGCTAAGGAATGTTAAGAAATCCTGCTCCATCTCATCTGCCAATCAGAAACCCAGTACTTGTCTAATCAGTGTTTCTCTTTAAGACTTTCTTTTTAAAGGAATTTTATTTGGATACATTTGTGTGGAATGTATGGAAATGTATGCATGCCTGAACAGAAATAATTTCCATTCTTTTCTTACTCCTAGGTGGATGGGTGCAGAGAAGTATTGTATAACTCTGCAACCTTTCTCAGAATTTTAGAGAAAATGTTTTTAAACTGAGTGACAGTACTAGCAAAGCTACAGTTACGTTGAAGCCCAATCACCAAAAAACAATTGGAAATTAAACCTGCATGATCATCTGGTTTTTTAAGAGATCACTAATGTTGCAGTTTATTTTATAGCCTATTAATTTTGCTGCCTTCAATTTCATTTTTTATTCCATTATACAGTAAAAAAACTAATGCTCTTATAACAAGCAATGCTGCTCAAAGTGACGTCCAACAACAAATGGAGGACTACAGTTTCTATCCTTAGCTAAATGAAGTATTATAAATGAATATTTTAATCCTTACTAGGATTCATTCATTGCAGGTGAATCCTTTTTCCCTGCCTCCTTCCATTACTGTACAGTTGTATTATAGCTGGTTATAATGTCATTACGTAAGTACAGCCATAGCTCTATGATAAAATGCATTGTAACAAAAAATACAGCTTCTTTTCCTCAAATTAGGAAAAAGCTAAACATAGTTCTATTCACTCTTAACATCTGATCTTTCATGAAAGTACAGTTCCAGTACTAGTGATAGTACTATTTCCTCATTTTTATATCTGAATATATTTTAATGATATGTCTTTGATGATTCTGTAACTCCTGGAGATATGCAGCAGGACAGGTTGTCCTTTTTAATAATACAAAAATAAATGGCAGAATCAAATAAAGCAAGAGAAGGAGCAGCTAATGCCTATTTGGTGTACTTAATATGCAATTATATTCAATTTCTGTTTTAACTTCCTATACTGTTTGATGGCAAGTAATTTTTTCCCCCTCTTAACCTTTTGGTCTCTTCCTGATTTTACTCCTTCTTATCTTTCTTCTCTGCTTTTACTCACTTTTCTTCCTCTGTTGATCTCTGCTGTTCAACCATTAATCTTCTGGTGCTGTTTCTTGCATACATTTTCTGTGATGATCCTCCTGGTGGGTAGCACTATCTCCTTTTAAATGATTGACTGGGCTCTGATATGCTCATTATAAATACTTGTTTTCCTTTCTTATGTTTCTCCCACATTTTATTTCATTTTATTTTGGATCACCCTATTTCAAAGTTAACTATTGTTTTCATTAACCTTTTTAGTTTCCCCTGCCTTACCAAGTTTCCTTTGTTCTTTCAAAAAATCCTCCATTTTTCTCTTTTTAGGCTATGACTTTATGCAAAACTTTAAAAGTTTCTACCTGTTAGTATTGTTACATTTTTTTATATAGAACATAGAGCCCATTAAGTACCTTAGAAGCAATAAACATTGGTGCTGGTAGTGAAGTTGTGGCAGAGAGTCTCAGAAGGATTATTTCCTATCCATATATGAGTAGATTAAGAAATGAAAGGAGTAAGTTCCCAGATTATTAACATTTTCATTATTTAGCTGACAAACATTATATTCTGATTCAAGCATAAGGTAAAGAACACGATTTCTCTCTATTTTAGGAGCCTATATATATATATATAGGTCTTTGGTTATTTGGGTTTTCTCCCGCGTAAAATTGGAAGTGTCTTAGCAACATTTCAACAAAGTCCCATTCATCATCTTCAGGCTTGGAAGTGTCTTGGACTTCGTCGAAACGTCGCCAAGACACTTCCAATTTTACGCAGGAGAAAACCTGAATAACCAAAGACCTACATACAAACACCCGCGAAAACCTCAGAATATATATATATATATATATATATATATATATATATATATATATATATATGCCTGTGTTTCATTTTCTACTCTATGAAATGACACAATTCATGAGCCTCTGGTGATACTTAATTCAAATAGAAACTGTCCTTGTAAACCAGTGGTTCTCAACCTTTCTAATGCCGCGACCCCATAATATAGTTCCCCATGTTGTGGTGACCCCCAACCACTTATACTGGGTGCCAGGGGTGTGGCCAAAGAAAATGGGAAAAAAATGGCAGACAGCCTTGTTTGGCGACCCCCGTGAAATGGTCATTCGACCCCAAATGGGGTCCCGACCCACAGGTTAAGAACCACTGTTGTAAACAAAAGGCATGTGTTGTTACCTAATGATATACTGAGATAACAGAGAAGAATAGCTCAGTGGGAAGAGGTTGAAAGTTTAATTAAAAGATTACAAGACCAACAAAATAATAGGCTCACAGGCTCATCATTATGCTAGAGAGATTAGAAAACTTATAGAGGCAATTTAAAACCAAATCAGGTAAATTTAATTGTACCTGGCTGATAGGAACTTTTATCCCCTCAGATGCCTTTGCCAGAAAATGAAATTCTGATTATTTCAGCAAACATAGTTTTAGACTGGAAAATTGCTACATTTCTGATATATAGCAGAGTTACAAGTAAAAATCCTTTCTTCAGTGGAGCACAGAATCATATGACTCCAGCTTACATGGAAGTGTGATTTTACTCACCTCCCAATAAGGATCAAAACTGATCTCATGCCTCTGCTTAATTTAAAAGACCTATTTTGCCTTAATTCTTTTAAAAAGAAAGGTCATCTCTAGCTGCAGCTGCTAAAAAATTTTCCTGCCCCTGCCCTCAACCAGAATCTGATAAAAACCCCAGGCTAGATAAGCAGCTTTCATGTCCTTACATTGCTCCTGCACTGTATCATCTCAGATTGCAACCTTGAAGTCTGGATATATTAAGAAAATACCAGCACATCCCAAAAAATGAGGAAATTCCTAACTCTATGTGGATTACCACATTGTCACAGAAAGCTTTTAAAAATATAAGATAGGTATAGGCATTGCAGTGCCGGATGGGAACTGATCATACATGGCTGCTTAAATTGCCTTAGAAGGACCTCAACATTAAATAAATTAAACTTTTTAATTAAAATGGTCAAAAACTAGAGACTACCAAATATTATGAAATGCTGATGTTCTCACCTGAAATCTTGCAAGAGAATGCCACATCTCATTTTTTTCTGCATTCCTTGACAGGTTGGGGAATTATTTAAAACTAAAGTTTAGCACCCATCACAGGATCAGTTATTAGTGCATTCATGGAGTCCACTGATCTGATCAGTTGGGAAGTATTGAGTTAGAACCCTGTTCCCTAACACACATACATAGTTAGAAGTCTTCTCCCTAATAGAGAAGAATCTTGCAGACTGAACTGATACAGTCCAGCGTAGTTTCACCCTTAACAAATGAGGAGCAAAAAAAGCTGTTCTGCCCTGAGAAACTGAATGGCATAATTACAGACAAGTAAAGGGATCCCCATCCCCAGCCTTTTCAAGAGCTGCCTTTTTAAAGTCTACTTTTCATATGGAGTGGCATGTAATAGTAACACATATAGATGCAGGCAATTTTTGTTTGAGCCTTTTTTTTATCAACCAGCCTTATCTCAACATTTCTCAAACCAGCACATGTACAGGGGCACAGTTATCATGGAAGCTACTTATTTCTATAATAATTGCAGTGTTACGATATAAAACAGGCATATGATAGAAGATATGTGCAAACACCCATTTACAGAAAAAAGAAATGTTCACCAGATGTGTACACTAGGGAAGACTGCATATTAGGTAGTTTCATTCATTGACATTGGACAATATGAATTTATGAATGAACACTAAGGACATTGATGAAGACTAGGTATACATTCATTCTTTCTTCCAGGCCATCGTCCTTCCTTGTCATAAGAGCTGGAAATACAGAGGTTTACAGCAGGGGTCTTCAAACTTAGCCCTTTTATGACTTGTGGACTTCAACTCCCAGAATTCCTCAGCCAGCGTGCCACGTTTGAAGACCCCTGATTTAGAGGGATTGGTTTCAAGAAAAGAATCCCAGCCTCTGAAAGAACCACACTTCTTAATGTAATTAGACCCTAGCTAGTAGCAGCCTAGTTTGAGGTTAGCATTTGTAAGCTTCATGTTCTTCAGCTGAACCTGTGTGCCTCTAGATCCCATAGTGAGCTATCCACGGTCCTGATGGCCTGCTGATTGTCCTGGTTTCTTGTCAGACAATACAGTATAGTCAGTGAGCTTCAGCCAAGAACAGGAGAAAAAGTTGCAGGTATGTCACTCCTTCCCCCCATCCAAATAACTTTATACTGTCTGTGGAAGTGCCCAATCCACAAGCTACAGTAGAAGATTCTGAAGATTGTCACTGCCGAAAGGAGAAACAACAGCAAAGGTTCCTCTGTGAAATCTTAGGCTTGTGTGGCATGATTCCTCTAGTGGTGGCTATGAGTATGGGCCCATACTGCTGGAAACGATCAGTATGGCAGCCACTAGTCCTTATTCCCTCTACAAAAGAGTTGCTGTTGTTGTTGTTGGCTCAATCAACTGAGCCAGACATTTCGTATAACTATCCTAGACCAACTGAGATGCCATGAAGTTAACTGATTGGGGGTGGGGCATTCTCTTCTAATTTCACCAATCCTCCATTTGCCCTACTGGCTACTACTATTTGAAGCTCAGCATTTACTAATTTCCTGTGCGTGGCTCTTAGATCACAGTACTAAAAGACAAAACTTTCCCTTTGAAATTTGTTGTATGTAATATAAAAAAGGAAGTTTGTAAAATAAGATCTACACTGATTGGGTGCAATATATCTCTATCTCTATCTATCTATCTATCTATCTATCTATCTATCTATCTATCTATCTATCTATCTATCTATCTATAAAAAAAAGCAAGAAATTAGGAAGTCAATGCACCTTAATGGGAGCCACAAAGAAAATTATTTTAACAGCCTCCTTTAGTCTCCTCTTCCATTTAAATATGGGTAAAGGCTGACACCCTGTGGTCACAATTGACAACAGAGTTTTTAGTCTGGGTCAGATACATTATTGGCGTGTGTGTGTGTGTGTTCAGGTCTAAAATCACTCAAATCACGGAGAAAAATAATTTAAGGTCTAATTTTAACATGCAATAACTCAGGAAGAGGAATCCTTCCAGTTCCCCTTGCAGCATCTATCTACAAGGTGTTTTGCTTTATTGCACCTCAAATTACTCTGACTGTCTCCAGGGATTTTCAGGAGCTTCCCCCACCCCCTTTTTTTAATCGTTTGGATCTGCTTTGTGACTTCCAGAGTTATCACAGCAAATGGTGGTAGATGATTTTCAAAACCATCAGTAAAGAATGACTAATTTGCAAGCAAAGAGAGAGCAGAGCTAGGCAGCGCTGGCTGAAATATCTAAATTCCCAGAAAATATTGTGTAAAAATGGACACAATTCTTGCTGGAAGTTGGGTCCCTTTTTCTACACAAAGAGGAGTCAGGCTCAATGTATACATTACTCTCTTGTCTCACATCTTGCAATTTAGGTATGCCTTAGTATTTTTTTTTTCTTAAATTACAAGGAATCAACTGAAGGGTAGGGAGCACAAGGGAGAGGAGACTTATCCTTTTCTCAAGTGGGAGATCTTTTGGTTCTTATAATGCAATTTTCCCACTGTCCCTCTCTCTTTGCACATGACTGAAACATATAAGGGGGTGGACTCTAACCTAACTCTTAGCACCTTTTCATGACACCCTCAGGACTGAAGGAACTAATGGAGACTTTGCAGCAGCCTTCTCTGGTGTATGCTGGATGGGGAGGGAAAAAGGAGAGAGAAAAAGATATTGGGAAATGAGAAAGGGAGATAATTGGGGGGGGGGAGGCTATATCCATTATGACTTGGCCCTGCCCTTGTGTTCCGTTGGTCCCTCCCCCCAATTTTGACACAAGATTTCCAATAGATTATCCCCATAAAATAATGCAGCTTTTACTAAATAAAAAGTGCTTCATCTGTCTTTGAGCATAATCGTAGGCATAGCTATGCAGAGGTCAGTCCCACTGAGTTCAATGACACTTGGTCCTAGCTGAATGCTACAGAATTCCATCCTTGTTGTCATTCTACACCAGAATATCAGTTGGTTTAGTGCTAGCAGAATATTAGTTCTGGCTCTTGGAAGCAATTCATTGAGAAGCAGAAGTTAGGAGACTCATATTCTGTCTGCCTGATGAACTGCTGTGCTGTTTTACAACTGAACCTTCTCTGACCTTTTCCTTCTTGTGATATTGTGATTTTCTTCTGTTATACGCCCTGAAAGGTGCCAGTTCTGTAAGGTCTTAGGCCAGCAGTTCTCAACCTGTGGGTCATGACCCCATTTGGGGTCGAATGACCATTTCACGGGGGTCGCCAAACAATGCAGTCTGCCATTTTTTCCCCTTTTCCTTAGCTGTGCTACTCCCTTTTATTCTATTGGCTTTTGAAAGCCAATAGAATAGATTCTCTTGAATAGAGTCTAATTCTATTGGCTTTCAAAAGCCAATAGGAATTGTCCAGGTTGTCTCTGCCCGGCTGAGCCCACCAAAGGTCCCATTCTGCAAACGGTGCTGCAAGTTGTCTGCAGCAAAGGCGAGCTGTCTGGAAGTTTCCACCCCTTCCTGCTGAGCAACTACTAAAAATGTAAGTAAAAGAGGGCCAGGGGTGGGAGATGGGAGGCCGGTGGGCGCAGGGAGGGTTGCTGGTGCGCATGGGGCCCAGTGGGTGCCTTTCCTCCCTTAGGCTCGGCCGGCTGGTTGCCCAGCTGGTGGTCGGCCTGCTCCGTCTCTGCCGCTTGCCAGCTACGCCTCGGCCAGCGCAGGGGGCGGCATCACGCATGTGCGGCGCTCCCGGGCAGGGAAAGTCCTCGACTTATGACCGGTTGGGTAGTCCTCGACTTATGACCGGTTGGGTAGTCCTCAACTTACGACCGGTTGGGTAGTCCTCGACTTACAACCGGTTGGGGCTCGCGGCATTAAAAAGGTTGAGAACCACTGTCTTAGGCAGATGTTTTTCAGACCTTTCTACAGGTAGAGCTTCTTAAACTTATTCTGGGATTCACACCAAATGACTGTTGTCACTTTCATTCTTGAGGTCCCAAGGAGATGAAAAGGGAGAATTGAAGGTCGAGAAGATATCTGAGTTATGTCATGGGGCTACAGCAGGATATCCAAGAGACTAGCTGTGTTGGGGGCTCCCTCACTTATATATCTACTTATTGCACTTATTTTCTCCAGGAATTCTGAGTAGAATTCTTCTCCCTGAAAAGATTTTTATCCCTATGAAATAAGTTAGATTAGACAAATAGTCCTGCCTTTTTCTGGATAGTGGCCACATTTGGCATTTTAAAAGCATGTTATGAGTACTGTGGCCATCAAGGGGATGCTTGCCATTCACAAAATGGCTTTTATGGCTGTTTGTCCAGTCATAAAGCAAATAAATAATTTAGAGTATGGAACCTGAAGAATATAAGGTTATTAGGCATGCTAGTGACCATAGGACATGATTTAAGACTCCAGCCTTAGCAATAGAAAGTGGCATAAAGTTACTCAAAATTGAATAAGAACTTAAACACAGGACAATTTTTGAAACATCATACCTGCTGGTTTTCTTTAAGATAGCAAAGAAAGTTTTTATGCATCCCCAATTTTACCCAGAGGACGTCACCTAACTAGACAGTTAATTTCATATTTACAGCCTTATCAGTTACTGAGAAAGAGTTATGACCAGATGGCAGTAAGGAATATTTTTGTCTCCCTCTTACCAATGCTTCAGGTGCTTTCAATCACTTGCTCCATAGGATTATTAAATTCATAGGGATCCAGAATCCAACCTGATTCTGATGGAGATTTATTACTAAACTATTATCTAACTTGGATGTTGCTGTTCCCTAAAGAAACTTGAATAGAAATGGGGAAATGTGCTTTAGAAGTTTTACAAAAGTAAAACATTCTCATAAGTATATACTTAATTATGATGTATAGAGCACAAATGCTAGGCTCTATCAGTTGCACTTCTATGAGAGGCATCTAAAATATATTCCAATTTAGCATAATTTAATCAAAAGTGTTGAGGTCAAAATCTTTAAAAGGTTTAAAATTATTTTCAGTTTGGGGATATGCTTCAATCTGGAGATACATTTCAGACATTATATAGATAATTTCTTGACCTTTTATAGGCAAATCAAATCTTCAATGCTATGGGTATAAATTTTTGCATAGACCTGAATAATTGTCAGACATTAATTATCATGTCATTCTTTCTCTATGGGAGTGATGCCTTAGGCTCCTTCAACAATTGGAATATACTCTGCATGTAACAACATATCAACACATCAGATTTCTAACATTCCTATTTTTTTAAAAAAAAAATGGTTTTCAACTTCATTATGGATGGATAAGTTAACTCAGAGAGCCTCCAGGCATATGTGGGTTCAGTGGCATATTTTTAAAAAATACTTTAGAGAAAACACATTTTGCAGTTTTAAAAAAATGTATAAAACCAAACAGTTTCTACCTCAGAAAGATTTTGTTCCTGATCCCCTCTTATTACTGAATAGTTGTAGGATTTTTTTCTTAACTACCATTTAGTAACTCAGAGATATAATCCAGCATGGCAACATAAATTAGGAATGTTTGAATACTGCAATATTCTGACACCCATTATCTCTGACAAGACAGGTTAGAGAGTAATATTCATGATGATTTACCAATCATCTCAAATATTCAGGTGAATCCATTAGATAGACCTCTCAGACTCAAGAGACCCATACAGTGACAAATTTATATAGCTCTGTTTGAAACAGATCTATATACCATTAAAACTCTTGGGTCTCATTGTTCGTAACTTTCTTTTGAGCAAAAGAGTGCATCTGAGGGCAATAACTGAACCAACTTTTTGAAATTGGCAAAGTCATGGCCACTTCAATGCTACTGAACACTGTCACTCATGATCACATGATCATTTCCAATGTTCCCTGCTAGCTTCCTACAAGGAATGCCATTGGGGAAGCTGTCAAAAAGTTGGAAGTCACTCCTGCTCCCATTGCTCTTTTGCTCACCCATGTTCATTCTTTTTCTCTGTTGGAGTAAGCAAATATATCTGAAACAATGGGTCATGGGTTTGTCCAGTTGCAACTAAAAGCAAGGCCTGCTTGGTGATGCTAGCTTTGGACTTTTTATTCCAAAGAGTGCAACAAGAGGGGGTTTTGTTTGTTTGTTTCCTCAGTCCTCAGATGTTTTGAATTGTGATTTTCCTTCTTTTTTATTGTTGTTGTTATGTTTGAACTATTTGAATTAATTACATTTGCACAGCTTTGCATTTACATCGTGAGTTACATTGAGACTGTCTGTACTGAAAAATAGGTTGTTAAAAAAAGCAAATAAATAACTCAATGCTGAAGAATATCCAGGATGAATTATTTGTGTAGTGTTATTGTATGAATAGGCAGCTCATTCTATGATAGAACAATTAGATCAGAAATTGGATTTCTGCCTTAGAGTGGGTAAAGACTATATTTAATTATGCTGTTGTGTGTGACAAAATAATACTGCATTTCTGTTATTAATTTTGCTTGTTATTTTTTAAATCAAGCTGTCTGCTTAATGTCTAGGGTGAACATAGACAATCTCAATTTTGCTTACCCCAACACTCCGAAATGCATTTCAGCTCTGATTTATATTACAATTTTAAACAGCTACATGTCTAGAAGTGCCCAGTATAGCAGCCAACCTGTCACATACCATGAATTTTATTTAGGATGATGTCAAGTAGCGCATACTTAAAACTTCTAAGAAATCTACTAACCAACTGGAGGAAAAACACCTGGGCAAAATGAAATAGTGTCCTGTAGGTAATTGTGTTAGTTAATAATGTAATCAGCCTGCAGCTAAGAATTTGCTACTAAATAAATAGATATGCATGCACATACAATCATAAGGAAGATCTAGACTTAGTAATGCTAAACAAACAAATACACACACACACACACACTTTCTTGGTTTATACATTTTCAAACATTTTGTGGTAATGGAAGTATACCAGTATTTCTCAACTTTAGCAACTTTAAGTTGTATCAACTTCAACTTCCAGAATTCCACAGCCAGTTTACTGGTTAGAGAATTCTGGGAGTTGAAGTCCATAAAACCTAAAGTTGTTATGATTGAGTAGCACTATTCTGTACATTGTGTATTATGTTGCTTTTTTAAAAAAATCTGAGGGACTTTGCAGCAGGCAATGCAAGTCAAGACAAGAAAAATAAATAAAATAGGTAATCAGCTGTATTGCATTATCCTGGAACAACCCTGTAAAGTGGGTTGGGCTAAGACAGAGTGACTGGTCAAAAGTCACTCAGACTTTCATGGCTAAGGCTGAACTTGAACCCACAGTCTCCTGCTTTTTATCTTAGTGCCTTAATCACAAGACCAAACTAGCCAAACTGATTCTTTCTTTCTTTCTTTCTTTCTTTCTTCCTTCCTTTCTTTCTTTCTTTCTTTCTTTCTTTCTCTTTTCTTTCTTTCTTTCTCTCTCTCTCTTTCTCTCTCTCTCTCTCTCTCTCTCTCACACACACACACACACACACACACATTCTTTTAGTACATTTAATCCATAAATCTTTTTATAGCTCCACTGAATTCATAAGAAACATATTTATTAAGCACAAAATATGTAATACGTAGTGGGTTTCCAATGTAATCCAATACTAATCAACCTGATAAATTTCCTTGAACTACATAGAGCTTACTGACAGGATTTTGACTTAAAAAAATACATCAAATGAGATCTTTATTACAGCCAGAAGGCCAGCAGTCAGGAAAAAAAATCAAGAATAAATGGAGATTTTTTTATAAAAAAAAATACAGATTCTCCAAGCTTGAGGAAAGGCAGAAGTACGCACAGAGTACATATAGGTAGTACATTTGTTTACTTTAGTATGAAATGGTGTATACTGTAAGAACATTATGAAATGCAATAATCCTGTGATGTTGTATGTGTTTTAGCCAATCATGGAGGGTTCTAAAAAAGACAGGCACTCTTTTATGAATGATAAGGAAACATGGGAAATCTATGGGACTGGAGGATTATTAGCTACTTTGTCCACACCAGCACACTGCAGGCCCAATCCATCTCTCCCACCTGAAACTCTCCCATGGCTAACCATTGGAAGGGAAGTGGAACAAAATGGAGCCACAAAGAAAATAAAGTGGAGCAACAAAGTGAAGCATCAAAGGGACAAAAGGTTGTAGTAGAGCCTCTCTTCCTTTGGTGCTCTAGGCCTACTCTAAAACTGTCCCTCCCCCAAATATCTTTGAGGAAGCACTGCTCAAAAATAATGTAATATGGAATACAAAAGCTGAATAAAGCCTTGTGAGTCTTTAAGAGGTTAAAAAATACATGATAGCATGAATGAGTATAGACCATGCCCATGCTTTTGAGGGTTTTTTATTTTTGTTTTTGTTTGCTGCATCATTCATCCAGTAATGTATGCATCCTAGCTTTAAGTAAAAGCAATCAATTACAAATATGAGTTGGCAGCTGAACACATAACATATTGAAATGGAAGTGGTTGGCCTCCTCCAACTTTCAGATGTCCTGAGCACGCTGGCTGAGGAATTCTGGAAGTTGAAGTTCACAAGTCATAAAAGGGCCAAGTTTGAAGACCTATGCTCTAGCCAGTCATGCAGATGGCAATTATGGAATTGTCCACCTTATTGAAGGACCCAAAGCTGAGGAAGCTTATGGTTTTGCTTCATAAACTCATCAGTATCCAGTTTAGGTATTTATACGATTGATGAAAATTCCAGATATGGTATCACTTTGGAGTTCCCCTAACCTGCTGCCAGTATGATTGATGCTTATTTTATTTTTCCCCAAACTCCCCATTGTCTCTATCTTCTCTAGAGATAGCATGATGGTAGTTGAAGTTCAACACATCTGGACAGCCTACATGTTTGTTTATTTATTTTTCAAAAATGAATCTTCAGTCCAAACTGTTTTCTTCTTCTATCTGATTCTTAATTTTCCTCCTCTACTCCTTGCCTAAAAATTAGGAGGAGGATGGCAGCATTTTTGCAATTATCCATTGCATCTGATGAAGGAATTGTAGCCCATGAAAGCTTGTATTTTTAATAAAATTTGTAAGTCTGGAACAATGCTATTATATTCCTTCTGATTTTTTGATACCATAGGCTAGAGATTTTTAGCCTTGTGGTCCATGAATCCTTGGCAGTCCATAGGCAGATTTTGGGGACCCCAACCTTTTATCCTTCAAGAGAGCACTTATGACCTGGCTCTTTACCCATGCAATGATAGGGTGAGATTTGAGTGAGATGAGAAGGTAGTGAATGGCATCAGGGAAGTGTGATTCTGGCACTAGGTTTTTCTCTTTTGGTTTACTGTTTTTTGCATTTCTATTATTGTGCATATTGTTTTATTCTTGGATTGTAAGCTACCCAGAGTTTGGCTTTCAGTTTGGCTTTTTATTTATTATTAAATAAATAAACAAAATAGATTAACACAGCTCTCTTTCTATAATGTTTCTTATCAGAGGTGAAAGAGTAAAAGAAAATAGGAGGGAAAAAACGTTTTCTCTCAAACTATTTATCATGAAGTATAGCTTCCTCTCTAACTTGGTCATCATGAAATATAGCTTTAGATGTATGACATGTACTCATCTCTTTTATTGATAGAAGTGTGAATAAATGTGTCTGGAAATGTGGATTTCAGTCATTGTGAATGTTGTGAGGGGGAACCTAGATAATGGAGGACTGGTCTGTTGTTGGTTTTTTTGTCCCACTCCCCTCTTCTGTTCCTCTTTCCCTCCCCCTAGTCCCACCCCTTTTCACTGTTTAGCTACTAAATTAGCAAAGCAGCTACACTAGGCAGAAGAATCCACATTCTTCCTGAAGCAGTATCCAGTTTCCACTGCATCCGTATCATTTTACCAAGAGAGGTAAGTCCACAGACAAGAATTAAAAGTTTGCATAAAGTTTCAACCAGATGCTAGATTGGTGTAGTCCTCCTTAGTCATCCTGAGACTAGTGAGAATTTGTAAACAACTTTATCTTGATTTAAGTTGTTGATTTATACTTATCCAGCAATATTTATGGCTGTTGATATTTCTCAGGCAACTTTTACTTAATTGATGTTCTTCTGGGATTGGCACAGAGAATGTGGCAGCCCACAAGGAGGGCAGCAAGCTCCATGAGAAATTCTCAGCATTGTTAAGGACTGCCATTAGCCAACTGTGACAAGCCTGCAAGAGATTCGGCCAAATTTGTAATTGAGGGTAAGAGTTGAAGACAATTGTGGGAATGCTGTTTCTTTTCCATCACAACACACTGTTGATGAATGGCTTCTTGGGGCGAACACCTGCCACTTAAAAGTGGTTTGCATTCATAGCTTACTATAGCATGGATTCTGGTTCTTAACATTAATTGAGATTTTAATTTTTTTTTCTATCCTGTCATTTTTTGCAGGGAACCCAGGGCATATGATGCAGATTATATTTCATTTATCTAATTTCTTTTTTTCTTTATCTCTACAGACTGTAGAAATTGAAAACAAAGCCTTTATTTAATAGTTGTACAATAGTCCTGGGGACAATTTTATTTCTTTAGCAATGATTGTTTCAATTAGATATATTGATACATCTTAATTTGTGGATGTAGCTGGTTATAGCAAGTTTCAATCTCAAGGCACAGTCATCCTACAAAAAGCAAAGGAGGACAATTCTATTTGCATGTTTTATGGCTTCTAGTCTAGACCTTGTTACCCTTTTGATCATTTTTCTTGTTCTTGTACTGCTGTGTGATATAAGTTATCAAAATAATTCAATACACCGAAGTAGCTGAAATATTATTTTGCTGAAATCAAACTTAAAGCTTTGCTCAGTTTGGAATTTTGGGTGGTTTAGAGCAGCACTTTTCAAACTTGGCAACTTTAAGATGGGTGGATTTCAACATCTTCGGTGCTAGCTGGGGAATTCTGGGGGTTGAAGTCCGCATATTTTAAAATCACAAGTGCAAACCCAATCCAAATAGGCATTACAAATCATGGTCACATGTCTATGGGACATTCCAACTGGTTGTAAAGGTAAGCTAGTTGCCAAGTGCCTGAAATGCAGTCATGTGACTACATGGGGATTGCGTGACATTTTAAAATGGCCAAGGGTTGTAAAATACTTGTTCCAGACCCATCATAATTTTGAACAGTTGTTAAATGAATGGTTGTAAGTTGAGGATTACCTCTACTTTAATGGAAGAACATGGAATGAATACTTTATAGATTACACACGTGCATATGCAAAAAGAATTATTTGCATGTCATGCTTTTTGCTAAATGGGGACTATATTTAATTTACTGTTCTTTGTGCTTTTCAGTAAAACAGAGCAAACCATGATCTCTAGATTATTGTGGCCTTTGGTTTTGCTGGATCTTCATGTATTTCTAGTAGAAAACACCAATGAAGAAAAAAGAAATGGAGTCAGAAAGCAGAAGAGCAAACCATTTATCTCAAATGCAGTAGAAAAATATCCCAATTCAAGCGACCAAGGTGATAATTTTTGAATAGTTATTAAACCAAGTTTAATCTACCAGAGTCTAAAATTTATTTTGTATTCTGCAAGTGCAATAGTCTGAATGCTGGACTTATGTATCGCAATCAAGCACTACTTACTCTCCTTAAGGAAGATGAAGCTGGATTGTCTGAGTGCAGCTGGGTGTTTGAACAGGAAATGTAACCCAGCTGTCAAGTTGCCCTACAAGTGTTTTGTATCTGTGATTTGTCAGTTAGGCTATTTCTGGCCGTAGATTTAGTGCTCTTTTGATGTCCATTAAATAGCCAAATGAATAGCTCATTGGCACAGAAGGCCACAGGGTGAAGAATGACTATGCCATTATCACACCCTTTGTGTGTGGTTTTGTGTTATATGATGCCCTCCAGATTGTTACATTATAACTTCCATCAGACATAGCCCAACTAACTGGAAGAGATGGGAAGTTTGTCCAATTTACCTTAAAGATGCTTGATTGGGGAAGATCAAAAACAAGTAAGTGGACACATATACCTTCTACTTCTGAAGTAATATGTATGGCTACAACTTCATTTCTTTAGGTTTACCACAGAGGCAGAAAGATAAACCACAGATTTTCAGCTCTGTTTTCGGGAGAGGCTGCAAAATGGATGGTTCAAAGGCAGGAGCCAACAGATCGTCTACCTCTGTTATATACAAATGAGTGGCTCATCTCAGGAAAAAAAAATATCTAGTTTTTCCAGCTTTTCAGACTTACTCAATATTTTGCAGGAAAATACTTAGTATGTCTGAAAAGCTGGAAAAACTAGATATTAGAAAATATTGACATTTAAATAACTATGTCCACATTTGCCTATTATGCACGCCGTATTTAAAGTTTCTTTATGAGAAACTCATTCTCCAGCATTCAACTCCAGAAAAGCCTTTGCCATTCTAATAGCCACCCCAGCTGGGAATTCTGGGGCCTACAATCCATCCAGAAGCTACCAGACCAGAATAGCTCTGAGAGTGGTATGGGCAGATGCATCTTTTCTCCCAGACACAGACCTATGGCAAGGCCCATGCCCACTTCGGAATAAACTCCTCTGAACTCAGTAGGACTTCCAAGTAGATTTGTATAGAATTGTGCAGAACTGTGTTAGTGTGTGTTGGAGGAAAACAAGTTCAATGTCTTCAGTAGGTTTTCCAAACATCTGTGGAAGACTGAAGGATACAAAAGAGGTCATGTCTTTAGCGTTCAAGTGATTAATCTGAGCTATTTTCTTCCTCTGACTTTTTTGATTTCTAGATGAAGACTGCATTCTGGAAATGGCCTTTCTCTTGGACAGTTCAGAGAGTGCTAAGAACTTCAATCATGAGCAGCAGAAAAAGTTTGTCTTGGAGACAGTAGACAGAATGAAAGGCCTGCAGCTCAGCTCCGGCCGCGCACTCAGCTGGAGGACTGCCTTACTTCAGTATAGCAGCACGGTCCTGATTGAGCAAGCATTTAGAGACTGGACGGGCCCCGAGGCTTTTAAGTCTCGAATTGCTCCCATTACATACATTGGCCATGGGACCTATACCACCTATGCCATTACAAATCTCACTCAGCTCTATATGACTGAGGGAACTCATGGTAGTGTGAAAGTTGCTGTGTTGTTGACTGATGGGGCAGACCATCCGAGAAATCCAGATATTTTTTCAGCTACTGCCGATGCTAAACATCAAGGTATCGTGTTCTTCACTGTGGGAATGACCAGAGTAGCCGAGGAGGTGGCCAATGCTGCCAAACTCCGGCTACTGGCCAGTGTTCCAGCCTCCAGGTTTGTCTTCAATCTGCAGGAAAAAGACGTGGTGGAAAGAATCCTCAAAGAAATGGTAGGGGAAAATACTTCAGTGGGCCAATATACTGGATTTATCCCTTATGCAGATACAATTTTTCAGTGGGTTATGTGCAAATGTTCTGTAATGGAATATCACTTGTAACACATGGCTCCAAACATCCCTCCTTTCAGGAAACCAGAATTATATCCCTCCTCACAAGGTAGCTGTCAAAATGCTAACTGTTCAACGGCATATTAGAATTTAGTCAAATTACTTGAATATGTGCTGCGTAATCAGTTGGAAAAGATGAGCCAAGAGCTGGGTTGATTACTCTTTTAAGAAGATGACAGAAACCAGTCTAGAAATTAGTGTGCAGGACTAGGAACTAAGAGATCATGACTCTCGTCTACCCTCAGCTACAGTAATTCCTTGGCTGACTTTGACCAGCCAGTTGCACCCTGCCCATTCCACCACACAGGTTTGTTGTTGGAGAAATAAGAGGAGGGAGATGTACAAAGGAGGAAGGAAGAGAGAGAAACTGGAGGAAGGAGATGTATAGCTCAAAATGTACACCATCTTGAGCTATACAAAAGAAAGGAAACATAAATACAAGTAAATAAAAAAAACATGGAGGGGCAAAATGTTTTGTTTGTGAGTATGAGGCCATGTTATGGGCCAATAATATAACCAACATGTTCCGTTTTTCCATGCTGATTTATTAAGACACTAGAGTTATGTATGTTTTTGATGTCCTACATTACATTTTTTCCAACCTCTGCTTCCATAATGCATTCATGTAGATATCCAGGGTAGGAAAGCCCTTGCATTTGGGCCTTTGTGGACTGAGGTTTCCCTCTGTTCCAGACTAGGTAGGTTGGGCTTCAGGGTGGTGAGGATGAGGACAGGAGGAATGTTGGGGGTGGAGCTAAAGGTATCTCCCACCTTTTCCAAAAAGCTTTACCACTTTAGAACTTCAAATATATAGATACTAATACTTGTTGTCTTATGTTCTCAGTATATTATGAATCAACTAAGCAACCTTTCCTTGTCCACTCTGTTATGTAACTATTAATTATACAGAGGTTTTGTCAAATAAAACAACAGAAATGGCATAGTACACGTATTGCTATGTTGGAATTATCTTCCCATGACCTTGCTTTTTCACTTTTTAAAGAACTATGCTTTATGATCTGTAAAAATCTAATTTTCTTTCCGTTTATCTATCTCTCTAGAAAGACCTGGCAGAAGAAGGGGTAAGTCATATTTGTGGATAGCTGAATGAAGGAGGGGGGGGATTATGTTTAAAACTAGTTGCCTGATAAATGAACATGAAAGTTAAATAATTATCCACGTTGGTGAAAATGTTACTTAGTTTTATTACTGGTATTCTTTAATCAATACAACCCTCCCTTAATGGTATGGAGGCATTACAAGTGTATGATATAAATTGATTAAAAACAGAAAATATAAGAATAGTTATAAGCAAAACACAGTCTGTCTCAATTATATTGAAGATTCATTTGCTTGGTTGTTTTCCCCCAAAAAGTGTCCTCAGCCTCCTGTATGTGACTGTGAAAAAGGAGAAAAGGGCCTTCCTGGCCCTGCTGTAAGTATCTTTCTCCCCCCCCCCCTCACTTTTCTGGTTCTGTAGCTTACATTCTATGTACAATGTGGATTAATTTTAACAGTGGCACTTTGTTAATTTGCAGTGCTGGTGAAATGTGCATTGAGAAAAGGCAGGCTTGTGATTCAGTAGGACGATCACAGAAACTGTATCTGCATGCAGTTGTGCAGATATATAAACTCGGTTGGCATACCCAAGACAGTTGCTCTAAAGTTGCTTCCCAAAACTCAGTGGGAGAGTTTCAGATGAACAGACATTAGGTTAAACTGAAATTGTCAGCAAGGCCAAGGAGAGTTCATTACATTTCTATTTTGCCTTGTCTTTGGAGAGCAGGGGGTGAGACCCAGGAAAGTCTTCCTTCATTTTATTCTGAGAACAAAAATCACCAGTGAGTTTCATCAAAGAACAATTACAACACAATCATGCGAATTAGAGAGATGCCTGCTTTAGGCACTTTTGTAATTTTTTATCATAGCTTAAGCCATATTTATTTTTTGTTGCTTTGTAACAGATCTTCCCCCTGGCTGTCAAGGCCATCCTCTCTACTCTCTACAGTGCAGCTAGGCCTGGAGGGGGGGGCACACCCTATGTTAGCTCATTAGTCATTTTGAATTATGGAATGGACAGATAGGGAGTTGAAATCATTATGAGTTCAATAAACATGTTATATGATGGAATTAAAGCATGAGAGTAAGTGGAATGTATAATAAATGGTTCAACATTGATGCTGTTGGTTATATGATATATGTAGTCCACTTCTCTTAACTATTCAGAGTAGAAAGATACTGTAAAGATATGTCCCAGTCTCTACATGACTTCCACCCTCCCTCTTGACAAGTGAGAATTTCTCTGTTTTTTCGCAGTATACAGTACATTCTGAGAACTACCTCTACTGTATATTTCCTCTTGCAGCATCACTATGAGCCACAGTCTTTAGTAACAAAATTTAGGTAGTACTTTAAGCAAAAGTTCCTAGAATATTGTTCCTTGTTTTCCTAGCCATCTTCTCTTTTGTTCTTGGGAGCAACAAGTGAAAGTTGTTGAAGTATAATAATGTCTAGGAAGTTGGAGAATAAAGAACTCCATTAACTTTCCACTTTTACATCTTTTACTTCCAGGGTAAAAAAGGTCGCCCAGGGGATGATGGAGCGCCTGGTGCAAAAGGAGGAAAGGTGCTACGATCTTTGAAATATGCTTTAAAAGCTCATTTGTGAAAAATCAGTCATTTAGAACAGGGGTCCCCAACTCCTGGTCCATGGCCCACTACCAGCCCATGGCCTATTCAGAACTGAGCTGCGCACGCAAATGTGCAAAGCTCAACTTGCATGCGCGCTGGCCCACCACTCACGCAAGCACTGTATGCGCATGCACACCGGCCCGTTGCTTGTGTGGCCCAATTCCCCTCTCCTCCCCCCAGTAGGGTCACCAAGCCATAAAGGCTGAGGACCGCTGATTTAGAATGTATCTGGTTGAAATTAAGAGATCTCCCATCGTAGTAGAAATTAGAAGTTAAAGCATAACACATACATTTCAGCATATGAAAGTAGAACTAGACTGGTCTAGAAGACTCCAGCCAATTGAGAATTGTCCATTAAGAGTTTTTAGAATGTTCTCAGAACACTTACAATGTTCACTAAGCTGTGAAAGTAGCAGGTTGTAGAGGAATAGTATTAAAATATCCTATTGCTTCTAGGGGGAGCCAGGCCTAAATGGAATTCCAGGAAGAGATGGGACAGAGGTAAAAATCAGTATTTTGTGTCATGAATTAATTTGCTTTGAAAGAAATATCTAGGTACTTTAAAAATGTATGCCATCACACACTGATAATCACAATTTTCATTCACACAAACAGAAGGAGGTAGCAATCTTTTTTCTATCCAAAGCTGTACTCATTCAGGGAGAGTGTGTGATAAATGGAGATGAGAGCCAAAAAGAGGGGGGCTACCCACTTCTTTTTGTCCAATAATGTCCCCCTTTTTCTTGCTCTCATTTTCTTTCTTTGTGACATTCTCTGCCTAGGCAACAGGCTGCCAGGCAGGAGACAGGATCTTACAACACTATTGATCTGATCCCTCGGATCATGAACAATTAGGCTAAGGTAGGCTTACTGTATGAGGATTTCAAAATGCCAGATAACCACTAGCCATCAGCAAACAGTTAAAATTTTCTGTGTGTCTTTGTGGCTATATAGTGACAATCAGATTTTTGCAATCCAGATTTAGTAGCCTTAGGCTGTTGGTTGCATGGGGTCCACTAATAAAAAGCAAAAAAATGTGAGAAAAAATAAACAAACTTAGCAATGTGTGAAGTACTGCTCCTCCCACATCATCGGCCTCACTCATAAAATCTTTAACCCACTATTCCAACTCATGTGGGCAATCTGGAGTAGATTATGCAGCAACTGTAACATTAATCCCAAACTACAAAAGCTACCTAGACTATCCTGGGATATTGGAAATGGCTAGACTATGGCATGGTCTAGCATAGTGCTAACTGGATTTTTATAATGACAGCCTTAGAGTGGATTTTCATTGACAGAGATTGCAACAATATCCTTTTATTTTATTCAGGAGCTCAGATACTGCTTTGTAAAAAAATGAGACAAAAACAGTGACTGAAGCATTAGTCATCCCTCTGCAAAATCTTTCAGTGGCTTTTCTGGGGGTCTGATGCTAGAGAATCAGGACCCCTGTACATTGCCAAGGTACTGGGTTGAGTTCACCAAATAAAAGTTAAATAAAAAACCAAGTAAAAGAAGAGCCAACCACTGTTTCTTAGTTCCTTTTTCTCACTCCAAGACAGGCACATTTTTTAAATTAAATGCCTAGTGTTAATCCTACATGTTTTGGCTAGCAAGTGCCTGTACTAATTCAGTTAAAAGATATCTCACTTCTTTTTGTTAGGGGAAATCTGGATACAAAGGAGAAAAGGTATGGATTTCTCACCTTCTTGGATCCTCTGTTTGCTGCATGCAAGTAAAAGGTGAGTTACTGGATTTAAAGAGAAAGGATGGAATACTTATTAATTAATGAATTGTATAACCCACATTTTTCTTTTTTTGTAAAATCTTTAACATGTTTCCAAAAAGAAAATATAAGGGGAATGGAAATCTTGAAATGAAGGAAGACCAGAGTTGTTGCTTGCTATTGTCTTTTAATGTGGAGATAATATTAATGGCATTTTTTAAATCTCAGGGTGAAAGAGGTGAATGTGGAACACCAGGCATAAAAGGAGACCGAGTAAGTAACTATCACAGATTTAACTGGGAGGAGGGGAGAGATGGTAAAGTAAAGACTTGGAAAGAAGATAAGGAGATAAGATCTACATAGAGCAGATGTAGATGTAGCCTGATGCTAAAATATCTAAATCAGGAGTGTCAAATTTGCAACGTCGCAACGTATCCAGTGGTGGGATTCAGCCGTTCACACCAATTCGGCAGAACTGGTAGCTAATTTTTTGTTGCCCAGGCCCAGAATGGACTTCCAGAAGCAGCATCCACACAGAGAACTGATTGTTCACATATTTGAATCCCACCACTGGACGTATCATGACTTTTTTTGCCACCCCGGCAATGGGGTGGACGTGATGTATCCGGCCCACGGGCCGGCAATTTGACACTCCTGATCTAGATCATCATTGTGTAAATATGATTAGGAAAGAGAGGACTATTGGGGTGGAAATATTTTCAATAGGTGTAAAGAATATAATAGTATCAATTAGTTTTTAAATTAGCTGCCTTTACATTAATGATCTGTAGCAGGCCTGCAAAAATGTCTTCCTGAATTTGTGGACAGCTGCCACCAATCAGTGTGAGCACTATGAGCCTGGCTAGACTTACACCTTGAGTTGGTCAAAGGCAGCTTTCTAATTCAGTGTTTCTCAACCTTGACAATTTTAAGGCATGTGGACTTCAACTCCCAGAATTCCACAGCCAGCAATTCTGGGAGTTGAAGTCCACATGCCTTAAAATTGTCAAGGTTGAGAAACACTGTTCTAATTTCTTCTCTTATCTTGTAGGGTCCAGAAGGCCCAGGTGGTCCAAGAGGCCCCCGAGGTCTGCAGGTAATAGAGACTAGAAAGTCTGCTTAAAGATTGTGCTACATGCCACCCTTCTCTGTCTCTCCAGATTTAATCCTGATCCCAATTGCTGTTGTAACCTGAGGACTAGTAATTTCATAATGAAGTTTGTTACTGCATAATTTATTCATTTTTAATTGTATTATTATCAGAATAGAGTTGATTAGTGGGGATAATACAAATTCTCACATCATGAGGCTATTTTCTAATGTCATCCTCAAAATATATTTCTTCTGCAGGAAAGAATGGGATGAAATAAACTTGAAATTCTTCAGATGATATTACTTTTTGCATCATAACTCTGATACCTATAACCTATCCTATATGTTTCCTATACCTTTTTCAGTTCCAATCTTTGATCCAGAAATAAATCTTAATCCTAATCCTTTGTATTGTTGCATGTATAATACATATTATTAAAAGTTCAGCAATACAAAGCAATTTTTTTTTTGGTCCTTTGGAGCATCCTGACTTAGTTTTCATTGTCTCAGCCACATTAACTCAGTAGGAGTTATAAAAAGGTGATTGAGAGTCTCTTCATTTTCTTTTTTTTTAAAAGGATATGACTTTGCCTAAAAGTTTGTAGATGACAGAACAAAAACAAGAAGGCAGAATAAATGTCACTCACTAATCAATATTTAATATAAAAACACGGTAGATAAATGCCAAAAAAAGTATTTGCTTAGTTCCACTAAATGAAGATCTTTTCACACATAATTCCCTGCACAAGAACATACTATGTGTAGGAAAATGTTATACTGTTACTTGTTTGTAAGCTCCAAGAACACATGGAAAATGTCCATTAGGTTCCATCTCCAGAAATCTATGACCAGGTAAGCATCTGTGGCATCTCACAAATTCTTGCCTCACAATTCCCACTCCATTTGCCCCAGGTGTTAGTAAATAGTACATAATTTTAGGCTCTAAATAATGTGCCTGGGATCCAGCAATGGTGGGGAGCTCTTACAAAGTCTGTATTGAGTTGATATCAAATGAATGCTGCTGTGAATTGTGATTTTATGTTTTTTAAGCTGATTGTGGACAGTTCTTATATTTGTATCTTTGTTATTAAATTATTTTTACCTGTTGTGAGCCACCCAGAGTCACTTACTGTAGATTGTATGGATGGCCATACAAATTGAATGAATGAATGAATGAATCATTCATTCATTCAATCAATCAATCAATCAATCAATCAATTAGCTAAGTTTGTACATTGTGCCCAGTCATGATTTGTTTTAACAATGGTTGTTGGATAAGTCATAATAGCCTGGTCCACACATGATATTGTTGAGCATTGTATAGCTTAATTAAATATGTGAGACCAGTCATAAATTGACACCCATCATAGTCAACATCTATTTGTAATCTGTCATAATTATAGCCTAGGCATACAAGTACCTAGACTGGGTCATGCATCCCCAGGGGTGCTGTGACAGCTGGAAATTTGAGAACTGGTCATATCTCTATTATTTTCAGCACCACTGTAACTTTGACCAGTCATTTAACAAATGGATTTAAGCTATAAGCACAATTCAGATGCATGACTGTCCCCCAAATCTTTTTCCTTTCCCAGTTTAAATAAACAGTCCTTAAATTTATTGTGGTATATATCAAGATTTGAAGTGTTTATTCCATCTAAGTCCTGTCAAGTGTTTGGAAATCAGCAATTTGGAAATAATTGTACTATAATGATGTATAAGTATACTGACCAGGATTACTTTCACATGAGATGGAAGGCTATACAAATATGATGATGGTGATGGTGAGAATGATGAAGACAGACAGACAGACAGACAGAGTATAAGTAAAACTGGACAGAAAGACAAGTGACCTGGGGGAGGGAGGACCTACTTCCTCTTCCACCCAGTGGCCTCTAATGGACTTTTTCCCCCTTTTTTTCTCTCACCTGCAGTAGGAAATGTTTTTTTCAAATAGAATTTATTTTTATTTATTACATTTATATGTTGCCCATCTTACTGATAAGGTAACTCTGGACAGCTTACAAAAAGTTATGGTTATCCCAGAAAGGCATAACTTTCTACCTATTTCAGAAGATCCATCCAGACCATTAGCAGGAATCTAATCACCGAAGGGAAGGTAACACTGCTGATACCAACATTGTTCTCTTGTTGGCCTTTATTAAGCTATTCCCAGGACTACACTATTTTTTAATATAAATTTACAGACTGTTTGAGATAGAAATTAGCACTGCTGATGCTTCTGGGTGAGTGTAACCAATCTTCAGATATACAGATAAATGATCTTACTACTCAACTATTATGTCTACTGCAGTCAGTTGAACATATCCTTATTTATCTATCATCTTAACTTGAGTCTTTGAAGATCTTTATCATGGTTTCATATTTTAACAGGGGCCCCAAGGAGTGCCTGGAGATCAAGGACCTGAAGGAGTGCAAGGATCAAAGGCAAGCATCCTAATCATCATTTGTTGATTTTCAGCATCATAAAGCATCTCAACTGCATTCATAATCTTGGCAAGCATGTGACTAATTCATAACACTTGGACTAAAGCTCTCCTAGAAAAAGGGAAAAACCAAAAACCCTGAGCTCGGAGCTGCCCAGAGTTTCTTACAAAATAGGCAGCTATATAAATGTTGTACATAAACAAATAAAAACAACCCAGAAGCTCCTTAATTTTAATTTTAAACATAACTATAGAAGTGAGGTTTAAAAGGGACAATGCGATTCAAATTTGTGGAGAACTTGTCTGCTGCTTCAAACATTCCGTGAAAGTTTTCCCAGTTGGCATTTTCAGAGGTCACTGCTTACTCTCTCTGTGTACGTTATTGAAATATAATAATTGCTCAGAAATACTACATTTAATTGTAGCAAAAAGCCCTACTTTTAGTTATAATGTATTTATGTTTCAGACATTATGACTTGGTTATTTTTCAGTGAAGTCATCGTGATATAATTTGTGTCCTTTTATATAAATACTGTAATTTCTGTGATTTGTGTATTATACTTTAGTGGCCGATTAAGTATTGCCAATTAATTAACATAAATATATTTGATAAATAAATAACAGATATTCTCTTCCCCAACTAGTCCATTGAATGGAGGTTTTACAATACTGTTCTGTTTCCTCTGCTACTGATTCTAGCTATCATAGCTAAACTGGAAGAAAGTTCCTTTAAAGTCAAAGCAGAAGTTCATCGAACAGCAAGAATCCAATCTTTCACTGTGGGTTGTAAACAGAAGATCAAGCTGCACAAACAGAAATGTTCACAATATTCCATATCATCAAAATCCCCTTTAAGACACTTCGGTTCATTTGAAACTTTGGTATGGCTTCAAGCCTCAGGGAGCTATAAAAGCACAGCTCATAAATAACATCTTGTTGAGACTTTTATGATTTTTTTTTCTTTAAAGTACAAGAAAGCTATTTAGCTCCAGGGCGTCTTTCCATACCACGTTGCTCTATATGCATAGTAAGAAGTGGATTCACATAACTCTTTTCTTCCTCTTTGATATCGTATTTGAATTCTTTGGAAAATACAGTATTCGTGGTAATGGAACACATGCCTGGCTTCTGAACTGCCTTAAAAATTTTCCTATTTTATGTATAAATGTTATGATTATATAGTTGGTGCAAAGTTCATCTGTGACCTTATTTCCCTCTTGTTTTATTGTTATTTTATTTATTGTATCTGAGTGGTCCTTGTTTAACAACCACCGATGGTTCAAGCTTGTGACAGAGCTGAGTGAGTGGTACTTATGAAGGTGCCTCAGAATTCTGTTCACCATAGCATCCCCATCGTCAGGGGTAGGCAACCTTGGCTCTTTTATGACTTGTGGTCTTCAACTCCCAGAATTCCTGAGCCAGCCAGGAATTCTGGGAGTTGAAGTCCATGGAGTCATAAAAGAGTCAAGGTTGCCTACCCCTGACCATGGTCATCTGATCACTACAGTATTTGCTATATTTTTTTGCTGACTTCCTACAAGCAAAGTCAGTGGGGAAGCCAGCAGGTGTTGCAAATGCTGACCATGTCACATTCTTGCTTAACAACCTGCGGTGATTTGCTTCATCATAGTAACCAGGAATGTCTTTAATTGCTGTCACTAAGCAGCATGGTTGTGTGACATTGCACTTTATAGTCACATCTCGTAGCAATGGCAATTCTGGCCTCAACTGTTAACCGAGGACTACCTGTAGGTCAAATTCTCTTCCAAACCACTGATATGGTAATAAAACACTACACAAAACCAACATTTATGCAGATACATAAGTACACTAAAATGTTCTTCATAAGTGAACATTTTTAACATATATAAGAAGAGCCAAAGATGAATGATGAATTTTGCAATTTCTGAATTTAGAAATTACCCTAGTTTAGCTGAAATTTAGGAGGAGCTGCATCACAAATTGATCTAATTCTGCCCCATGGCATATCCTTAAAAGCCATTTGTCAGCCCTCACAGGAAAATCAGACAGGAAATATGACTAGATGGGCTCATTCTACTTAATTTTAAAACTACATGAACAGAATCCTGCAAATCTCAAGATAGAAACTTCCCACTGCCATTTTTAACTGTCTCAACAATTAGGCCAAGCCCTTTGTAAATTTCTTCCTCTGTCTGTTAATCCATTGGAGGCTCCTGCCTCTCTTGTCTGATAGTTTGCTAAGCAGCATCTTTTCCCCTCATCCCCTGTAATGTATTGGCCACAATTGTTTTAAATCACTTGCTTAATGTCTGACCTATTTTGCTGTATTGTTTAACAGTTGCTGTTACTGAAAGACAGACTGGCTGTCTCCAAGCTGATAATGAGGTTTTGGGGCAGGAAATTGTTACTTTAAACCTATTGGTTGCCACCTAGAGGCTAACTGTATAAATAGCTGTACAGCAGCCTTTAGGGCTGCTTCTGTTCTGAGTTAATAAATTTGTTTGCTGTTTTAACACTCTACCTCAGTGTTTCCCAAACTTGACAATTTTAAGGCATGAGGACTTCAACTCCCAGAATTCCGCAGCCAGCAACGCTGGCTGTGGAATTCTGGGAGTTGAAGTCCACATGCCTTAAAATTGTCAAGTTTGGGAAACACTGCTCTACCTTGTTCAATGCCTAAAGAACTGAAGATACAACATTCCCCAAGTCTATCTACACATTGCATTACATCATTCTATCCTATTTTCACATCAATCTATGATTTTAAAAAAAGAATGAAAATTAAAATGATTTTCTTCATGTTCTAAAATGCTTGATTGTGAATGATTTCTCTATGATACATATTGTTTGTATATATGTGTCTTTCCTATACTATGTATACATGTTCATCTAAATATGTTTATGCTCTAGAACTGTAGTACAGCATTTAGAAAACTGAAAACCAAGTGATAGTTGTGATATTTTTGCTAAGTTTCTATTTTCTATTCTATTCTCTCAAGTTTATATATGCTCTCCATTCTCGTAATATTTTATGCCCTATAGCTAACTCTCACCACTTCATTCCAGACAATAATTACAATTAATTGAAGCATGATGATTTATTTTACAATTATTTCCTTTGAAAAGGAAAAAGAGATAGTTTACCTTCCTTAAAATCTTATCAACATAATTAAAGCATTGATTTCTTTTACCTTTTAAGGGTGAAAGAGGCCTCCCAGGCCCTGTTGGATTGACTGGAGAAACAGGAGTGGGTTTGCCTGGCCCAAAGGTAAAAAATATCAGTCAATCATAGGAAAAGAGGAGACACAGTTAAAGTAATAGATAATATTCCAATAGCAGTGTTCCAATATCTCAGGGGCTGCCATAAAGAAGAGGGAGTCAAGCTATTTTCCAAAGCACCTGAAGGCAGGACAAGAAGCAACGGGTGGAAACTAATCAAGGAGAGAAACAACCTAGAACTAAGGAGAAACTTCCTGACAGTGAGAACAATTAATCAGTGGAACAACCTGCCTCCAGAAACAGTAAATGCTCCAACACTGGAAGTTTTTAAGAAGAGACTGGACAGCCATTTGTCCGAAATGGTGTAGGGTTTCCTGCCCAAGCAGGGGGTTGGACTAGATGACCTCCAAGGTCCCTTCCAACTTTACTACTACTATTATTATTACTAAATGTCAATAAATAATAAAAAGTTCAACCACTACAAATGTCTTTGTATTACTTGGAAATTTTTTTAGAAACTTGGAATACTTTTGGATATACGGTATATATCCAAAAGTATCTGAAGTTTCTAAAAGATTTTTCAAGGAATACAAATATAAATAATTATGAATTATTTTATTAGTAGTATCATTTGATTGTCATGCATGAGGTTATTGGTCCTGGGATAGTATTTGTTTCAATTTCTTCTCACACTGCCAGAGAGATTATAGCCAAAATAAGAATGCTATATTTGTCTAATAAAAACTATATTTTCTTAAATTAAAATATAAAATTTCTGTTTTGAAGGGTGACATTGGCTTGACAGGCAGACCGGGCCCGCCTGGCCCACCAGGTATTGGGGAACCAGGTTTACCGGTATGTATTGAATCTCGGGAAATTCCATGAAGGAAAGGGTTGAAAATAATATGGGTTGCTTTTCTGAAAATAAGATGCAAAACTCATATCTGGTATAAAATGAAGAACATAGTTGAGTATCTTCTAGTCGTATACAGGTAGTCCTTGACTCATGACCGTTCATGTACTGACCATTCAGATTTATGATAACGCTGGAAAAAGTTATTTATGAGCGATCCTTCAGCTTACAACTGTCCCTGCAATCATGTGGTTGCTATCCAAGCACTTGGCAAGTGGCTGGTACTCCTGCAATCACATGATTGCCATTTGCGATCTTCCCTACTGACTTCCAACAAGCAAAGTTAATGGGGTAATTGGGGTCACATGATATCTCCCTTAAAAAGTGTGGCGATTCCAACTATTTTTGTTGGGTGTTATTGTAGATTGTGATGCTAAAAAAACTAATTTGATGTTGAATTTTATAACAGCTGCAAGGTTATTAGTAGGGCAATACTGGAAGAAAGATTCTTTGCCTACTATAGAAGATTAGATGCTTAAGGTGTCAAATTTAGCAGAAATGGCAAAAATTTCTGCTTACTTGAAGGATCACTCACAAGAATGATATATTTCGGTTTGGAGAAGATGGATAGATTATATTCAGAATAAATATGGCATTAAAAAGTTTCATTTAGCTTATGAGTAAACTTTAGAGTATTATTAATAGTTTCTTTTTTAATTTTTATTAGTTTTAGTATGGTTTAACAATATTGATTTGTTTATATTATTATGTTTATTTTTAATTTGTTTATATTTATGTTATAAGGGAGTTAAAGTGCGTTATGGACTTGGTTACTTGTATAGTTGGGTAATGTTTTTTTTTAGAGTTTGATTGTTTATTTGTAACCCTGTACTCAGCTCTGGGAAGTTGGGGGGGAGGGTGGGTGGGTCTTGGGATGTATATCGTATAAAATTTTCAATAAAAAAAGTGTGGCGATTCACTTAACAAACATAACAAAAAAGGTAATTAAAATTGGACGCAATCACAGGATACCTCACTTAACAACTGTACTCCTTAACTATGAATTTTTTGTTGAATGTAAGTCAAGGGCTATCTGTATAACATGTTTTTCAAACTTGGCAATTTTAAGAAGTGTGGACTTCAGCTCTCAGAATTTTATATTGACAATTGTCAATTGTTCTATCCTTTTGCATTTGTCAATCAAAAAAGTTGGGAAAATGTCAGTATGTAGTGCAATGTTATCATTGATTGATTGACTAATCGATTGAATATGTGTCATCAAATTGATGTCAACTTTCAGCTAACACATAGATACATTTTCTCCATGACAATCTCTGTCCCTAATCTGGTCTTTCAGGTCTCCCAAGAGTGCACTCACTGCTACTGTAATTGAGCCATGCACCTTCTGCTTATCCTCTTCTTCTCTTTCTCTCTCCCTTTCCCAGCATCAGAGTCTTTTCCAGAGAGCTAGGTCTTCACATAATGTATTCAAAGTAGGATAATGGAGCCTAATAATTTGCGCCCTGAGTGAGAACTCTGAGTTGATTTGTTCAGGGATCCATTTTATTGTTAACATGAGAACCCATCACTCAAACCTTGGATGAAAGTGACCATGTCATGTTGAAATTCAATATAATGCAAACATAAACAATAGAAAATAATCCAACCAGAGTCTTCAATTTCAAAAGAGCTGATTTTAACAAACTCAGAGAGAACCTAGGAAAGATTCCATGGACAAAAATCCTAAAGGAGAAAACAACCCAAGAGGTATGGGAAACTCTGAAAAATATGATCATAAAAGCTCAATCCAGTACAATACTACTGAAAAAGAAAAACAAGAAATTCAAGAAGAATCCAGCATGGCTGCACAAAGATCTCTCAGACAAACTGAAAAAGGACAAGTACAAAAAATGGAAAGAGGGACACATAACTAAGGCTGGTTATCAGCAGACAGCCAGAACACGCAAAGATGAAGTCAGGAAAGCAAAAGCTCAGAATGAACAAAGACTTGCAACAGAAATCAAGGACAATAAAAAAAGTTTCTTTCAATATATTAATAACAAGAAGAAGGTCAAGGAAACTGTAGGTCCACTAAAGAGAGAAGATGGCAAGGAAGGAACAGCAGTAGGGAGAAAGCAGAACTGCTTAACTCATTCTTTGCATAAGTCTTCACATAAAAAGAAATTGTAGCCCAACATACAAAAAAAACCTACTGCAAAAGACAAACTAGAAACAAAAATTAAAATAAGCAAGAAAATGGTAAGAGAACACCTATCTGACCTTGATGAATATAAATCACCGGGACCAGACAGATTACATCTCAGAGTTCTGAAGGAGCTGGCAGATGTTATCTCAGAACCATTGTACCATATCTTTCAAAAATCCTGGAGCATCTGATGTTTGGAAACTGGCTGATGTGTTTCCCATCTTTAAGAAAGGGGAAAAAAACAGACCCAGGAAACTACAGACCAATCAGTTTAACATCAATACCTGGGAAGATCCTGGAAAAGATAATCAAAAAACAGATCTGCAAACAACTAGAAGCAAACAAAGTTATAACCAGTAGCCAAACTTGAACAATGAGCCCTATCCAACAAAATGAATTTTAATGTGGAGAAAAGCAAAGTTTTACATTTGGGCAGGAAAAATGAAAAGTACAAGTACAGATTAGGCAAGACCTGGCTCAAAAACAGTAACTGTGAGAGGGACCTTGGAGTTCTAGTGGATGATCACTTGACTATGAGCCAGCAGTGTGCAGCAGCAGCCAAAAAAACTAATACAATAGTGGGTTGTATAAATAGAGGCATAGAATCAAGATCATGTGAAGTATTAGTACCGCTTTATAAAACCCTAGTAAGATCACACCTGGAATACCGCAACCGATTTTGGTCACCATATTACAAAAAAGATGTTGAGACCTTGAAAAAAGTTCCAAGAAGAGCAACTAAGATGATCAAAGGCCTGGAGACTAAAACGTATGAAGAACAGCTGCAGATTTGAGTTTGGCTAGTCTAAAGAAAAGAAGAAACAGGGGTGACATGATAGCAGTATTCCAATATTTGAGGGGCTGCCACAAAAAAGAGGGCATCAAACTATTCTCCAAAGCACCAGAGGGCAGGACAAGAAACAATGGTTGGAAACTGATCAAAGAGAGAAGCAACCTGGAATTAAGGAGAAACTTTAACCAGTGGAACAATTAACCAGTGGAATAGTTTGCCTTCAGAAATTGTTGGTGCTCCATCACTGGAGGTTTTTAAGAAGAGACTGGACAGCCACCTGTCTGAAATGGTAGAGGTTCTCCAGCTCGAGCAAGGGGCTGGACTAGAAGACCTCCAATGTCCCTTCCAGCTCTATTCTATTCTAAACTAAACTAAATAAAAGCATGTACATATACTTTTACAAAATTATATTATTGCTACAAAATTATGTTGTTGCCATATGTAGTTACCAGCAAGAATGACTAAGAACTTTACTCCCACAGTGCATCTGCCTGGATGTGTTCAAGCAAGAGACTTTCAGTTTGTATAGGGCAATAGCATATGGTAACCAGAAAGATTTGGCCTCAGTCCATGTGAATAGTTACCATATGCCACTCTTGGGTCTTCATAATCCTTTGCAGTGGTTCTAGCGAATGCATATTAGAACTCTTCAATAAACACTGAAGTGGAAAGTTTTTCTAAGAATGTTGCAAATTACAAGTGTTGACAACTCAAGCACACCTTTGTGTGATCTAATAAGACTCCATTACTGAAGTTTTGCTCATTTTTTATTATATTGCAGGATTATTGCTGGTTTGTCCTCTCAGGTTCATTTTGTTAAAACACTTATTGGGTGCTGTCATGGAAAAAAATGGAATTACCATAGCTTGATATGTCTTGTTGTTGTTGCAGTTCATAGCAAGTTTGTGAATTCATTTTTTTGTGAATTCATCTTGATGCTTACAATCTGGGGCTGGTTGAAACTAGACTCCAACCACAGAGACAAATAAAATCCATATTTTGGTTGAACTGCTATTGATTTTCACAATTTTCTGAATTGTTTTTTAAAAAAATATTTTACAGGGAACTCAAGGACCCCAAGGTGTTCAGGGAGAGCGAGGACCAGAAGGAGAAGGGCTTCCAGGACCAAAGGTGCAATTCTGTTTTTCGTTAATCTTGTGGCATTTAAATAAATATCGTTCTTTTTTTTCAAATTGGCATTTCTACATCTGAATGTATAGAGAAAAAATAGGTTCTAATTTTGTCCTACAACTCATAAATGGTACAAAGATTTCTCCCAAAACATGGCAGCCAACCATGTTTTACAAGCCCTGTCTACCCCCATAATCTGGGGTTGATTTGGGGAATGGGGCCAGGCTAGCAAAAAGAAGCCAAAAGGAGGGAATTTATTTAGCATAAAAAAGCAATAACAATAATGTAATTAGTAACACTTTTGGATTGTCACTATTTTTTATATTCACTTCTACTAAAAAATTAGAATTAATGAACAGACTATATATACCTCTTTCACCAGCTGTGGGTTTTAGTCGTAAGGTATATCATAAGTCTTTGTATCTTTAATATCTTCTAAATGTTTCACATCAAAATATTGATGATTTGGAAATAGAATATCATCAAAGATTGTCAACTTACTTCCTACTATGCTTCATCTGGAAATTGCACAATGTAATACAGCCAAATATCTGCCCCACAGATACAACATCCAAATTGTCAGTGGGAAAAACAGTGGGTTTTATGGGAAAGAAAGGCATTCTGCAAGGAGTTAAAGCATGGTATTTGTGGGGAGGAAACAGAGGGAAAAAAAAAGGTATCAAGACTGGTGAAACCAAACCCTTGACGTGCTAGTGCCAGAAAGAGATAAGGGGGTAGTAGATTTTGGAATCCTATATGCACTTTCAAGCAAATGTAGCTACTTGCTTCTGTTTCCTAATGGGATGATTAAACCCGATAGAAATAGTGTTCACAGTGTTGGCATCCAAGGAATCTGGGATTCCCTTGGATTCTGGCATGGCAGCAAGCAAAGAAGGAAAAGATCACTGACACTTGGGAAACAGACTGGCTTCCTTCCATGGTCTCAGTTCCCAAAAATTAGTTACTGGTATTCAGCTCCAAGGAAATCTAGCCTGCCTTTATCCATCCTACGTCTCATTCCACTTTACTCTCTTGGCTGTTCTGTGCTTGATCTACTTTTCAGTGTGGGTTTCCCATCTTTCCAAGGGATGATAAATCCACATTTTAAAATAGCTGTAAAAACAGCAAAGCTGGAAAGAGGGCAACAGTTGGAAGGCTAGATGTCTTTCTAGCTACCGTCACTCCAATGGTCAGCTTTTTATTCTTTTAAATATTGATGTAGTCTTCTAAATTTAAAAGAACTGCTTTAATGCTCTATGGGCTATTCTGAAATAACTCTAACTGGGCTCCCTCTGAATGCATCTAAGAAAACAATTTTTTTTTTTTTTTTTTTTTGCTAAACCAGGACAGGTTTTAACATGGCTAAACTCTCTAAATTAGCTGTCTGTCAATACTTGTTCCTCCCACAGCCTTACATGTGTAACAAGCCTTACTCTTGTTAGGAAGAGAGATTAGGGGTGTTTTCTTGCCAACTAGTTATGTTTGGTAGAAAGGAAGCAAAGTGAGGAGTGCTTGACATGAAATTTGTAAGAACAGCATCACTCACCAACCTTGTTACTCAGACAGATTAGAACTTGGCTGTTACAGTGGCGCAACTTATGTCCAGCTATGTTTCTGCTGATGCAGGAAGCAGAGGAATATGTGCTAATGCTACTACCTGGATGTACCCATAATTTTATCTTTTACATCATGATTTTATTATAATTTTATACCCATTCAAAGCCATTATGGGAACTGGTGGCATATAAGTCATGCAAACCAATAAACATATAATCATAGTCCTCTCTTCCCTGTATTTTTTTCTCATACTGACACAGCACTAGCACAGAGAGGAATCCCCAGAAATATTACAGAATTCTTCCTCCCCTGCTCCCTTGTCATGGATGAACTCTAGAATGACATGCTAGAAATGGATATGAGTCAGTCCCCATTCATATGAATTCAAAGAAGTTGAGTTCGCTGCATTCCTTGATCAAGTTGAAGCAGCAAATCTAATTTAGATATAGGAAGTGCACAGAAGTCTCTTATTGATAGGTGTAATGTCCAGGACATTCTTGTTCAGCGTTGCTCAGAAGATAAAAGTAAAAAAAAATCAGTTGGTTTCAATGTCAATGAGACACCAGGAAGACCTTCCTATTGGTAATCCCAAAGATGCTTTTTCCAAAAGGCAACTGGATTTTCTTGTTTGTTTGTTTTTTCTTTGAAAACGTTTCACTTCTCAGCCAAGAAGCTGAGAAAAGCACCTTTGGGACAATCATGACCTGGATGATTGAGAATCTGCATAGACATTTCCAATTCATAAGAACTATCCAACAAAGTGATAGAGTGACCCAGGAGGTAGTAGAGGCTCCTTCCTTAAAGAATTTAACCTGAGGCTAGATTTCTAGAATGCTCTGGTTGTGGATTCCTGCTTTGAGCACATGATTGGAATAGATTATTTCCAAAGAGTTTTCCAAGCCTTCATTGACTATGCTTTATGTCAGGGATATACAAATTTTGCAGAACAAAAGCATCACTTAGGGCTATACTGCCCAAATATCCCACTTTGTTGAATACACAGACAAGAGCAGCAGGATTCTTATATGTGACATAAATAGATGATTTTAGGAGATCTCTAGATTAATCCTCTTACTTTTCCTGGGAATAGAGAGATTGCAGCACAACAACCCCTATCCTTGAGCCAAGTTTATATTTCTCTACCCTTAAGCTTGTTCTATCTTATTTCTTCCATTGTTTGCTGATTCTTTTAGGTCAGAATGGAAAATGTAATATTTCTTCAAAGGTAGTCTTCTTCTTGCATTCTTAATATTTCAAATTCTATTTCTATAAGGCCAATAGTCCATCTAGCTATCTGTTTATCTATCATCTCACTTTTAATTGATAATTACCCTATGATTTTGTTTTCTCCATTCAGGGTGACCGTGGTTTTGAAGGTCCAAAAGGACCTCGGGGCCAACCAGGCATTGGCATAAAGGGTGAAAAGGTAAGTCCTAAAAATGCCAAGGGATTGACTCCATCCAAATAAACTTGAATGCCCTGACTGAGAGGCTCAAAAGGTGTAATGAAGCAAAATAAAGAGTTTGCTTTTTTCAGTGAATGTTGGACAGTGCTATAATGAGCTGGTAGATTTATATCCCATAAATCTATTTTAGCATTTTCTTCTAGTAAAAGGTAAATCGAAATGAAGCAGCTTTTAGTCTGTGGGAAAGTTAAGTTTTAGAAGAAAAAGAAAGAAAAATTGCACATGCCTTTCAGCTCCCAAGAAACATGCCTACAGTATTAACTTTGCGTTAATTGTGTTTTGCCGCTCATCTGTATTTAGATCATAATAAAATATAGTACAGCTTATCTGTATTGATACTATACAAATTGCTTGCAGTGAAGATTTCAGTTATTTGTAGGATAGCTCAAGGGTCTGCCTGTTGTGTCAGTAACTAACCAGACTCTGTTTATCAGGGTGAAATAGGTCCACCTGGTTTGCCTGGGCCTATTGGATTACCTGGAATTGGGATTCAAGGCGAGAAAGTAAGTTAGGCACAAGCCAAGGTTTTAAAACTGTTCATTTCACTATAATGACTTTTATTCATTTCTATAAAGTTAATATAATTTATTTCCTAGGGGGTAGAAGGCCCCAAAGGACCACTAGGACCAAGAGGGCCACCTGGACAGGGGTTACCTGGGCCAAAGGTACGTAAGTTCAACCCTAACAGAAATGTCTTGGCTAGATGTTTTAGATCAAATAATTTTAGAAAGATTAGTCTTGCTCTTCACGTTCCAGGTTTAAGCGAATTTCTGTGATTTTTTTTTGGGGGGGGGGGAATATATTACTTTCTAGACTGCTATCCCAACTTTCCAGTCCAAAACAGTGCTCAAGGCAGCCAACAGAAAAAGAAATGAAATGCAAAAGCAAACTGAGATGCCTTTTCTAAAGTCAGGAAGAATAGGGACCCATTTGGATTTCACTAGGAACATGTTGTATAGTGTGGGAAGGAAATGGGACAAGAAGCTCTAAAATTTGAAAACTTGGGCCATGGAGTTGAATAGTGGCAGAGTACCTTTTCTTAGTGTTAAGGGAATTAGCATCTGGTCTTGCTAACATTGAAGTTTCTAACACGATTGCAAAACTTGTTGTTTAAGGGTGATCAAGGTTTGCCAGGAGAAACTGGAGCTCCAGGAGAAAGAGGCCTTGGAGAACCTGGTGCAAAGGTACAGTAGTTCTTAAAATACTGAGCATTTAAAATGTGGATAATCTCTCAGGGATAAGTATTACCAATATGCTGATGATACTTAATTATACATTCCTGCCTCTGGCCACTCAAGTGATGTTATTGAGATTCATTTTTTAGAACCTGGAGGTTGTAAAGATCTAGACATGGAGGAACTGGCTCTGATTCAAGACTGAATAACTGTGGGTTTTAGATTGAGAGAGTTGTCATCGTTAAGTCTAGACCAGGGGTCTGCAACCTTGACAACTTTAAGACTTTTGGACTTCAGCTCCCAGAATTCCTCAGCCAGCTATGCTGGCTGAGGAATTCTGGGAGCTGAAGTCCACAAGTCTTAAGGTTGTCAAGGTTGCAGACCCCTGGTCTAGATCAGTGGTTCTTAACCTTTTTGAATGAATCGCCCCCTTGAGCCAATGAGGAAGTTGTCATCGCCCCCTTCCCCCAACATAATCTCTCAATCACAACATAGGAAATAATTCTTCAATTTATGCAAACACTTTTTTTGTTTTCCTTAAAATTGTCATCAGGACATATCGATGCAAATAATTTATTTCCAGTCTTTTTCCCATATCTCAACTGTGTGAAAAATTTTGGTGCTACCCGTCACTTTATTTCCAAACTTCGTTTTTCATGAATCGTTGATTCATCAATCTGCATCACAAATTCTGTATTTTTCAAGGTGTCAATAAGCCTTTCTTCCACATCAGCAGCCATTTCATCAATTCTTTTTGATACGGTGTCATTGCTCAAAGGAATCGATTACGTGATAGTGCTTGCGCTGGGCCCCAACATGGTGGCAACAATCTGTTTCACTGCTGGTAAAATCAGCGTTTCTCCAATAGTGTGATGTTTGCCACATTTTGCTATCAGCAAAGATACTTCATAGGAACAAATGAGCCCCTTGCCAGCATTGAGTGACGATTTTCCAAATAACTTCCCAACAGTGCTGCGGCCCTCAGACTTGGCCTTTAAGGATTGAAAAAATGATGCCGGTTTGTCAGCTTTATCCGAATGAATTCTTACCAAATGGTCTTTCAGTCAGGAAGGCTTCATCGCTTCATTTGAAAATGTTTTCTCACAAAGAAGACAAAACGGAAGCTGTACGTTGGAAGGAGATGGAATTAATCCCAATTTTAGGTATTCCGTCAAATATTGGCGACACTTCCTCTTCTCGGCCATGTTGGGAGGTCTTCAAAATGAAAGGCACTACCTGCAAATTAAATTTTCGACTCCACTGGAACACTAGAAAAACACACGTGGACATCAATAAACCTAGTTTCAACAGTTACATTGACATTACAGCTGACGTCACAGGGGACAGCCACTCAGCATGCAATGTTTTGAAAGAAGCGCTCCCCCCTCCATCACTGCCCATTCTGGCCAATAGCGTGCCACTGTATGGGTAGAGGCTGCTGCGCAAGGTGCATGAAGATAAGCAATGCGTTTTCACATATGTATGGCATTCTGTACTGAAGCTAGCTGGAGGAACATTTGAAAACACAATTCAATCCACTAATAGCGAGTGATCTGATATTTTTGTATGACAGATATACAGCGATTCACTGTACGAAAAAGTCTCAAAAGTGTCCCCAAAACTTCTCGCTCCATCGCCCCATATCACCCCCTTTTCGTTCCTTCGCCCCTGCGTTGCCCCTTTTCATTCCATCGCCCCCTTGAAAAATGAAATTGCCCCCTGGGGGGCAATATCGCCCAGGTTAAGAACCACTGGTCTAGATGAGGCATCACTCCCCGTCAGACTTGATGTGCACTTTGGATGTCCTCCTGGGATTGTGGCTCTGCTTAAGGAAAAGAGGGCACCTGTGGCCAAAAGGACTTTGCAGAAATCTATCTTGAGCGCTGGTTGCATCCATTCCTGGATCAGAAGGGTCTGCTTATAGTCACCCATTCTTTTGAATCATTGCATGGGTCTGCCCTTGAAGAACTTTTGGAAACTGAGCCTGGTTCAGAAAGAGATAACATGACTAGCCATGTGTACATCATGGTTTGCATACATATTACTATTCCATGTGAGCTGCACTGGCTTCCAATAGCTTTCCAAGCACAATTCAAGTGCTGATGATTACCTATAAAGCCCTTTATGGTATATAGGGCCAAGATTCTTGAGCGATCATCCAGTGCTTGTAATTGCTGTGCTTCCACCAGATCCAGCAGAGGGGCATGTTCCAGGTTGCCTGTATGAATCAATATCGACCTGTGGAAATTAGGACCTTTTCAGGTAGAGCAACTGCCTGTGGAACATGTCCCCCCCCTCTCCCATTCTTCTTGGCTTTTGGGAAGGCTATAAAAACCTGGGTGTTGCTTCAGACTTTAGGGTCAGGATGTTTGTAGAGTCTAGTTTATGTTTTTGCTATATGCTGATGGAAGCGTTTATTAACTGCCTGGCATCTTTTACCCCCTTGTTTTTATATTTATGTTTCTATTTTTACACATTACCCACCCAGAGTTATTTAATTAGGTTATTCTATAGTTATCTAACTAGTCTGCACAACCATTTAGATTTACAGTATATCATAAGTAAATAAATAAAACCTTAAAATACATTATGTATCTGACCGTAAAATGCATACAATGGAGAAATCCAGATACCTGTCCCAATCCAAAAATATGCACACTTGGAAGGAGATGATCTGCACAGCTAAGAGCAGAAAGAAGCCAGCAGGGAAGATCTCAAAAGGTGATCACATGATCACAGGGCACTGCAACTGGTCATAAGTGCAAACTGGTTGTCAAGCACCTAGATCGTGATCATGTGACCACAGAGGTGGTCACTGAGGACTGGTCATAACTACTGTTCAGCACTGTCATAACTTTGAATGGTCACTAAATGAGTAGTCATAAGTCAAGGACCACCTATAATCTTTTACATGCATTTCCCAGCCTTGGCTGCTTGTCAATTCTGCATTAAATAAAATCCAGGATGTCCTGTTTCTTTGAACAACTTTTTCCTTTCTCCCTTACAACAGGGGGAGCCAGGCACTTCAGGTCTGGCAGGATTACCTGGGCTTCCAGGAGAAGACGGTGCACCAGGACAAAAGGTTTGATTGCTATTTTTAAAATAGGCAGGAAGTGCCAACAGTATTGTTTTCCCTTTCGTCTCTCTTACATCTCAGGGAGAGAAGTCTGAGTCAATGAGAGGGGTTTTTTTTACCAGTGTTTTCTTCATTCCTTGGACTGAAAACCGTATTTTTGTAACTGTCACCGCATAATTTCTCCAAGATTGATCTCTGGTTCATCACATTTTTCTGGAATTATTAGACAGTTGCCCTCTGCAGCCCAACGGCAAAGGAGAAAGCACGTTTAGTTTAAAGAATTGCTTGTCTGCTCCCACATACATTTTGTCTTCCTGATGAAAATGGACTCCAATAAATAGGTAATATACTTGTCCATTCTAACCACCAATTTGCCAAAGTGACTATAGTAAATGTATGTTACAACTTCATAACACCAGCTCCACCCTTCGTAGTAGCATTGTTGGGTTGCACACAAATAAGTAAGGGATAGGCTTTGCATTGCAATTTGTGTTTCTTCGTTTGTCTTTTCCTTGCCTCCTCTGTGCTAAGTAAGTCAATATATACAACAAATAATATAGATCTCTATATCCTATTGCTCAATGTAGTATATATAAGATTTATTGCTTGCACAATCCTCTACATGCATCATCTTGTCATAATCGCGCACTTACTTTATATGGAAGATTAAGCAATAAAACTCAAAGATTACAGAAGTGGGCTGAGACTGTGTTATTCCTTTTTAGAAAACTCTTAGCCATGTAATCAGTCAAAAGACATGATTAGCTAATCCATCGTTCTTTAATATGTTAAAAAATGGAATAAATGGTTGGGAAAAGCAGGAAGATTGCAAGTAGAAGATGATATATGGGATCCATTAAAGAATATATGGTGATGGCAAATAAAAAGTGCCTAATTAAAAGTATTGTGAGATTCCACATACGTACCTTTCCTCGAAAACATCTTGTTGTTCGTCCATCGATTTCGATGAAGACCTTGACATCTTGTGGGTTATGGGCCATCAATGATGTGTCCGTAGATGGCTAATAAGACCGATGTTAGCACGGAATGTTCTGCCACATACTGAACAAAGAAATGTAGACACTGTTACTTCAGCATTTGCAGCTCTGGCTTTGCGGAGTGCTCGCTTTTCTTGTGCCAAGATTGTCCTTCTGTGTTCATATGTCTGGCAACCCTGGTACACCAAGGTCAATCATGCACTAGAAGTTCCCAAGAGATGGTGTTAATATCCAGGGACTTAAGAGAGGCTTTCAACGTGTCTTTGTTATCGCTTCTTTTGTCCCCCGTGCGATCGCTTTCCTTGAGACTGCTCACCATAGAAGAGCTGTTTAGGGATGCGATGATCTGGCATCCTTACAACATGGCCTGCCCAGCGCATCTGGGCTTTTATCAACAGAGTGTGAACTGATGATAGGCCTGCTCTGGAGAGGACATCTGTGTCTGGTATCTTATCCTGCCACCGGATCCTCAGAATTCTACGAAGGCAAGTCAAGTGGAAGTAGTTCAGTTGTCTAACATGTCTCCTGTACACTGTCTCGAAAACATACTGTATTGTAGGATGCCATCCAGGGTCTTCCTTATTCATAGAAACATAATCTCTTACTACCTACACTACACCAAAATATTTAATGCTCATATACTATGCTGTGTTACAGGGAGAACCAGGTTTACCTGGCCCACGTGGTCCAGAAGGTGCTCCTGGAATTGGAATTCAGGGTGAAAAGGCAAGGAATTGTTTGTTCATTGTTTCTGGAATTATCATGCCAAAATAAATAAAAGATTTTTCTGTTATTAGAGGCATGAAACACTTTTTAGAAAATGGATTTTATCAAGCATTTTTTTGTTCAGAAATTCAGTGTCAGATGTTGAGAGCGTCCCTTCTTCTCTTCATTTCCTTCCTGAGCCCAGATTTGCTGTGGACATTTTCCCAGTCCTTTAGAGCAGATGTTAAAGATGCATTGATGCAAGAAGGAATTGTCTACTTCTAGCTGTACTGACCAAAGCAAAATGTCTGTCTTTATGTACAGATACATACTGAATTTTCCAATGTCTCTTGCAATAATTTTCTGTTTACTTTCCTCAAGGAAATTAAAGCATGTGTTGTCTGAACACCTTCTAAAACTTTTTCTAGGGCGATCAAGGTCAAAGAGGAATACGTGGTTTGTCAGGACCAACTGGAGTGCCTGGACCTGCTGGGGCTAAAGTATCACTTTATTTTTTATTCTTATTACGATATCTGGTCTTTCAGAAAAACTTTGTGACTGAGACTTTACTTGATATGGTCAAACTAGCCATGATATATGCCATATACTGTAGCTTGCCATCACATTGCTTGTTTATTTATTTAATAGATATATATATGGCTGCCCATCTTACATATGTTAGACCACAGGTGTCAAACTCGCTGCGTCACGTGACGTGTCGTGACGTATCATGACTTTTTTCTGGGGTGGATGGGCATGGCCTCTGCATGATGCAACTGGCCCGCGGGCTGGCAGTTTGACACCCCTGTGTTAGACTAAGCAGCTTACAATAAAAATAATCAGTATCAAAAGGAACTCCACCTACATTGGAAGTCCCTTCCTCTATGCTCCTCCTGAACTGGTTTGCCAAATGAATAACCTACTTCAGAGCAGCTTTGTTAAATTTGGCACAATAGCTTAGAATACTCAGAATTTTAATATTAACCCATTTGGAGGATGCTGGATTTAGGAAGCCTTTGTTAAAGATTTAGGCACAAAGAACAGAGAAACTCATTTGTGATTAGAATTAGTTAGTTCTCCTTTATAAAAAAAAGTCCATAAATATAGTAACATAGGGAATATATCTGATTTTGCTTTTTCAGATATAAAATTGGAGATTATTTTTAAAACATTTAAAAATTGCAGTAATGTATATGCAATCACAGAATTCAACTTTTTAACATAGGGGAAAGGTTTAAACTGATATCAAGCCATTCGTTTATAGCTGGAAATTTAAGTTTGCTAAATACACTATGCGAGTGTTTTTTAACCTCAAGAACCTTATCATGTTTAGACTTCAACTCCCAGAATCCTGGAGAATTCTGGGAGTTGAAATTCACATTTCATAAAGTTCCTGAGGTTGAAAAACACTGCACTAAATAATACTCCAAGGGGTTTTCATGGCAAAGATACTGGAGTGGGTTGCCATGTCCTTCTCCAGTGGATCACATTTTGTCAGAACTCTCTGCTATGACCTGTCCGTCTTGGGTGGCCCTGCATGGCATAGCTCATAGCTTCATTGAGTTACACAAGCCCCTTTGCCACGACAAGGCAGTAATCCATGAAGTTGTCCATGGGGTCACAATGGGTCGGCCACAACTTCACAACTAACAACAACAAAATAATACTCCTTTGAAAACTTTGTTTTCTTTTTTTATTATTATTATTATTTTAAAAATTCCATTTCTGTATTGAACAGTGTGTTGTCTAGGTATACAAGTATTAAAATATAATAATAATCATATTCATAATAATCTTATCAAGATATAATCATATACTAAGAAATAGCAATCAAAATATTAAAAATAGTATTACACACTTCATAAAGTTCCTGAGGTTGAGAAACACTGCACTAAATAATGCTCCTTTGAAAACTTTGTTCTCTTTCTTATGGCAGGGTGAACCTGGTTCCCCAGGACGTCTGGGAATGCCAGGGCTTCCAGGACGTGCCATTATAGGACCCAAGGTAAAAACGTCTTTCATTAATTTTACAATTACACTCGCATGGACATTTCCTAAGTATTCTAATAAACAAAAGGTGGCCTAGCTGAGCATGTGCAGGGCTGTTCTCTTTAACTCTTCCAGCTGGATCCAGTTTCCTTCTTTCCTGGCAGATTAGACAATATCAGAAAATGAAAAGGAAGCTCTTGGAAGCCAGCTGAACCAAAAGTAATTTTCCAAGGAAGATTCTTACAGTATCTTCTTTAACTGGATGTATTGAAATGAAAGGGATAGGGTTGCTAGAATTTCAACACTGAACAATTTCCAGCTTAGAACCAATTTATAATTCACTATACAGGTAGCCCTTGAGTTACGATTGTAACAGACCTTGTCCATTAAAATCATAAATTGTACCAATAGTAAAACAGGTCAGTCACATGATCAACCCAATTCTACAAAGCTTTTTGCAGTAGTTGTTAAACAGACGTAGTCATAAAACAAATGCTGCAGTACTTAGGCGACCACCACAGTCATTAGGCAAACCCATTATTCACTATGGCAAGGTTTTGCTAAAAAATTGTAAGTGCTGGTTTTCACAGCCACATGAAAATGGAATGCTACCATGTTATCAAGCACCCGAAGTGCAGTCAAGTGATTGAGGGGTGGGGGAGAGACTGGTTGAACTTTGAATCCACACCATAAGTCCCTCTTTTCAGGTAGATCATAACTTTAAGCGGTCACTAAGCAACCAGTTGTAAATCGAGGACTATCCATATTAGGCTAGAGCAGGGGTAGGAAACCTTGGTTCTTTTATGACTCGTGGATTGGTTCAGGAATTCTGGGAGTTGAAGTCCACAAGTCATAAAAGAGCCAAGGTTGCCTAGCCCTGGGCTAGAGACTCCTTTGGTTTCTAAAAACTTTCTTATGAATTAGCAAGGATGTGGTTCTTTTACAAAAGCATCTCTTGTGTCTATCAGTCTATTAAGTGTCCACCTCAGCATAAGCATGTCCAGGGCATCCTACAGGAAGAATTCCCTCCTGCACTGAGAAAAGCACTCAATGTAGGACAAAGCAGAAAAACGTGGAACAGTTTCTCTAGTATTCATTTTGCTCAAAGGAGAAAAGAATGGCCTCCCTTGAGGTTCTATTTCCAGATGAGCCAGCCTATGAGCCAGATTAGGACTATAAATTTGAGGTCCTAATAGTGTTTGTTCTTGTTTTTCCTGATGAGGGTGGAAAAAGACAATGTGATGTAATAGCTGATGTTCTAGTTCAAGTGGGGAGACCAAGTGACTTTGAACCAATCATTTTCTCTCAGTCTGACCTACTCACGAGGTTTTAATTGTGAGGGAAAATAGGATGAAGTAGTACTAGATAAGTACTACTAAGGTTTGTCATAAATCCAATAGACAGATGGAAGAACAACAACAAAAATCACAGTTTTTCTTGTATATTTGTAATTGAAGGGTGATATTGGATTACCTGGACCACCTGGACCAATTGGAGAGCAAGGTATAGGGATTCCTGGGGCTAAGGTAACAACCATATTGATAAATCAGTTCCTTTAAAGGAAAACTATTTTATGGAGTGTAACTACAGCTATAATAAAATGTAAATATGTCCTTCTTTGCAAAAAGGGGGACCGTGGACACCCAGGACCTCCTGGTCCATTTGGGCCCAAAGGAGATGGATATCCAGGCCCACCTGTAAGTAGTCAACATTTTCTGTTACTTAAAAAGAGAATGTTGAACAGTGAATCATAGTAAGAAAGAATAAGGACTGTATGCAATTCAGAGCCATTAACAGTTAAATCTATTTACTTCCCTATATCAGGGTCTTCCTGGTCTTCCTGGAGCTCCTGGAGAGCTAGGCCCTGATGGGATTGGATTACCTGGACCAAAGGTGCACTTTATATAGTGTGATTATATGTATACATTAGATAAATAAATAGTGTTACATAAGATAAATAAACTGTATGTATAAAGTAAAGTGTATATAAGATAAATGACAGAGACAGAGAGAGAGAGAGGAGGGAGAGAGAGAATGTGATAGGCTTGTTATTATACAAAGTAAAAAGCTGAGGCTTGTATGCTATTACCTTATTTTACTGTGCTAAAAAGAGTCGGAAGTCAATGCTTTTTTTTTCTTTTCCCATTTACCCTACTCTTTTTCTTGTACTGAAAATATTTTTTTTCCAAAAATTGAGATATGTGTAGAATATTTTTAGCAGAAATTCTTTTAAATGGGTTCATGTACCATCATAATCCGTGTGTGTGTGTGTGTGTGTGTGTGCATGTGTGCGTATGCGTGCTTTATACACATATTAACTAAAATGTTTAAGCAGAGGTGATTAAAAATGCTACAATGACCTAGTTCACTCTATATCAGTAAACCATAAAAACATAAATAATAATTTGTAAATTACAGTATGTACTAGCTAGGCTCACATATCACACTAGGCCAAAATGAAATTAACTATGCTAAAGTTTAGCATAATGCACAAACCGAGCCATAGATTTGAAACATACACTTTGTTGTTCTATACTCTTTACCTGCTTTAAGAAAAGATCTATGAATTATACTTCACAAGTAAATTCATAGGATTAATACATTGCATCTACATCTAAAATCATCAAACAATATCTATTTTTTCCCAGGTCCTTGGGAGGGATTCAACTGAAGGATAAAATGCCAGATCCAGTCTAAATATTTGGCCAAATGTGCAACCAACCATAATAATAATTACATTTTGTGACAATATCTTTAATGCCGTCAAACAACATCTGCCTGTCCCAGGTCCTTGGAAAGGACTTGATGGGTAGATAAAAAAGCCAAATCCAATCTAAAATCTAACTAACTGTGCAATCAACAATAATAATTTGAAATGTTTACAAATATATTTTTTAGGGTGATCCAGGTACGAGAGGACCACCTGGTCCCCCAGGTCTAACAGGAGAAGGCCTTCCAGGACCAAAAGTAAGTCACAATAAGAATTCATATTGGATCATCATGCGTCGAAAACAATAATTATCTTCTCTATCTGTATGTAGTTAGTTTACTATTCATATTAATTTAAAAGGAACTAATGTCATATAATATTTTGTGAATGAAAAGACAAAAGAAAATGAAAATTTACCAAAATCTAATGATGATGATGATGATAATGATGATGATGATGATAATAATAATAATAATAATAATAGTAGTAGTAGTAGTAGTAGTAGTAGTAGTAGTAATGAAACAAATATAAATCATTCTTGTTTCAGGATTCATTATCTTATTAAAATGAAATTTTATTTTTAGATTTTTTTTTATTTATTTATGTAACAAATTTTTATAACTGCTCAACTCACACAATCCAGGCAGCTTGCAAAATTTAAAAATCATAGATAATTTCAGAAATCATAGTTTTCTTCCAGAGGGACATATGGGAAGTATTTTGAGGTAAAATATAAATAATAAGGTAGAGCTATATGAGATTTTTGCAACTTTTCAACTTGTTCACTAAGATACAAATCATTCAACTTAGTTCCTTTAATGGAGCTGCCAGTTGTTGGAACAAGCTGGCCATTTTGCTGTGACTGGGATCAGAATGTCCTTTTGCCATATAATCTTTCCTGGGCCACCTGTTACTAAGCTAGATATAGCAAGTAGGAATGCCACTATAATTATTATAATTATAAGTCACTTTTAAAAAAAATTCAGGTCTAAGTGAATCATTCATAAACTACTTCTAGTTGGAACGATCTAAAATAAAAAGGTAAAATCTTCCTTGAATCGTGTTTATTTCTGTTGGTTTCACAGATACATCTATGTTATATTTAGGCAGCCATATAAAGGTGGTACTGTATGTTACTGTCATCTTTTGGAATGTTTTTTAGACTTCCTGACATAGTCTACTGTTTACCCAATATGACTTGCTTCCAAATATACATACATAGAACTGTCCTTTAAGGCAGTCATGTATATTTGAAAAAAAAGCAGCCCTAAGATATAAAATCAAGAGTATTTCTAGCATACCTACAGTTAGGGTTAATTTGTAAGATATTGCAAACAGTGGAATTTCAAGGAGCTTCATGGTTCTTATACAGATTTTGGACAGCAGCAAAATGGAACATGGTGGCATTTATGATATCTTTAATGATGACTACTCTTTCTTCCTCAGGGAAATATTGGACGACAAGGACCTCCTGGTGCTTTAGGCCCACCTGGTGAAGGTATACAAGGACCAAAGGTATCATGATTTCTTGGATTCAACCAGTGGTGGGATTCAAATATGTGAACAACTAGTTCTCTGTGTGGATGCCGCTTCCGGAAGTTCATTCTAGGCCTGGGCAACAAAAAATTAGCTACCGGTTCTGCCGAAGTGGTGCAAACTGGCTGAATCCCACCACTGGATTCAACGCTTAGGTATAATAAGAGGGAAAAGCAGACTTTACAAACTAGAGGAAATAGAAATATATATATATATATATATTTCTTTACATATTCCATTCTGAGGCGAAAGTGTTAGTATAGGACAGGGTAGGCAACCTTGGCTCTTTTATGACTCGTGGACTTCAATTCTCAGGAATTCTGGGAGTTGAAGTCCATGAGTCATAAAAGAGCCAAGGTTGCCTACCCCTGGTATAGGAAATCAATTACAATTGAGTTTACATCATCTGTAGTATTATAAAATCAATGTCCCTCAGATAACATAAGGGCATATGAAGAATTGAACCAGTACAGATTAGAATATATTTTGGCAAATGTAGCAATGAATGCTTATGTATGCAAGAATAAGCTGAATTTTTTGAAAAATCTAATTTTTATTTATACTTTCAGTCAAATATGGAAAATAAGATTGTATTCAATAACCAATAAAATTGTCAACTGTTCTGTCAATTAATTATAATTAGGGTGAACAGGGAATTCAAGGAATGCCAGGACCACGTGGGCCTCCTGGAGAAGGATTTCTTGGACCAAAGGTATGCACTATGATTCTACAGAAACATCCTATTTAACTCTGTATAGATATGGACTCTTTATTATTAAGAGGCAACATAGGCATTTAATGCTCTCAAGTGGCCTCTCATTATGTAAGAGGACCTTCCAAGAGATGAAAAAAAATCATCTATCTATCTATCTATCTATCTATCTATCTATCTATCTATCTATCTATCTATCTATCTATCAGATTTTGAAATTGCCCATCTCCCTCACAGAGGGACACTGGGCAGTGTACAAATAAAATATTAAAACATAAAAGCAATATATAAAAGTTTGAATTTTAAAAAAGGCAAGGGTGTTTAAAAATCAATGTTAAAAGTTAATGCAAAGACTGGAAACAATGCTATTTGATATTATTACATCAGCAGATTATCATTTGGCAGCATGGGTTCAGGGTGGATGATCTCTGATGGGGAACAATGGACAAGATGTTACACCTTTCTAAGGCAATTATTATAATACTTTCTAAATATTTGTAATAATCCTCTAAGGAAAAAGAAATAAATTCCTAATTTGGTGAGATGGCCCATTTGTTTACTTGGTCACTGAACTCATAAAGATGGAATGTAAATTCCTAAACTGTCGGGTTTTTTCTTTTCCTTTCTGTTCAATTGTGTCCAATTATCAGGGATTGCCTGGACATGTCTCTGCAGTTTTCTTGGCAAGGTTTTTCAGAAATAGTTTGGCTTTGCCTCCATTCTAGGGCTGAGAGAAAGCGATTAGCCCCAGGTCACCCAGCTGGCTTCATGCTTAAGATGGGACTAGCACTCATGCTCTCCTAATTTTTAGCCTGATGCCTTAATCACTATAGCAAAATGGTTCTCAAAGTATCCTACCCATATATTAAATATTTTCCTGGAAATTGTCCTCTACTTATCAATAACTGTGGCAATTAGAATGGGAAATTGTAAGCCAAAGATTAACTTCCTAATAACTCCAAACATTTCCCTTAGTCCTCACCTCATCTAACTTTAAAAAAGAATCACTAAAAATGGCAAAATATTGGCCTCAAGCATCCTCTTGATTGAGGATAATGCTTCTAGATTCCACAGAAAAAGAAAGAAAGAAAGAAAGAAAGAAAGAAAGAAAGAAAGAAAGAAAGAAAGAAAGAAAGAAAGAAAGAAAGAAAGTTACAATACCAAACAACTTGGATGTAAACCCATTTGCCCAGTGGTCTGATAATCACCACCCATTCAGTGAGCATTCAAAGTTATGATGACACTCAGCAAGTGTGATTAGGACGGATCCCCAAAGTTCCTGCTGTTTCAGCAGCTACCTCACACTTATCAATAGTTGCAGGATCCCATGATCTCATTACATTACATTTAAATAAGATGCTTTACAGATTTTCTATAACTAATTCCAAGGGTGATCGTGGAACTGCAGGGGAAAGAGGAAGAAAAGGCGAAAAAGGCAATATGGGAGACCCTGGAGTAGCTGGAGAACCTGTAAGTACATAAAACCTGTCCATCAGGTGCTGCAGAGCATGCTACTAGAACTCTACATGTGCATACATCTTAAGTATTAGCATTAGTTTCAAGCAAATAATTTAAAGATTACAAAATAGCTACTGACCCTTCTTTTAAGAGTCCGGAACAATTATTAAGAAGAATACACTACAGGTAAGCCTTGATTTACAGCCATTCATTTAACAACCAATTTCTTCCTTTGTCTAAGTTGAAGACATGACAAAGATCTGTGGAAATTCTCAGATCTTTCACAAGCATAGCCTCTGGCCCTCATTCTACCAGTTGTAGAACATAGCAAGCAGGCCGGGGAGCAAATTTTCCCTATCTCCAATAGAAAGAGTGGGAGCTGGTGATCCTATTTTCATAGGTTGGTGTGCCATGTCCCTATTATTATATGCGCACTGATTTAGATTGCTTTTTATATCATCAGATCTTAACAATGAATTAGAAATCATAATAAAATGTATTGTCTTTTCAGGGTAGAACTGGCCCCAAGGGAGTACAAGGTCTAACAGTAAGCAATCTTTTTCAGAATCAACTTTATTTTTATTTATTTATTTAAAAAAATTATATTGCCGCTACTCGCACATGGCAACTCAAGCTGGCTTATACTGTATTGTTCTCAATGTGTCCCTAATAAAAATTATGAAAGTGTGGGGAATGAATTACTAATTGATTAGCAAGTATATACAAAATGGATACTAATGGATGAAACCTAAATTGTTTAAAAAATATCTGTAATTTCCTGGCAAGTGAAAGAAAAAAAATGCAGAAGATATCCCTCTGCCTTTTAAAGACTGTTTCAGGAGTTTATTCCCAGTGATTTATTCTACGGATTCTAAGCAACTTAACAACAATTTTTCTAAACCTTAATATTTCTGTCTGAAAGGGATTCACGTGATAAAAATCTAAGAAAATCAAATTATTTCAAGACTAAGAGATGCCAAATAAAGTTAAAAAAATATACTGTAAATATCTTTCTTTCTTTCTTTCTTTCTTTCTCTTTCTTTCTTTCTTTTCTTTCTTTCTTTCTTTCTTTCTTTCTCCTCTACAACCAGTAGACCTGCAATAGCAATGCACTTAGACTTATAAACTGCTTCACAGTGCTTTTAGAGCTCTCTCTGAGTGGTTTAGAGAATCAGCATATTGTCCCAAACAATCTGGATCCTCATTTTATCCACCTCGGAGGGATGGAAGGCTGAGTCAACCTTGAGTCAGTGAGAATCGAACTGCTGGCAGTTGGTAGAATTAGCCTACAATACTGCATTCTAACCATTGTGCCACCACAGCTTTTATTGCCAAACTCCAAATTTATTTCAAAACTCCAGTGTGTGTGTGTGTGTGTGTGTGTGTGTATAACATATGTCTACACACAGAGAGAGAGAGAAATATACAAACATATATGTTTGCCAAGTAAAAAGTTGCAGAATCAACTAGAATGCATGTTTCCTAGAGTTTTGTTTAGATGTAATGGCACTAATTATGCAGAAGCTCTTCCTAAAGATAAATGGAGTTTCACTGTGCTCCACTCTCTGATTTAGGGAAAGAGATATTAGTTGTTTGGATAACTTTGCTCTGCCTGGAAATGAATGAAAAATTGTATAATAACAATTATGCATATATATCAATTTGTTCACAAGTTATAAATTACAGCAGCTGGCAGCTTGTGGCCAACCTTGGCTGATCTCCTGACCTAAATAAGTCTAGCATTAGACTGTGGGATCTCTTGGAAGTATCGGATGGTCTGTAGGCCAGTCCAAACATTATCTGGAAAAAGTGAACAGCAAATCAGTTTGATATTTGTGCTGTCAAACTTTCATCTTGAGCAATAGAGAAATTTCCCTCTAGCAACACAAATATACACTCATGAGCTTAGCTACAGAAGATTTAAGTACAAGATTCAGACAGGTAACTTTATTGCAGAGGCAAAAGAAGCTTTTAGAACAAAGATCTATGAACAATGATTAAGAACCTAGAAAGTCAGTCATATTTCTAAGTCAGCCCCCAGGATTTAAATTCTGAATTTCTTTTTCTTGCTCTTACAAGATAACTTTTTTTTTTTTTTTTGCCTCAGATGTTAAGTTTCCTGCATACAGCATTGTGGTAATGATCTTATCTGGTCGCATATTCTTTACGACTGACCTCACTAACCATAGTCTTTTGTGTTGCTAAAAAAAAGCTACAGTACACTGGACAATTGATGAATTTGCTAGAAGTGGGGCTCAGCTCAAAAAAGATGCTACTATTTATTTATTTAATTAATTTATATGCTGCCTGTCTTACTATCCAGAATGACTTTTGGCACCTTACACCAGCATATATTTTGTAATACATAGGAGAACACAAAATGAATGTATTTATAAAAATATGTGTTTGTGACATAGCTCAGAAGCAAAAATACAATCTGCCATTCCTGGAGGAAATATAAATAATTTTTCTGGCCTAATTGGAACTCTGCGTTAAGAGTGAGAATGTATATGTATGGATTGAATTAGGATTGTGTTTATGAATGAATTTATTGTTTGAATATGAGACAGAGAATTGGCTTTCCCCACCCAGTAATAATCCCCCATGCTTGATGTAAATGTTCATAATGACAATCTTGGAAAATTGAAGTAAAATATTTTTATGAATACAATGTTGCTTGGCTATTATAATTTTTGGTGAAATGCAAGAAGATAAGAGATTTTCTCACACAGAAATGTTTTATTTGAGGAATTTTAATATGTTGCACCCCCATTTGGAATTATATTATTCCATATAAAGAAAAATGTTTATGTGTCTAAGAGTACTTTGCAAGTATTTTAAGTATTGGTGCTGGATAAAATGACTTTCACTGCATGAAAATATCACATTACTCTAAGTATAATAAACACTATTTTTATGTATTTTTCCAAAGGCCGTGTTATACATTGCGGAAAATGACACTGTTCTGTAATACTATATATGTATTTCTTTTTTAATCTAGAGAGAAGATATAATTAAGTTAATTAAAGAGATATGTGGTAAGTCTGCAACCTGCCTTGCCATCATGTCCTAGGGCAGGCTTTTATTCCTTTCCCCAAAATCAGAAAATTATTAGAGTGCCCTTTACTCAAAGGTAAAATGAAAATGCCAACAATTATGGTACCCCTGTAGAATCTGAAAATCGTTGAAGACTTGGGTTTTTTCCCCAAGAATAGGGATAGGGAGGAGTGGGTGAGAGGATTTAATGTGGGATTGTATCTGTGATGGAAGGGAGAGGTGATGTGATGGACTACAGAGAAGCAGCAGTTTCCCAGAAAGGCAGGAGCACATTCCAAGGAGGGGGATGAGACAAGAGGCAGCCTAGCCCAGAGCTGGATAGGAGACAGAGAATCTCCCAGGGTAGATCCATTAGGGCAGTGGTTCTCAACCTTTTTAATGCCGCGACCCCCAACCGGTCATAAGTCGAGGACTACTCAACCGGTCGTAAGTCGAGGACTACTCAACTGGTGCAGCACCGTTTGCAGAATGGGACTTTTGGCGGACTCAGCAGGGCAGAGACAGCCTGGACAATTCCTATTGGCTTTTGAAAGCCAATAGAATTAGACTCTACTCAAGAGAGTCTATTCTATTGGCTTTCAAAAGCCAATAGAATAAAAGGGAGTAGCACAGCTAAGGAAAAGGGGGGAAAAATTGCGGAGTGCGTTGTTTGATGACCCCCGTGAAATGGTCGTTCGACCCCAAATGGAGTCCCGACCCACAGGTTGAGAACCACTGCATTAGGGTGAGAGTAGTAAATTGGGGGTAAGCAAATAAATAACTGAACGTTGATCTTGTTATATGTCGTTCTTGGGCTGGGGCTAACTGTATGTTGGAGGTTTAACTCTGGTGCCAGGTTTTTAATATTTATGGTTTTAACAGATTTAATATAGCATTGTTTTGTTTTATTATTGATATTGTTTTAATTGTTGATTGGAAGCTACCCAGAGTTCAAAATTGGAAGGGAGCTATATAAATGTTTTGAATAGATAAATAAATAAATAGTTTGAATTAAGAATGTAATAATGCTCATGTTCAGCGCACATGGGAAGGCTTGCCATATATAGCTTGATCTATCATAACAAATACTCAGAATTTGGGGCTTTTCTGTTTTCCTTTTACAGGCTGTGGCATTAAATGCAAGGAAATACCTATGGAACTAGTGTTTGTGATTGACAGTTCCGAAAGTGTTGGTCCAGAGAATTTTGAAATAATTAAAGACTTCGTTACTGCTTTAGTAGACAGAGTAACTGTAGGGAGAAATGCTACTAGAATTGGACTTGTCCTCTACAGCCTGGAAGTTCGGCTCGAATTTGGGCTGAATAGGTACACAGCCCAACAAGATGTGAAACAAGCTATCAGAAAGATGTTATATATGGGAGAAGGCACTTACACAGGAACTGCCATCCGCAAAGCCACACAAGAAGGCTTTTTTGGGGCTCGAACTGGTGTAAGGAAAGTTGCCATAGTCCTAACTGATGGGCAAGCCGATAAGAGAGAAGCTGTTAAACTGGATATTGCTGTCCGAGAAGCTCATGCAGCCAACATTGAAATGTATGCAATTGGAATTGTAAATACTTCAGACCCAACACAAGTTGAGTTCTTACGTGAGCTGAATCTAATTGCATCTGATCCAGACAGAGAACATATGTATCTTATTGATGATTTTAATACTCTTCCAGGTGAGCATTTAAACATAGTTCTGAAGATAAACAGATTTCATTGATATATAGTGGGTATCAGATATACACACACATTCCACTGGTACCATTCAAGCTAAAAGGCCTTGGTTCTGTGTTTTGGCGAGTCAGTCAGTGGGTATCTTTGCAATGACTAAGACCCCAAAACAATCAGAGGGAAAACAGAGAACACAACTATGAAAACAATTATATCATTTTTGAATTTTATCATTCCAAACTATGAAGTTATTATTTTATACGTGTTAACCTACCATTCTAGACTAGTATATGATCACAGATTAAGGGTTTTGCCAATAGGAGTTACCAAAGCACCATTTGAATAACATAAAATGACGTACGGTATCTTTTGCTATATGAATACTGCTAGAGATGATCAGGAGTTACATGCAACATTTACAGTTCTGGTCATTTTTATTCAGCGTAAGCCATGGTGAATCTATCCTTAAGAAGATTACAAAGCTTGAGAAAATGTATTTTTTTAAAATTACCTAATATACACGCCTATGATACCTGTATTTATAACCAACACAAGAAAGCCGTGGATGAACCAAGATGTTATTGGTTAGTCTGGGATTCCAATCCAAATGGATGCTCAGGCAGGGACAGGATCCTGGAGAAAGACGTGCTGATAAAAGTTCTGACTTGGACATTATTGCTGGAATGAAAATATTTGATTGTCTTACTATTGGACTGGCATAGTCTGGATTAGAGTGGTTTGATGGGCAAAGCTGAAACAATATGCTTAATTTTCTGACAACCTTTTTTTAATTATTATTTTTTTATTATATCCTCTTCTTACTTGACCAGCAGCCCTTGGGAAAGAACAACTATTTCATATAGAGACCTAATTGATTTCTTAGTAGAAGGTTTTTCAAATTAGAAGGATCTACATCTTGGCTGGAGAACTAAGATCCTAACCCTAACCTAAGTGGATTGGAACTTCCCTATATGTAGCATCTATATACTACTAAAACTCCCACTATGTTTTTCTGTTTGTAATCTCAGGTTAGCCCAAATGGTGCATTATACCACGACAATTTTTGAATCAAGGTATCTAAAATCTGCTAACCTAATGAAGATGTAGAATATCTGGGACCCATTATTACTGTGGAACTGAAATTTCTACAGTGTTCAGATCAGTTAGTTGTGGCCATTGCAGCACCCCCACAGTCATGTAATCATGATTCCCAATGCTCACTGCTCCAATGGTCATACCTTTCTATATAGAAGTCAATTAGGAAGCCAGCAAGAAGTCAGAAGTTGCTCCCACCCCCATGCTATTTTGCTGGCTCATGGTCATTCTCTTTATCTCTTTAAGTAGGTAAATATTGAATTATTGAGATCATTTTTCTAATTGTAATTGCCACTACAATTATTTTTCTATTTATGGTATATATAACTTTTTGGATGATCATGGGACTGTCCTCAACTGAGGTAAAAAAATAACCTAAAATTTAATGTTCATTCGGTAACATTCATTACATCAGGGCTTTTCAACCTTTTCACCCATTGTACCAGTTTTAAGATATGGCAACATCCGAATACCACCAGTTGCCTAGCAAGATGTCAGAAACCTGATGACCAAAAAAATAAAAAGGAAAAAAGTGATAAAGTACAGGTAGTCCTTGACTTACAACAGTTCGCTTAGTGACCGTTCAAAGTTACAATGACACTGAAAAAAGTGCCCCCCAAGCCACAGCCGAGCAAGACACCTGCCTGCAAGCCTGATGGCGTTCTTCCTCCTGTCTGAGGTTTTCATTGTTGTGAGCATTTCTGTTGAGGATTGGCAGCAGGGGTGGGATAGGGGTGTTTGGTTTTTATTCCCCCCGTCTGCTGGGTGGTTGCAGCAGATTTTGGTCACTTCGCATAACTCTGGGACACTGTGACCATCATAAATATGAATCAGTTGCCAAGCATCTGAGTGTAAATCACAAGACCCCAGAGATGCTGCAACATTCCAGCTGATCGGTGCTTCTTCTGGGTTCAGCAGAAGCACCAGGATCAGTGCTGAGCTCCAGCTGGAGCCTGGTGCTGATCCTGGTGCTTCCACTGAGCCCTGACAGCCCCAAAGAAGCGCCGATCAGCTGGAAAGCGGCATTGATCCTGGCACTTCTGCTGAGCCCTGACAGCCGTGCAGGTCCAGCCATCTCTCACTCAGGCTTGTGCGGTGCTGCCACCAGTTCGGCTCATTCCCCTCCCCTGCTACCACTTTTCTAGGATGGTCGTGTACCACCTGCCAGGTGCCAATGTACCACAGGTGGTACCCGTACCATTGGTTGAAAAGCCCTGCATTTCATCACAGTGCACTAGTTTCTCTCAAAGGGTGACCCAAAAGGTCACAGGTTTGCCTGGTGCTTTAGCTAATCCTAACTCTCAATAATCAACTTCTTTTTCTTCTATGAAAAATATGCTACTGGAAATACCTTTGCTATAAACCATTATGCCTATATCAAGATATTTAGATATTTACAGTCAATGGAAAAATATTTTACATTCTGAAATACTGGTAGCATGTCTGTTTCAGCTCTTCATCCTGTAAGCCAAGAGTGACCAATTTAGAAATTTTGGAGAACAACTTTTGTCAACCAGCATAGGAAAGTGTCAGCCAGCATGGAAAAGATCAGAAATAATAAGAATAGTAGTAGAAAATATCTGGAAAATACAAAATTTTTTATTTTTGCTACACATTTTTTCTACACATGCTAATATCTAGGATTTTCTTAACTGATAATACTGGTAAGAGACTATATGCTGAGATGCCAGATGTGAAAGCAATATTCCAAGCGCTATCCATACATCAAAGAACCAGCCAACATTTTTTTAAAAAAAAATATTGATTCATATTTAAAATGCTATGAATATTTGTATTTCTTAGCCAATACTTGTATATTTTACCATACTTTAGACTTTTCCCTTTCTTCTTATTTTAAAGCTTTAGAGTCCAAACTTGTTAACCAGTTTTGTGAGGATGAACATGGTGCCTTAATATACAACCGAGTTGGAAATGGAGGAAGCATCAGTGGATCATTGATTCATTCAGTATCTTCTCACGCTTCACAACATTTATTACACATGAACAATAAGAATGGACAAGCAGTATCTTCAAGTACATATGAAGCATCAGTGAAAGACAATTCCATAAATACTGGCCAGTTTTCTCAACCGTTAATTCTGGTACTTGTCTGAAGTCCACTTCATTTAAAAAAACAAATTGCAGCAATGGAGTGGGTTTCCTTAAAACTTTCTTAGAGAAACATCTCTGTGCATTCCATTTTTTAAATCAGAGTATTTTTAATAAGTGTTTGGGTTAGTTTCTAGATAATTCCAATGATGGATTTTACAATTCTAATAATATAAATAATATTTAGTAATATAATAATCTGATTTCTGAAATGACTTGTTTGATATTATCTGATTGTATAGAGAATTTCTTAAGCTGGAAACACAGAGCCATGGGTTGGAGAATGGAAGTAATAGTGATGGAAGAAGCCTGTTCACCTTTATCTAATATTGAATATGCCTTTTGTGGATAGAAACTCCACCTACATTTTAAAATTAACCAACTGAATTTACTTTAGGAAAAAGGATCACGCAGAATATTTCTTGAGAACTATGATATGGTATCCAACAAAAGTGATCTTCCAGTCTTGCCTCCAGTTAACAATAAAGGTACTTATTTCATAGCTAATTTCTTAATGAAATATGTGCCACAGATAGAAGAAACCCTCCCTTCTCATTTCTTTGTTTTGTAATATTCTTTGCACTAGTTACTCCGGCACTGCCATTGCCAACAACATCTTCACCACCACCACCACCACCATCATCCCTGCCATCTCTAACAGCGGAAAAGACACTGCCACCATCTCATTCATCAGTTTCTTCCATGCAATCTACCGTCAAGCCAGGTCTTTACATATTGCAAAGTTTCAAATTTGTTTTTTTTCTATAATCATTAATTTATATAGTACTGTACATAAATTCTAATTAATTATAATTTTATGCTCAAATCCTTGGCTTTCCCAATATGGTGACCTTCAAATCTGTTTGGATTTCAACTTCTGCACTTTCCAGCTTGCTGAACCGCCATGATAGCTCTTTGCATTTCATGGAGTTTACTTCTTTTTTGTGCTGAACTTCATCACAAAATATCATTTTCTCCAAAACTGCAGAACTTCTGGGAAGCAGATGCATATCTATGGCCCTGTCTCATTCATCACTGCAATTTGTGCTCATGTTTGCCTTTGTACCACTGATGATTTACCTGTACCATAGATAAATAGATAGATAGATAGATAGATAGATAGATAGATAGATAGATAGATAGATAGATGGCTTTTTTGTCATAGAACGCACCGGAACAGAGTTCCGGCATCTTTTTTCAATGGATTTTCCAGAGTTGCGTTCTTTTCCTATTGTTTCCCTTCCTATCTTAGTTTGTTTTTGAAAATGCCCCGCTGGTGGTACAGTGCGAGCGGGGTCCCCTCCAGCGCTCTGCCTCCTCTAGGAGGAGCCATGAGGCATTGGAGCACCACAGCCAGAGCATGGCTTGATTGGACCATGTGGTGCGGAAGCCGATGGTGGCAGTGGGAGACATATAAACATGGAGACCATCTTTCATGAGAGGGTGAGCGAGCCTTTTGCCTTCCCTTACATAAGGTGGGGTGTGAGGTTAAAAAGAGGCAAAGTGAGAGGAAAGAAAGGCGGCTGGCGTGGAAGTTTGCCCGACAACAAAACTTTGCTGTTTCGGTTCCTTGGGTAGTTCAAAGGCTGGGATGTCTACGAAAATCTCTTTTTAGTCTTTTATACTTTATATTCAAACTGCAGAGGGGGAAAATAAGAATAAAGCTAATGTGTTGTGATTTGGAGGTATTATTAATAATAATATATATTAATTATGTATTGGTCAGATGTAAAGGTAGACCTACAATATAAGGTTTAATCAGATCTATTTATTAAATTGGTTTTAACTTAAAGGTAAATTAAAAGTAATCTGTTCACTGACAAAGTTTCAATTTTAATTTGTTTCAAGTCAATATCCATATTAAACTCCAAATTTAAATTTTTCCACCTTGTTTGACAACTTCTTAAAAGTAATTCAATCTTTTACAAGCAACCAAATTTTGTTTTATTGGGCCAATTTCATTCCACATAGAAAGCTGACATTTCCACTCATTAAACGAAATGTGCTAAATGTCCCAAAAAATTAATAACATGCCTTCTTGTAATTTAAAGCCACACATTGCATGGTAACATTAATAGTATTAACTTATCTTGAACAAAATCCTAGTCTTTTAGATACACTAAAAATGGAAGGGTTTTTAACTACAAAGGTAAACTTTGTAGGGTAGGCAAGGCAGATTGTATGACGTGAGTTCCAGCACTTTTTTTTTAAAGCACTGGAGATAGATAGATAGATAGATAGATAGATAGATAGATAGATAGATAGATAGATAGATAGATAGATAGATAGATAGATATGTAGGTCTTTGGTTGTTCGGGTTTTCTCCCGCGTAAAATTGGAAGTGTCTTGGCGACGTTTCGACGAAGTCCCATTCGTCATCTTCAGGCTGGTGTTTTCAGCTTCGTGCTTCGAGCAGCAAATTGCTTGTCCCACCACATACATCGGACAAACCAATAGAAGAATAAGTGCACGCATTGAAGAACATAAGAACTCAGTCAAAAAAGAGGAACCAATATCTTCCCTGGTCCAACACCTTAAAGCCACAGGACATGAAATTGACTTTAAAAATACCAGAACCATTGCCAAAAGTTAACATTTTAATAACAGAATAATCAGAGAAGCCATCGAGATAGAAAAACGCCCACACAGCATGAACAAGCGAGATGATACCTCCCGCCTACCAGCCATTTGGAAACCCGCCCTTATTGACAAACGACTCCCTAACACAAAAAATGATACCAGACCCACACTCACAAAAACCACACAGGATGTCACCACCACACATCCACGCAAAAAACAAACCCAAAGCCACACCGATGACGAGGCACGACCACAAACCAGAAGCCAGACCACAGCTGCATCATTAGCCACTTTAAACCCCTCCAATCCATACATGAAGCAAACTGACACCCTCCATGAAGAGGAGCACGACCACGAACGCGAAGCCAAAAATAGCAAGGCAGCCCAAAATCTTAAACCCCTCTGCAACTCAGACTAACCTGAGCACAATCAAACAGAACACTCCCCCAGCCAATCAGAGCACAGCCAAGCTCCCACCCAATCAGTTCATACCCCCACTGGCAGTTAAAAGGAAGAAACAGCTAAGACCACACATTGCTGCTCAAAGCACGAAGCTGAAAACACCAGCCTGAAGATGACGAATGGGACTTCGTCGAAACGTCGCCAAGACACTTGCAATTTTACGTGGGAGAAAACCCGAACAACCAAAGACCTACATATATATATATATATATATATATATATATATATATGTATATGTATATGTATATGTATATGTATATGTATATGTATATGTATATATGTATATATGTATATATATGTAGCAACTCTATAAGCCAGCAACTCTATAAACCAAATCTCATGCTAGCTGGGGAATTCTGGGAGCTGAAATCCACATATCTTAGAATTGCCAAGGTTGAGAAACACTGCTATAAAATTATTTGGGATTATTAGTGGTTTCTAAATTCCAGTCTTATTACTCCAACAATACATAACAATTACATCTTTTGTTGTTTTTATTTTTAAAGATAATATCCTGAGGCCTCCAAAGTGTCAGTTAAGATTAGATCAAGGACCATGCCGTGTTTATATAATAAAATGGTATTATGATAAGCAAGCCGACTCTTGTGCTCAGTTTTGGTATGGTGGCTGCAATGGAAATGGTAATCGCTTTGATAGTGAAGAAGACTGTAAAAAGACATGTGTTCTTTTCTCTAGAGGTAAGAATTAACTATAGTTTTCACAGTTTAAAATTCATGTTTCTTGTCCTTTGGAGAAACCTATTCTGATCAAATTCAGTTTTTCAAAAGTTGAAATTTGGTAATGAGAGATCTTGTACATATTTTTTCCCTATGAGCAGAGTTTCGGTAGAAAACTCTGAAAAATTAAGCTTAGCCATAAAATATTAAATTAGTATGTTCTAATTTAACACAGGTTGTTATCTGTACTGTGTCAATGGCATATCTTTAGGATTTGGGTTTTATTTTTGTGTCTTGCATCAGTGTTCATCGTCTCGCCTTCTAGATCATCGTCTCGCCTTCTAGTTATTAAACTGGGGGTGATTCCCATTTTCCTTCCCATCCTCTGTGACCATATAGATCCCCAAGTGCTTCCTTGAATTAATCTGTCGCTGTAAATCTCAAGGTCCTCTAGGGCAGAGGATCCCAGACAGAAATGCAAGTAGCCAAAGCATCATGAGCATTATAAAAAGTAATACTATGTTGATCATAAGACAGAAAAAAAATCTAAAATCTGTAGAGGCTTTCCAAATTTCTTTAGGTTTTCCAGTTTCAAGAAGTCTTCATTAGGAAAGTGAGTTTAACAGGAAAAAAGGGGGGGGGGAGTATATGATTCAGTCTCTGTTAAATTTGTTTTTAAAGGTGTTCAGGAAGAAAAGGACATTGTATTGTAACAGGTATAGAATAGTTTTAGATTCTGATGTGGTTTATCCTAAAGAAGAAACAAACATTTTTGTAAAATGCTTCATCTTGGAAATAAATTTCTAACTACTAAAGTTGCACTAATGAACAATTTGAAAACACAACCTAAATATTTGTCACTATTTATTAACAGCTGACTTTCTTTTACTCAACAAAAACGTAATATGACATTTATTTTTCAGGTGCCTAAAGGTTGCCCACCAAACAGAATTGGAACAGAAAAGTCATAAAAAAGTGGTATAAAGCATAAATATCAAGGGTTTTCTTTATACAATGTACTTAATTCATATGAGGATTTTATCCTCAAATCTCTTATTCTGGTATACTCCTACTAAAATCTACAAGAAATGGTGTTTTTTTTTTTACTTCAGAAACTGATAGCACCTGCAGACAATGTTAAAATATGTATTAGAATTATACAGATTTTCTTTGCATCAAAAAACAATATTCATGCCTTGTTGATTGCAAACAAAGCATTTGCACTGGATCCTAGGTACCTCTGTCATTCCAACTGACATTCCTGTAGGACAAACGTTTCTACAACTGTGGCTTGTTTATTTGCACTCTGCTGCATTCCTAGTTCAAATGATTTATAATGTTCCTGGAGAAGTGAGAAATAGAATCAGATACTTCACTTGCCAGAAAATGAATAGAAGTTACTAAGATGAATCCCAGCACAATTCAAGTAACAAAAAATCCTTGAATGTATTATTGTCAGTTGTCATGGAAAAATCATTAATATGGTGCTGGATGTTTTAATCCTCTACCCAGATGATTGGAAGGAAGAACGATGGATATAAGCCCAGCTGCTAAGTTGGAAATGAAAGAAGGTGATGCTATTGATGAAGCAGTTGATGATTCACAATAATTTAGAATGGGATGGCATACTTCTTATGCATGAATGGATTTGGGGAATCTGATAATCTTTTTGAAATATAATCTTGTACAATGTACAGTAAGAAGTATCTAAAATCATTGGCATCAGTGGCCTGATATGTACCTATATTGGTATAAATTTAAGCAACCCGTAGGCCTGTACTCAGTCTTTTCCAAGAAGTTTCAAATAACTGGAAATGGGACTACTTTAAGGGAAAAGATCACATTGCCTTTTCAAAAACACTTGCAAAAAATAAGATGCGCACTAGAGGAAAAATTAGCATATAAATCATGCATTTAATACAAGTACTCCAGTAATTGGCCATGGAAGTCTTTGCTTTCCAAGTCTGAAATCCAACTGGAACAATGAATATTGTAATGAATCTTGTAATATTTGGAAGCTAGAACATTGAAATGTTGTGAGAGTTGGCTAATTTGTATTTACAAAAAAATATTATCATCATCATTACATTTGGTGTCCATATCATCATGCAAAATCATATGATGGTGCCCAGTATATGAAAATTGCTAGCTCTAAAACAAACTCAATCATCAATGTATTAAGATTTAATGTAACAGCTGATTTTAATAAATCTGTGACTGACAACAAAGTAAAAGAAACTGCAATACCATAGTGAATATATTTACACAGTGCCTACTTTGAAAAGCTATTTATAATTATTAGCATCATATCATTAGCATCATGATAATTAACATATAGTAAAAATATATTAATAATAATTAACATGTAAGAAATATATTCTTTGTAAGAACTACAAATGTATTAGTTTCTTTCATGAAAATAATTTAGTCATAATCCTGTTCATTTGTTTTTAATTATGGTAGGATGATATGCAGATCTATATGCCTATGCCTATATACTATGTGAATCAGGTCACACTGGCTTCTTCAAACTGTAATTTAATAGTTGTGGCTTAGATGCACACAATCACCATCTGATTTTTCAAGTATATGCTACAGAATTAACACATGTTTTTAACATGCTTGTTAATAATTCAAAATATCTATTTTAAATGAAAAGGTCAAACCATGCTGTTCCAGTTAGCAGTAGTCAGTTCAACTCTAAAACTATTTCTGAATTTTCAAAACTGGATTTCAGATGCTGATTTACCCAGCAGGCGAGAGATTAATACAAATGTTTAAAATAGGATGTTGAATTTTGTTTTGCCACTTGCCACGTAAGCTGTTGAAAGACTTATATTTCTGCTCTATTTTATATTATACTCATTTATCTTCATTAAATGTCTGAAATGTATTTTTGTGAGTTGAATATATACTAACAAAACTTTTTGTAAATGGACTACTTGTGTCTTTATTTCATCAGCCAGAACATTTTCACTGCTGTAGCAAAACTAATATCAATGTCTCATTTCATCACTTGAATTAAAAACAATTTATTTGTTTTCATCATTTTCAGGAGGAAGATTTTTACCACTGTATTTATGCTGTTGTGAAACTAAGAAAAGTAAGAATGTAGTCTCTTTCTGAAAAAAAAGTATATGGTCAGAAATCACTTACTTAGTTTACTGTTTACAGACATATCTTTTTACAGTGAGACAAGCAAAAGAACTCCCTGCTCTGTTGAATCAAGATTAAGGCTGCAAATTGGTTGTGTAAAAGGGTGTAAAAAGGAATTTCCTTATGAGCTGAACTCAACCACTGATAACTTCACAAACATATTTATGTAGTTTACTTGCCACAGATACAAAGCTATTTGCTATTACTTTCTTTTAATATTCTTTTAACTTATCTGTCCAATTTATAAATCATATTTATTTATGTAAGGCATTTGACAAAGTAGATCACAATCTACTACTTGATAAAATAGAAAAATGTGGGGTAGACAGCATCACCACCAGATGGATCCGTAGCTGGCTGACCGGCTGTACTCAGTGTGTGGTCCTCAACGGAACCACATCTACATGGAGGGAAGTGTGTAGTGGGGTGCCCCATGGCTCTGTTCTAGGCCCAGTGCTCTTCAACATCTTCATCAATGATTTGGATGAGGGGATAGATGGGGAACTCATCAAATTTGCAGATGACACCAAGCTGGTAGGAATAGCCAACACTCCAGAAGACAGGCTTAGGATACAGGAAGACCTGGATAGACTTGAACACTGTGTGCTATCTAACAAAATGAAATTCAATGGTGAAAAAAGTAAGGTTCTACATTTAGGCAAGAAAAAACAAATGTACAGGTATAATATAGGGGGTATCTTGCTCAATAGTAGTAGCTGTGACAGGGATCTCGGAGTCCTAGTGGACAATCATTTAAATATGAGCCAACAGTGTGCTGCAGCTGCCAAAAAAGCCAACACAGTGCTAGGCTGCTTTAACAGGGATAGAATCAAGATCACATGAAGTATTAATACCACTTTACAATGCCTTGGTAAGGCCACACTTGGAATACTGCATCCAGTTTTGGTCACCACGATGTAAAAAAGATGTTGAGATTCTAGAAAGAGTGCAGAGAAGAGCAACAGAGATGATTAGGGGACTGGAGGCTAAAACATATAAGAAACGGTTGCTGGAATTGGGTATGTCTAGTTCAGTGGTTCTCAACCTGTGGGTCGGGACCCCATTTGGGGTCGAATGACCATTTCATGGGGGTCGCCAAACCATGCTGTCCACCATTTTGTTCCCTTTTCCCTAGCTGTCCTACTCCCTCTTTTTGGTGGCCACACCCACTTGGGGGTCACCACAACATGGGGAACTGTATTATGGGGTCACGGCATTAGAAAGGTTGAGAACCACTGGTCTAGTTTAATGAAGAGAAGGACGAGGGGGGACATGATAGCAGTGTTCCAATATCTCAGGGGCTGCCCCAAAGAAGAGGGAGTCAAGCTATTTTCCAAAGCACCGGAAGGCAGGACAAGAAGTAATGGATGGAAACTAACCAAAGAGAGAAGCAACCTAGAACTAAGGAGAAACTTCCTGACAGAACAATTAACCAGTGGAACAATCTACCTCCAGAAGCGGTGAATGCCCCAACACTGAAAGTTTTTAAGAAGAAACTGGACAGCCATTTGTCCGAAATGGTATAGGGTTACCTGCCTGAGCAGGGGGTTGGAGTTGATGATCTCCAAGGTCCCTTCCACCTTCATCATCGTCGTCATCATCATCATCATCATCATCATCATCATCATCATCATCATTATTATTATTATTATTATTATTATTATTATCTTGCATTCAAATATACTACTAACCAGATCTAATTATGCTGCCAAAATCAAGCTGGTGCTGCTGCCATCTAATATTTTCTTCCATACTCAGCAACATATTTAAAGTTGGACATGACTTTGGATATAAACAATAATTGAGATAATATGCATTTAATGTATTTGTACATCTTTTTAAAGAATAGAATACTGGCAGTCATAGTTTTGATAACAAAGCTAATTTTTAAATTTACAAGGTAGGAGACCTTCGTCATAGTAACATACCAAATCTGAATTTTGCCAGTTTTAAAATAGTGGTTTTCTTCAAATATTTTTCTCTTGAGAAATGTTAAATTTTAAATTAAAACTGTACATTTAAAATGTAAATCTTAAAAACGAGCCATAAAATCTAAATTAGCAGCAAAAATTGTTAACTTTAAGCCAAAATGTAATAAATCTGACATGTGAATAAATTGCTCTAACAGCACAAAACCGATTATTCCTCTTAAGGCTGGTGTCTGCTAGGACTGACTTGTCGAACTGTCTGAAATAGAAGTTTGCCTGATAAAATTGGGACGCTAAGAATCGGAACATAACAAGGCAGCGGACCGTCTTCTATTTGGTCAGAGTCCCTTGAAGTTGGGCGGCCAAAAAATTTAAATCACTCACATTAATAACGCTCCTAAGATTATTGAGAACTTTCCCCCGTGCATTAGAACTACAGCTGTCATTATTCCAAGCCAGCTGTAAACGGACTGTGGGTGTTGTAGCTTTAACACATCTGTAAAGGAGCAGATCGAGAAAACGCCTCCCCAAGGAGTTAATCTTCACTTCTGAGGCCGAACGAGCGCCCTCTAGCCCTCCGCAAGTGTAAATCCAGCAGTTTTTCAAACGCGCTGAGGAAGTTTGTCCTTCGTCGACGCTCGTCGGGAAGCTGGAGTCAGGTACACAGAGATACAATTGACGGTTGTCATGGCGGCGGCTGCAACGGCGGATTCGCTGTGGGAGGACCGAGATGTTCGCTTTGACATCTCTTCGCAGTGAGTGCTCTCGCGCGAGCGCATCTTCCCCCTCCCCCGCCTCTCCCTTGCGGGTCGGAAGGGTCTGCCTTGCACGGGAGTGGCGGTTCGACGGGCGGGCGCTTCCCGGCCTTGGAGCCGAGGAGCGAGTTCCGCGAGTCTTTGTGAGATTTTGTTTGTTGTCTTCCTCTCCCCCCCCCCCCCCACGCTGCCGCCTCCATGGGGACGGCCAGCCCTCACAGTGGACCTCGACCCTCCCCCATCCACGGGATTTCAAATCCAAATCGAGATTTTCACACACTTTTTTTTAATATATATATAATATTGTATTAATTTTCCAATTTTACATTTGAGTATTTAAAAAGCAACGTGGTGACTGGGTTAATCAATCGTTCAATAACCAAATCTTTAGTGCAAATCTCAGGTTACAACATCAGATATTTCTTCTCTTTTTCCCTTGATATTTACTGTCTCGTATTCAAGCTAGTACATTTCTAATTATATCAACTCAATAAAAGCATCATTGTTACATTTTATCAATAAATTTTTAGCTTATATATATCTTAATTACATTCAATCTTCATAAACAATCCATATTCTGTTATTAATTTTTTCATAATTTTTAACTTCACACACTTAATTGGTTCCTGTCAAACCTGTGACAGGTGGCTGTTTATGTTTTTGTTCGTATCGGATCAGATTAACCATTTTACTTCAGAGGTGCTTCATTGTTGAAAACCCCAAGGGCAGGGATAAGTGGCAGAAATTACAATTTATGCTGCTATCTAATCTTCCTTACCACTCTTGGGGTGTGCATGCCTTGGAGTCAGTGTTGACTCCTAGCAACTGCCTAGACTAATCCCTGCAGTTTTCTTGACTAGATTTTAGAAGCACAGGTGGTCCTCGGCTTACGGCCACAACTGAGCCCAAACTTTCCATTGCTAAGTGCGACATTTTGTTAAGTGAATTTTGCCCCATTTTACAATCTTTCTTGCCACCGTTGTTAAGTGAAACACTGCAGTTGTTAAGTTGGTTGTTAAGTGAATCGGGCTTCCCCGTTGACTTTGCTCGTCGAAAGGTCACAAAAAGGGATCACATGGCCCCAGGACACTGCAACCATTATAAATATGAGCCGGTTATCAAGTGTTTGCATTTTGATCATGGACATGTTGTAATGGTCATAAGTATGAAAAATGGTCATCACTCACTTTTTTCAGTGCTGTTATAACTTTGAACGGTCACTAAATGAATTGTTGTAAGTTGAGGACTACCTGTAGTTTGCCATTACCTCATCCTTAGGGCTGAGGGAAGGGGACTGGCCAAAGGTCACCCAAGCTGGTACATTAACCACTACAGTAAAGTGACTCCTTCACCTCTTACTATTTTTGAAAACCTCATGAATGAATGAATGAATGAATGAACCTTTATTATCAAAGTATAACATGTATACAGTGAGATTGGCTGAGCCTCCCTCCGTGCCCGCATCACCACAATTCACAGTGACTACAAACCCACCAACTTATTACACCCTGTGAGCTAATTGCACAGCACACTGGCCTCACAAGTCTATCATGCATAAAGTTATGTCCTGTTCAAGAGCCTGACAGCCCATGAATAGAAGCTGTTCTTCAGTCTGTTGGTACGGCTGGCTATATTTCTATATCTCCTACCCAATGGTAGGAGAGTAAAAAAGTACCAACCAGTCATCCCTGAGAATTTTCCTCATGCTACCTTACAGGGTTGTTACCTGTAACCTGAAGGGCAACAGGACATATATTGAACATTTTTGATTAAATCAAAATTAAAACATTTTAATAACATAATTTGAACACTGTCTTCTGTTTTGAACTGAACAAAGGAAGGAAATTAACAGTTTTACACCTGGAAAAGAGATGTATTTCATTTGGCAAAATAAATATTTGATTTGCCTGTTTATATAAAGTTAACTGAGCCTTCAGAAGAATTATCTGTAAATGTAATGGTTCAAGAGAAAGCCTCTTGAATTAAATCATTCAGAAGCAAAATATCTTAAAAGAGATATTATCACTAGATTCCCATTCAGGGGGAACCCACTTTACAATACTTGAAGTGTGATACTGAACAGGATTGAGGGCCACTGGGAGGCTTGATAGTTGTAATTAAGAATTACTGTAGTACTGTCATTTCTTCCTTATCCAATTTATTTTTTTCTTTTAGATCTTAAGTGTGAAGACGGGCTAGCTATTAATAATAATAATAATAATAATAATAATAATAATAATAATAATAATAAAGTTGGAAGGGACCTTGGAGGTCATCTAGTCCAACCCCCTGCTCAGGCAGGAAACCCTATACCATTTTGGACAAATGGCTGTCCAGTCTTTTCTTAAAAACTTCCAGTGTTGGAGCATTCACCGCTTCTGGAGCAGGTTGTTCCACTGGTTAATTGTTCTAACTGTCAGGAAGTTTCTCCTTAGTGCTAGGTTGCTTCTCTCCTTGATTAGTTTCCATCCGTTGCTTCTTGTCCTGCCTTCAGGTGCTTTGGAAAATAGCTTGACTCCCTCTTCTTTGGGGCAGCCCCTGAGATATTGCAATACTGTTATCATGTCCCCCCTCGTCTTTTTCTTCATTAAACTAGACATACCCAATTCCAGCAACTATTCTTTATATGTTTTAGCCTCCAGTCCCCTAATCATCTTTGTTGCTCTTCTCTGTACTCTTTCTAGAGTCTCAACAACTTTTTTACATTGCGGTGACCAAAACTGGATGCAGTATTCCAAGTGTGGCCTTACCAAGGCATTGTAAAGTGGTATTAATACTTCACGTGATCTTGAGTCTATCCCTCTGTTAATGCAGCCCAGCACTGTGTTGGCCTTTTTGGCAGCTGCAGCACACTGCTGGCTCATATTTAGGCAACCTACAAGCCCTTTCACAGAAATTGTAGACTGGGGGGCAAGGTTGTACATAATTGTTACCTCTCAGAAGGCTATTCATATTCAATTAATATGACTGGCCTTTGTAATTAAGAACAAGCAAACTATTTATAGCAATTTTTAAGAATATAATATTGTTTTAGGCAAATGAAAATGAGACCAGGGGAGGTCTTAATTGATTGTTTGGAGCCTATTGAAGATACCAAAGGAAACAATGGAGAGAAAGGTAACAGAGTTTTAAAAAGTTGATTAAACTTGTCCCACAAATATTTCAAAGAAAGAAAACTTTTTCCAGTTGGTTGATTTTGAACATATGCAATACAAAATTGGTCATTTAGAACAGAATGTGAAAGAATGAGAGCTTATTTTTCTGTCTTTTCAGATATTTCATCTCCTAAAACTCCTTTTTCGTGTTTGCGTTAATGATACTCTATTTTAATTAACAAATATTTCTTCCAAATTAAGGTATCCCCCCCATGGATGTAGATGAATTTTATTTTGGTTGTGAATTTTGTGATTCACAATTATCTGAATTTATTACAGAGAATATCATTGTACAACACTGATTTGATTGCCACAATTGTCTTTATTTGTTAAAGTATTTATATCCCACTGTTACGTCCCTTTCCCCCCATGCTATTTGCTATTGGGCTTTTTTCCTCTCTTCTCAAATCTACAAAACATCTGGTTCCTGAAATCTTTCCCCTTACCCTCTAATGTTTGCTTCCTTAGTTTATTTCCCCCATAAATGCTTACATAAGATTGTTTGTTTCTAAGGATGACATTGGTGGTGTTGGTATTTATTTATCTTGTTCTATAACTGTATTCTATTCTTTTAAATCCTATATACTGAGAGCAAACTCATTCCCTCAGTGTGGAGGCTTATTTAGTCAGTATTGCATTATCTACACTATTTGTAACTACAGGAGACTCTCAGTTTGCAGAAGTAAGAAAAACTTTAACACTCTAACAGGACAGAGGGATGCTAGAGGACAGATTGGCCAAAGTCTTGAAGATTCAATGTTAACTTCCACATTGGGGCAACATGCTTCCAAAAAGCAGTTATAGTACAGAAACTAAAGGGGGAGGGTACATCCCATTTTCTATTTGCAAGTATCCCAGAGCATCTGGCTGTTCATTGTGAGAAACAAAATGCTCGCCTAAGATGGGCTTGACCTGATCCAGCAGGCCTGTGCATGCCACAGCTGCAGTCTATTATTAAACTGGGAACGTGCTGGTGAATCCTTTCTGTAAGAGTGTAATTCATTTTCTAGCAGTCATCTTATAGTGGCCTATTATGATTACTTCCAATTGGAATAAGTTAAAAAAGAAAAACAATGACTAAGTTTGTCAACAGGATTTCTCTGGATTGTTTGATCAGAAATCATTGCTGCTTTACGTTATATTTGATTACATGTCCAACTTGTCCATGTCATGCACTTTTTTTTCTGTTTCTCATCTACAAAAACAAAGTTATCATATGCAGAAATTCCAATATTTTTTTTATTTTCTAGGCAGACTCTTAGTAACAAATTTAAGAATTATTTGGCATTCTGTTGTATTGCCTAGAGTCAACCTCTGTAAGTATTTTTTTTCCTTTTTAATGCATATTTTGTCTGTTCCCCCCAGTTGTTAATACTGTGCAGTTTTTAAAAAGTCTGCCAAAAAGTCTCTCTGATGTATTTGTCAAATGTGACAAATTATCACCATAATCTCCAAGGATTCCTGATGATTTATAACATCCCTACTGTAACATATAACAACAGGATTAGCTGTTATTATGTGATGGAAAGTGTAACTGAAAAAGCAGTGGGGAAGTGTTTTGCCAACACAGAGCTTTCCCAGAGGGTTACGGTACTGCACAGTTCCAAGCTGGAGGAAGGAAAAGGTTAGCCATAGTCTAGAATCACTCAGCATATACTTAGTTAGTTTGGTAAAATTCTGTTCATTAGGTATAAGTAAATAAAAGATTGAATTCAGTTGGATTTCTCTGTGTTATCTTTGGGTTTGGGCCTGATATATCTGTTATTAAAACAGCCCAACCCTTTTCAAATGCTCATCAGCCTGAAAAAAGATACTGCTATTTTATTGATTTTAATGAGAAGATTCCTTAAAATAATAGCATCTTGGGCAGGAGGAGGAGAGGGTGATGGTTATATGGAAGCCTAAAAAATGTGTTATGTATTTTAAAGTGTACCATACCCCTAATAGAAATATTGATATAGTAGATACAGGTGGCAGGTGGTGAGCTTCTTTCTTTTCCTGCTATTGTTGGTAGTAAAGGACTGGTAAGATGAGGTCTGCGTGGAGTATTGCAAAATAAGTGAATTGGAAAAAGGTTTTGAAGTCTGTTCTGTAGAAAATAATGATAGAATCAAAAATGTTACTCAGCATACTCTGTGATATTATATTCAGATTCCTCAGAATGTCTTAAATTTTATTGCTCGAGAAGTATGAAGCAATAATAGATTATTTTAAAGCACTCTGAATATTATATATTAATCTGGAATTGTTAAAAATGGAAAATTGCTTTGCTTCACTTTGAATTCCCACTTGTCTTCCTGTGCCTTTATATATTTGCTGTGCATATATTATATAATGTTACTTTATACTAACAGTCTGTTATTAAATCACTATTCTAATGCTAAACAGATTATAACTTTCAGACTTATATTTTTGCGTTCTGCACAGAGATCTGGAGATCATGATGTCTTTAATAACGTTGTGTTTCTTTTCCCTAATTATTTAGCTGTTGGCTACAATTGCTTTGTGAATACAACAACGAGAACTGCTAACTCAGTAAGATTACAAAATTACAAAGAACATTAGTGTTATCCAAATTTTATGTATACGTTATGGCACTGACTTTAATGAATTCACTTGAGCTGTATTAAGTTCTTCACTTAAGCTGAAAATACTTACACAGTTGGGCATAGAAGAAAAATGTAGGCAATGATATCAAACAGGAAATTAATAACAAAAAATATAGACTTTGTTAAAGATATGAAAGATTTGGTGTATAAACCACAATGTGTGATTATGGTCATGCCTCCTGATTTGATGTCAGCTAGCATTTACAAATTGATAAGTATGTTCCAGATACAGAATAAGCATCTTCTGCAGCAGTAGAAGCACATAGATTATCTGTTTCCCAAATTAAAATAGTACTATTTGTGAACGTGTACTATATTTTATCTCTTTTCATTCTTCAAAGTTGGTAGTTTGAAAATGGGAATACAAGTAGTCCTTGGGTTACGGCAGTTATTCAACAATTGTTCAAAGTTACAAGGGCACTGAACATGAGGGACTTACAACCAACCCTCAAAGTTCTATCCATAGCAGCATCCTTGCATCACGTGATCATGATTCATGTGCTTGGCAACCTGTTCACAATTGTGGCATCCCATAGTCACATTTGTGACCTTCCTTGCCAACTTCCCACAAGCAAAATGGAAAAGTTGGCAGGAGGTTGCAAGACACTCCTGCTTCTGCCGCTTTTTCACATCCCCACACTCCATTACAACTACTCACGGAAACCATCCACCCTCTTGTAACCCCCTAGCACAGGGGTAGGCAACTTTGGCTCTTTTATGACTCGTGGACTTCAACTCCCAGAATTCTTGAGCCAGCATGGCTGGCTGAGGAATTCTGGGAGTTGAAGTTCACAAGTCATAAAATAGCCAAGGTTGCGTACCCTTGTCCTAGCACCTTCCTGCAGCACTTCCCTACACATGCTCCATAATGCCTGCCCACAACACACACACACACACACACACACACACACACACACACACTCCCCAATAGGTCTTACTCCTCAGCCTGTTTGCCTGAGACTCCCACCTCCCATGTCACGAACATGTAAAGTCCTCATGTAGTCCTAGGGTTATGACAGCAACTGGGAGTGCTGGGATTGCTATTGCTATGGAATGTGCTATGGAATGTGGTTACATGACATTGTAATTTATGACTGCATCCCTTAACAACAGAAATTCCAGTCCCAGTTGTCATCATAACCCGAAGACCATCGATGAGCCTCCAAATGCTAATCTCCTGGCCCAGATTTCATTCTCATTCCAATGTTATTTAACATGTTCTCAATAATAACTAGAAGTTTTAAAAAAACAAGAAAATAAATATTGAAAAGTAAAAATATGTAATGGCAAAATAAGAATATTAATCAGATATATTTATCTGATATCTTAAATCTATCATCTCACATTAAAACACGTGTTCTCTTAATTCTACATTATTGCACATCCTTTAATAAAATAGCATCTTGGTTAATATAGTTTGGTCTTCAGATTTGACCCATAAGAAAAAAGAGAGAGAGGTGGGGAGAAAGAGGAATGGTAGATATTGATTAGTGCAGATATAAATAATTGGAATTTTAATATAGGTCAGCTTTATTTAATGAGTTTATAATTAAAACTCTCATTACATGTTTTATTAAATGTGTAATTTATCAGAAATGATCTTTTATGTGCTCTACATTTACTGAACCTGAGGTTTATATTACCTACCCAAGGCATTTGTGACAAGGCAGATTATAAATATAGCACACACTTGTATCTCTCAAAAACTGAAGTTTCATCAAGTGCAACTCTATATAACATTTTTCAGAAATGTTAAATGACTATAATGTTCATTTCTTTTAAAAACTGCAATAAAGTATTAAATCTGATATTTTCTCTTATAGAAATTAAGAGGACAGACAGAAGCACTTTATATCTTAACCAAATGCAATAACACACGTTTTGAATTCATATTTACAAATGTGATTCCTGGGAGCCCCAGACTTTTTGCTTCTGTTATTTCTGTTCACAGGTATTTAAGTTTTTTTTAAGTTTTATGTAGAAACACAAAAGACTCACTAAAACAGCCCTAACAAAATTAGTTAATTACATGTGGTACATTAGGTTTCAAAAATTGTGCTGCACTTGTTTGAAATATAATACAATTTAGTATTTACAAATGCAGGTCTCTACCCTGTATTTCAAAATCCTTCTCTTGCCATCCCTTTTCCACAATCTCCTCAACATTTTGTACATTTTAAGTTCATGATAAGTTCTTTTTAATTGAATCCATAGACAGAGAGAGAGAGAGAGAGAGAGAGAGAGAGAGAGAGAGAGAGAGAGAGATGGAGAGAGAGAGAGAGAGAGAATATACAGAGAGAGAAATCTGGATATATTAAAAACTGCTAATGACTATCAAAAATTTTGGGTCCAACTGTGATAGTAACAAAAAACTATTGTTTTCTAAGAAAGGAATTTATATCATTGCTTAGTTCTATTTTTATTTGTATCCTTTTTGTTTTAGTTTAAATGATAGCAAGTTAACCTGCTATTTTTAAAAAATCTAAGAAATACTTGGATACTAAGAATAAGCTTACATTTTGTGCATTGAACAAATGTGTATTTCTATGAGTCTGCATCTTTTATATCAAAAAATATCCAGAACAGTATGGGCCACTTACAGAAGATTGGGGTTGACTGTCAAGATGCTGATATATAATGAATAGGTCTTACTTTTTTCTATATATTTTTTTTACTGCTGCTTAATATGGCCAGTTTACTCATTGGTAAACTGTGGACTGAACTGTACACAAAATGGACTATTTTATGGATATGTTTTTAAGTAAAGTGAGATTAAAAATGAAAATGTTAAAACTATGTGTTCCGCTGTTTCTAGAGCTTATGAAACATCGAAAATGTACCGGGAACTGAAGTTGAGATCTGCATTAATTCAGAACAAGCAATTAAGATTGTTACCAAAAGAACAAGTGTATGACAAAATAAATGGTGTTTGGAACTTATCTAGTGACCAGGTATGAGGTGGCATGAGAAAACAATATTAAAAAAATGGTTTCTTAAAAAATGACTAATGTGCCAAAAGGACTGTATAACCCATACACAATCTATTTTATTATATTATGTAGAATAGTAGACTGTTCTTAGCATTAATACTTCCGATCAAATCAGATCCTTATTACAGTCATAGACCAGCATAATTAATACTTCATTGTCCCATAAAGACTATGCAAGTCACTTAAAACTTAGGGCAGTACAAGAAGTAATGACCATAGTAAGAAAACAGTAGATAATTTAGGAACAAAATGTAACAAGCATTGCATTTGTAAATGAGGAAAGCTATGTAAAGCAGTTTCAAGACAAATAACTTAGATAAAATCAGAAATAAAGTAAGTTAATATTGTAAAAGCAGAGCTAGCCAGTTTCCTATAGATACAGTTGTGCAACCACAAACCATGATGAACAGTGCATTAAACAGAAGTATGCTTGTGTATGTGCCAAAGCTGCAAGTAGAGCTGGGGTTTTTTTTTAACTCTTCTAAAATGCAATAGATCTTTTGTACATATTCTTCATGCTATTTATCATTAATTAGAAAAATGGAAAGTGATTTTTAAAGAGGAAGGTAACCTGTCCGTATTTTCACTACTTTATGATGTTTTAATTGAATTTAGTTGACACATCAGGTTAATGTCAACAGGCATGGCTTGTCTTTTCAGGTGGAAATGTCATTACCATATAGCTTGAAAACCTAAATTGTATACTTTTACAGCTATAAATCTAGCTCAGTGCTTCTGTCTTTGAACCACTACAATAATTACTTCAATAATTATCATAGTAATTAGAAAGGAATCAAAATAATTATCATAGGAAAGCATTGTTACATTTACTAAGAAGTTTTATTTGCTGCAGATAGTTAGACTGTATTTCCTGAGGCAGGAACCACTAAAACTATGATCTTCCAACTTTGACGTCTATTAAACTTGTGTTATATAATAGTATTATAATATTATAGGATCAGAAATATTTATTTATATATTTATCAATTTATCAAGCAGCAATACCTACCATCTCTCCAAAGGCAACTCTAGGTGGCTTACAGACATTGAATAAAATGCACTAAAAAACATTAAAACAATAAATAAGGATCTTAAATTTAAAAAATTAAAATAAAACTAAGCAAGATGGAGAGGGAGGGAACAAAATGCACACAGAGAGTAGGTGGGCTGTTCTCTACTCCATTAGCCACCTCCAACATGCTACCAACTTGCCACCTCATTAGGGCCCCAAGCTAGTTGCCATAGGCATGTCTTCAGGACCTTTTGGAAGGCCAAAATGATGGGAGCAGATCTGACCTCAAGAGACAAAGATGTTCCAGAGGGTGGGAACCACAGCTGAAAAGATTCTTCATCTGGACTCTGCCAGGTGAAATTCCTTGGCTAATGGGGTACGTAGCATGCCTCTTCTGCCAGCACGAGTGGGGCGGGCTAATCCCATCAGGGTGAGCCAGTTTCTCAGATAGTCTGGACCCATAGCATGAAGGACTTTAAAGGTGATAACACCTTGAATTGGATTCGGAAGCAAACTGGCAGCCAATGCAACTTGCGGAATAGCGATGTAATATGGGCCACCCTAGAGGCCTCAAGAACTGCCCATGCAGCTGTTTTCTGGCAATTGTTGCTCAATTGTTTTTCAGTTGTTTCTAACTCTGTGAGTCAAATCAAATTTTTATTATAATCATAGATGGGTACAGCTTGTTCAGTTGGATCTCAGGAATTATTAAAAAAAAATCACAAAGGAACATTTTCTCACATAGAGATATTTTAAAATTTAAGAGTTTAGCTAAAATTGGAAGAAAATCAGCATTACGGAGCAAGACAGCTCTTTTTGAATACTGTCACTTTGATATTAGTAGTTGCCTGTGGAACAATCTAAATTTAATTTGCATGCCATTGTATTTGAATAGCATATTATTTTGAGAACTTGGCAGGAATATCAGAGAGTTTCCTCCTTTGTAGCATGATTTCTATTACAGGTGATTCCCAATGAGTTTCTTATTTAAATAAACGTTTAAATGTCAGTTTTACTTTAGGAAATGTGCTGTTCTATTTAGATTTTACACAAATATGTAGAAATATAAAGGATTCAGGGAGCCTGATTTATTTTGCTTTTATTTCTTTTTCTAGGGAAACCTGGGTACATTTTTTATTACAAATGTTAGAGTGGTTTGGCACGCTAATATGAATGATAGCTTTAATGTCAGTATACCATATCTGCAAATTGTAAGTAGCTACAATTATCTCTCTTATTAGTAATTATCATATATTATATTATTTTAATTGTGAAAAATGTATACTTGGCTCTTGCAATTGAAATTAGTAATCTTTTACTTTCCTACCAGATCACCCACATGTGCTCATAAGTTAGGGTTTAATTATATGTGAAGCTATCTCCTTGTTAATATAGTACTCCATTTTCAAATGGCTGTAATTATTAGGATTGTGTCATTTGAAAAGGAAGCATTTAAGCTTTCTTTCCCTAACTGCAAACCTCATGGAAGAGGACTACTCATTTCTCAGACTAATTATCTTTTTGCTGAGACTGTGGATAAGTAGTAGAGACGTCACACACATCATTGCCATTGATACTTCTATCTCCCACAATTGTAATTTTGTTAAAAAACAAACTAACTGTAAATTGCACAACACTCATGTCTAATTAGTACTAAAGATCTCTTTATCACGTTTATGAGGCAAGTTAGCAGTATTTTCACTACAGTGAAACAGTGGGGAAAGGAAATTAAGCAATAGTACATATTAGAGGTGGTATGATGAGTGGCATTCGGTATGTATAAACTAGAAACTTTGCTTTGGATGTCATGGTCTAAATTAGGAAATTATACCACTCTTTAAATGTGCCAAACTTTATTTGGTTTCCAAGGTAATTATTGTCATGCCAGCTAAAGATGTTGTGGAAGTAACCATACAAATATTAAATTCTGATTTATCACAATATCACGAAAGTTTGCTTTTTCAGTGTGTTTTTTGGTTTTCTCCTTTCAAATATTTTGCATAATTACAAAGAGCTTAATTGCAAGAGACTGTATTGGTATTTTCAGTTACTTTTGTTAAGAATCTATTTTAAAAATGTTTTAACACATATATTTTTATAATCTTTGCATCCAGCGTTCTATAAAGATTAGAGATTCAAAATTTGGCTTGGCACTTGTCATTGAAAGTTCTCAGGCGGTAAGAAACTAATGATATAATTTATTTCTTTCAGTTCATATACCATTTGATTTATAATAAACATATTTTACTTTCTGTTATTCAGTTCTAGAGAAATTGTTGCTTTGATTAGCATAACATAGTAGCCTGGTATTTTACTTGGTAAATAAGCCTAAGTATTGAAACAACATAATAATGACCATGATAAATTAGCAGCAGGTGGCCAATCAGATCTCTGAATGAAACATGGCATACCAGCTTGGTCATGTACTATTTTTGAGCAATGTATTCCTATAAAAATTGTGAGTGCAGTCTTGAAATTGTCTGCTTCTGAGAAGTTGGAGTAAGACTGAATAAATGGCTTTGGAAATGCATGTGTCTTTGCTTATTACTTTTCTCATGCTGCTGCTGAGATTAGTATTTAAAAATAGCTTCCAGCCTTGAACTGTCCAGTTGCTTTTGTAACAGTATCTTAAAAATTATATTCATTCACAAAAAAATGGTACATGAAAATGAACACATGGAAACCCAAGTAAAATGCATTGAAGTTATAACAACTATATAAATGGCTTAGAGGTTATAACAACTGCCTAACATGCAGATAGCCCAGGTTCGAATCTCGGAAGAGTAAGTTTGGCTGAAGAGAGTTAAAGGAACTTGAAATAGCTATACCAGTTCTCTCTTTATTCTTTGTTAGCAACCTTATATATATATATATATATATATATATATATATATATATATATATATATATATATATATCAACCTTATATATATATGTGTGTGTGTGTGTGTGTGTGTGTGTCTTTGGTTTTCGGTTTTATATATATATATATATATATATATATATATATATATATATATATATGTAGGTCTTTGGTTGTTCGGGTTTTCTCCCGCGTAAAATTGGAAGTGTCTTGGTGACGTTTCGACGAAGTCCCATTCGTCATCTTCAGGCTGGTGTTTTCAGCTCCGTGCTTTGAGCAGCAATTGCTCAGGTTTTCTCCCGCGTAAAATTCTCCAGCCAAGACACTTCCAATTTTATATGATTGAGATATATATATATATATGTATGTATGTATGTATGTATGTATGTATGTATGTATGTATGTATATGTATATATATATCATATATATCACATATATCACATATATCACATATATATATCATATATATCATATATATGATAATTTGTATGTGTGTGTGCTTTATATATACACACACAAAACACACACACATACAAATTATCTAATATAAATATATATATATTATACAATGCATTTTAGTTGGGTTTACACACAGACACACACTTTATTTATAGACATATACTGTGTGTATATTGTGTATTTCTACATCCATCCATCCATCTATCCATCCATCCATCCATCCATCCATCCATCCATCCATCCATCTATCTATCTATCTATCTATCTATCTATCTATCTATCTATCTATCTGTAGATAGTATCTATCTACACTTCTGGTTAAGAAGTAGCTCTTACTGCATCTTCTAGTTTTTCTTAAATGTTCAGTTTATCTGTATTACACATTTAAACATGATTTATGGTAAACTAATACCGTGCCATTGATTTCTCATATGATAATGAACCATTTTTGAATCCATAAAATATACTTGATTTACTGAATTTGGATAATTATGCTCAAGCATAATTATTATGTAAGTTTTGTTTAACATATTACTTTTTTACAGACTGGAGGATATGTGCTTGGATTTAAGATTGACCCAACTGAAAAATTAGAGGAAACCGCAAAAGAAATAAATTCATTGCATAAAGTGTTTTCAGTCAGTCCTATATTTGGAGTAGATTATGAAATGGAAGAAAAGGTATACTTTTTGAAATTTCAATCAATCCCAGCTTTTGTTTAAAGATATTAAAGAAATGTAGGTTGTTGTTTCAAAAAAATTTCTTTATTAATATTCAGCCTCAGCAGCTCGAAGATTTGACCGTAGAACAAATAGAGGAGGATGTAGAAATAGAGGCAAATGAGAAGACAGATGCCTTTGTGGTAAGTGTATCTTAAAACTAATAAGCTCCCTGTATGCTTATGTGTACTAAACTGGTCAGTAAATTGTAGTGAGCTCACAAACCGTGTCAAAATGTTAATAAACTAAGATGTATCTGTTGGATATAATATTACATTAACAATTATCATTTTATGCTATTAATCAAGTAACCTAAGAAATTATCAGTTAAAGTTAGTTGTCCTTTATTCATTTACTTATTTATAATTATTGTGTGCTGCCTATTCAAGCAACAGTTTATTTTCAAACAGTGAGAAATAACATTACATTAAACAAGAAATCCCAGCTCTTTTTTTAATATTAGGAATAAATTAGTTGTTTAGTTGCATGTGATATATCAGTTCAAAGCTAATTGTTTATTTGCTGTAAGTTCTATATTTAGAATATATATAATAATATACATATTAATAGGAATGCCTTGGAAAACAGGATTTAAAATTGAAAATGAATTTATTTTATTTAATACTAATTAAATTATTTAGATGATGAGATTTTGCTATCTTTGAAATAATAGAAGTTTTATTTGCATGCCATTGTACAATAGAAAGTTTTTAAATGAATTAATTTACTGCCTGACTTTCAGTTAAAAATAATGCTGAATACCACAATAACTTATTTTTATTTTTCTATCATAGGCTTATTTTGCTGATGGAAACAAGGTATTTTTTTAAAGTTACCATAAAACTGAATTAGATTCTTGTTTACAATACTAACCACAATTTGCTTACAGTTGTTGGTTGTTGTTTTTTGTCCTTCAAATAGCAACAAGACCGTGAGCCTGTTTTTTCTGAAGAGCTAGGACTCGCCATAGAAAAACTAAAAGATGGATTCACACTGCAAGGACTCTGGGAAGTAATGGGTTGATATTCATTTTAAAAAGATGTAATAATTAACAAAATATACTTTGTCTCTAAAAGTCTTGTTGAAGTCTTTTTAATCAGCTAAGCTATAAGCTACCTCTTTTATGTAGATTGCAAGAAAAAAATAGTGTTCTTGTATAGTTTTAATGTAATTGCTTTTATATATAAGATATTTAAGCTCTGTTTTGTACCTTTATACAGTACTGCTTGCATTAACATCCATTATGTATTATTTAAATATCACTGTAAATAAAATTGATAGTTCATAGTGTAAACTGAGAAAAGATGTTCTAAATTTGAATGTTGTGGTTGCTTTGGTAGCTATGATGTTCTGCTCTATATCTTTCAGCTGTGTCTCACAATGAGCCCTAAATAAAGAAGCAAAACAGTTCATACACGCCCAAGTATGAAGATAATTTTGCTGGGCCTTTAGACTCAAGGGAAGTTGATTTTGAATTGTCTTTCCCACTGGAATCCCTAAGTAGGGGAGATATATTGCTATTTCTTGTCCCAGGTTGTGTCTCTTCCCTGACAATGAAAAGTTTGGAATGAGCAGATTGGGAGCTAATTCTGATTTACTCTGGAGTAATTTACTTTGTGGAATTAACTGCCATGGTGGGAATCTTCTCTGCCAAGTGGCTGACTAGTTTCTGAACTAAGAGAACCAGTAAGGGGAGAGTGACTTTCCCAGTGCTACTTAATCTTTCAACGACTTTTGATACCACCAACCATAGTATTCTTCTGAGACAGTGACAAGAATTAACTGAACTCTTAACTGTTAAGCAGTGGTTCTCCTTCCTGAAGAGTGTGTTCCAGTTGACAGAATTGGAAGGGAAGAGGTCAAAGCCTAGGGAGCTCCAGGTCACGGGGAATCTTTCCCTATTGTTCTACATCTTTGTGAAATCATTGGGAGAAGTCATTGGTGGCACAAGGTAATCTGGTATTTCATCAATATGTGGCTGATACAAAGTATTAGCCACAAGCAACCAGAACATCTCCAAGAAATGATTGAAGACTTTTTTTGGTAAAGAACACCAGTGTACAGTATTCTCTCCATCTGCCTTCCTTCCTTTAGGAAATGACATATATACTGCTAATGTCTTGACTTTAAACCAGCGGTTCTCAACCTGTGGGTCGGGACCCCATTTGGGGTCGAATGATCATTTCACGGGGGTCGCCAAACAACACAGTCCGCCATTTTTTCCCCCTTTTCCTTAGCTGTGCTACTCCCTTTTATTCTATTGGCTTTTGAAAGCCAATAGAATAGACTCTCTTGAATAGAGTCTAATTCTATTGGCTTTCAAAAGCCAATAGGAATTGTCTAGGCTGTCTCTGCCCTGCTGAACCCGCCAAAAACCCCAGTCTGCAAACGGTGCTGCAAGTTGTCTGCAGCGAAGGCAAGCTGTCTAGAAGTTTCCACCCCTCCCTGCTGAGCAACTACTAAAAATGTAAGTAAAAGAGGGCCAGGGGTGGGAGATGGGAGGCCGGCAGGCGCAGGGAGGGTTGCTGGCGTGCGTGAGGCCCGGCGGGTGCCTTACCTCCCTTGGGTTGGGCCAGCTGGTGGCCCAGCCGGTGGTCGGCCTGCGCCATCTCTGCCGCTTGCCAGCTACACCTCGGCCGGCACAGGGCGGCACCACGCATGCGTGGCGCTCCCAGGCAGGGAAAGTCCTCGACTTACGACCGGTTGGGTAGTTCTCGACTTATGACCGGTTGGGGGTCGCGGCACTAAAAAGGTTGAGAACCACTGCTTTAAATGCTTCCTCCCCCTCACAGAGTCTAAGATAGAATGTATTTTAACTCCTCCTATCAGAACCTCTTCCTCTTCAGCCAGTGGTTCCACCACCATCCAGTTATGGACATCCTTCCTGAACATGGCAGAAGTTGTGGTGGAGGACCTGAACCTGTCCCCAAAAGCTGATAGGGAGAAACAAACTTAGTCTGAACCCCAGCAAGAGAGAATGGCTGTGGATTCACAAGCCACCTGTTTGCAAAGCTAGTCTGAATACATAGTATATTGAGAAGACTAGCTAAATGTCAACATAGGTAGAATCAATTAGTAATACTGAAATCTTGCAAAATTCAGCAACATTTAATCTTCAGATCTAGCACTAACACTGCCAGTGAAGTCTAAAAATTATATATGTGAAATTCAGTACAATGTTTCAAACAAAAAGCTTTGAATAACATCCTGATCCAATGAAAATTAAAGACCATACAGATAGTCCTCAAGTTTCAACAGCAGATGGGACTGGGATTGCCATTACTAAGCAATGCAGTCATAAATGGCAATGTCACATGACCATATCACTTAGTGCTAGCAGCTCCAGTTGCCATCGTGACCCCAGGACAATGCAGGTCATTAATCAGGAGCCCTAGGGGTGGGGAGGTGCCACAGGTGGGCCAGTGGGGGTCATGGGTAGTGAAGGAGCTATGGGCAGTCACAGCTATGGGCCAGTGGGGGTCATGGGTAGTGAAGGAGCTATGGGCAGGCTACTACAGAGTATGAAATCCCTGAGATATCATACTCCACAGTGGGGCTATTCAGGAGAAAAAGCATTGGGAGCAACTTATATAGAGCAACTTGTTACCTGCCTTGCCGGCTTCCCTATTGACTGTTTGTGGGAAGCTGGCAGGGAAGGTAGCAAGTGGTAAATCACATGATTGTGAGGGTGATGCAATGGCTGCAGCTTCTCAGCCCAGTCATAAGTTCCCCCAGTTTGGTGCTGTTATAATTTTGAATAGTCGTGAACAAATGTTCGTAAGTCAAGGACTACCTATAGTACAGTACACTACTCAAGGTCACAAATACCTAATGCTTTGTTATGATTTCATTGATTCAGCTTAAGCCCTTTTCCTCTTTTCAGCCTATTTAGATTCATACATAATACAAAACACATCCTTAATTTGGTTGAGCATTCATGCCCAGACTGCTGCTATTCTCTGGATTGCTGTTTGAGACTCAACCCTAATTTTATCTTAAATCACTGCACGTGTTACAAAACAATGAGATGAATAATTCCAGTAATAGGCTAAAATAAATTCCCAAATTTACCCCCTAGCACAGCTTTTGGAGGAATTTGTTTTTATAGGCATGTAGATTGAAGATATTCGGTGAAATAATAATCTTTATAGGAGGTTTCAGTCATGTCTGGTTATTGGCCATCACCTGCTAACTTCCATCTTTTTTGGTTCATACTTGAGCTGAAGTATTAAGTGACACAAATGTTATAGAGACCAATTTCTTAGTCACTACATTCAAACCTAATTCTGCGCCGCTGCTAAGTCACAATGCTAAGTATACTTTACAAGTAACCTCCATCATTCAGCATGTGTAATAAGTAAAACTGATTCCCTAGTGACTAAAGCAACAGTTGCTTTTTTCAACATGACAGCTGCACGCTCCATTTTCCAACACCATCCATTCTGAATTCCAGCTAGTGAAACTCTGTACTATATTTAGTTGACCAGATTAAATTACAGAAGCTTCAAGCAGTGCAATGTACATTGATCTGCCTTTTTCAGGCAGACCTAGGTACCAACAAGAGGGGTTTCTTTTGTGCTTTGGTAGCCAAGCCTTCGAGAAAATGGATTCCCAGAGAGAACTTACTGAAGAACTTCGACTTTATCAATCCACTCTTCTTCAAGATGGCCTTAGGGAGCTTTTGGAAGAGAAAAAGTTTGTTGACTGCTCCCTAAAAGCAGGGGATAAAAGTTTGCCATGTCACAGACTGATCTTGTCAGCTTGTAGTCCTTATTTCCGCGAATTCTTCTTATCTGAGCAAAGTGAAGATAAAAAGAAAGAAGTAGTGCTGGATAATGTTGACCCAGCTATCCTTGATATGATTGTGAAATACCTTTATTCTGCAACTATCGACCTTAATGATTCTAATGTGCAAGATATTTTTGCTTTGGCCAGCCGCTTTCAAATTCCATCTATTTTTACTGTCTGTGTTTCTTATCTTCAGAAAAGGCTCGCTGTTGGCAATTGCTTGGCCATACTTAGGTTAGGTCTCCTCCTTGACTGCCCAAGACTTGCATTGTCTGCCCGTGATTTTGTGTCTGACCACTTTGTGAAAATTTGCAAAGAAGAGGACTTCATGCAGCTTGCTCCCCATGAACTTATTTCGATTATTTCACCAGACAGTCTGAATGTTGAAAAGGAGGAAGTCGTTTTCGAAGCTGTCATGAGATGGGTCAAGTCAGATAAAGAGAACCGGGTAAAGAGTCTTGAAGAAGTCTTTGACTGTATCCGTTTTCGCCTGATGGAGGAGAAGTACTTCAAGGACCACGTTGAGAAGGAAGACATCATTAAAAGCAACCCAGACCTTTCAAAAAAAATTAAAGTTATTAAAGATGCCTTTGGTGGGAAATTGCCTGAACCTACAAAAGCAGCAGGAAAGTCAGCCAAAGGAGAGGTTAACGGGGATGTAGGGAATGAAGATTTACTCCCCGGCTTCCTAAATGATGTTCCAAGGCACGGGATGTTTGTTAAAGATCTCATTCTTTTGATCAATGACACTGCCACTGTAGCTTATGACCCTACAGAAAACGAGTGTTATTTAGCAGCACTCTCAGAACTGATTCCCAGAAATCATTCCAGCATAGTCACAAAGCCAAAGCAGGTCTATGTGGTTGGAGGATTGTATGTGGATGAAGAGAACAAGGAACGGCCTTTCCAGTCATACTTCTTTCAGGTATACCTTTATTTCTTTAACTCAGGATAAGAAAATAGACAATAGTTCCATGTGTTAAAAATCTAACATCGATGTAGATGTTTAGTGCCTCGTTTTGATTCTTTCCAGTTCAGGGATGTATTCACATATATGCAAAAGGGTATATATTAGTTTAGCGTAATTTCTAGAGAATCTTTAGAACAATAGCATGTTCTAATCCAGTTTCCTCTATATTTTTCTGCTAAAACATTATCTTTGTGTGCAGCAAATTATGTGTGAAAATGAACCTGTATTGGTTTCATAAGAGATGTTATGGCACTGTCTGCTCTAAAATCACTGATCAGGTGGGTATTTAAACACTTGAATCAAGTCAGCTGGTGGCTGGTGGCCATGCTCAGTCCTGTCTTGTTAGTACCTTTGGCAAAAGGCCTGAAAGAAACTACTCATAGTTGTCATTACACAAGCTCTTTCATTTTTCTGCCAACTGTGAATAAGAACTGTACACAATCTTTTTGTATCCTCGTTCAAATGAATGTTTGAATGAGACTATGTCAACTTTAGTGAGGTTCTTGGTGTGTTTTTAAAAAAATGTTCTTGATTCCTTATTTTTACTCATTGCTTGCCTCAATCCATATCACATGGAGCTCTTCCATTTACACAGTTCCTTGCTCATTTCAAAATAAGAGATATACCAAAAAATAATTCCTCCTAAGTATATGTAGATAGATTTATGTATTTGGGCACATAAAATTACATTTGATCATCTCACTAGTCATCTATATAAAGTCCATTACACTATTGGCAAACATTTGCCCATCTCTGCATTAAGCTATAGTATTACTAAGTCATAGTTTAATGCAGAGATGGACAAATTTTGCTCTTTTATTTATTGGTAGAAAGGACTGGGGCCATCCAGGACAAACAATCTAATGATATCCTCCAAGGGAACAGAGACAGATGTTGTGTAGAATAATCAACAATGTCTTAACAAGCCCAATTGTTCACATGAGTTAGGATCAAGTAACAATTCAGAAACTATACTTATAAGATCTGATAGAAATGAAAAAGGCTTAATTTAAACTTAGAAATAAAAGCCTGCCTTCCTTTAAAGCAGCGGTTCTCAACCTATGGGTCGCCAAACAACACGATCCGCCATTTTTCCCCCTCGGGGTGGCGCCGCACATGCGCGCCGCGCATGGGGGCGCCGCGCATGCGTGCCGCGTCCGTGTGACAGGGGTCGCCGTCACACAAAGGTTGAGAACCGCTGCTTTAAAGCAACTGCTGACACTTTTAAAGAAGTGGATTTCATTCCTTCCACATATATTCTTTTTTTGCAGGGCAAATCTTTGAACTCAGTCTACTCTTGGGAGTGCTTTTGCTTAGCTTTGGAGGCAAATGCTTAACATTCTAAGGAAACTGAAAAGCCCAAGAAAAGCAAAACTCAACATAGGTTCTGCCTAGAAAAATTTGCAGGAGTGGCCACCTTTGGCCACTTTGGCCACTTTAAGACCTGTGGACTTCAACTCCCAGAATTCCCCAGCCAGCCATTTGGGAGTTGAAGTTCACAGGTCTTAAAGTCATCAAGATTGGACACCCGTGCCCTAAAGCCTTGAAGGACTCAGGGGAGTGATTTTCAAAGGATGCATTGACACCCACAAATACATGGAAGGGGGATGGAAATGAAATGGGGAAATGCTGGAAGCCAGAAGTCTCAGGGTTAAGACATAATGTGCTTGTTTCCAGATCTGAAAGTAAAAAGTGACGGGATGTGCTAAAATGTTTATATAATGCTGCTGTGAGCTGTTTTTAATATGCACAGCACATTTGCTAACCATCTTCATTCTACATTTTAATCCAGCTGGACACCATTACATCTGAATGGATTGGCCTGCCTCCCCTGCCTTCTGCCAGATGCTTGTTTGGACTGGGAGAATCAGAGAACAAAGTCTATGTAATTGCAGGCAAAGATCTCCAAACTGAGGAGTCTCTGGATTCAGTCTTATGTTACGATCCAGAGTAAGTTGCTTAACACTGATTTGTTTGACAAGGTATCTAATTGATTGCCTATTAGATTGAAAAGCCTCACGGATGTCCCTTTTCCCTCCCAGGTCAGTCAAGTGGAATGAAGTCAAAAAGTTCCCCCTGAAAGTATATGGCCATGCTACTGCTTCACATAATGGAGCTATATATTGCCTTGGAGGAAAGACAGATGATAAGTGAGTACTGGACAGCTTCAAGAGTGTCGCAAGTATTCCCCACCCCAAATTATCCACACAACTATTTGCTCTGGTTAAAATCCTATTAACAGCTGAGGCTTGCAGCTGAGGTCAGTGTAAACCTTAGTTGCTTTCAAGATCAATGCAGATATTCATCACAGGGAAGGAAAAGGCTTTGAAGATCTGATGACTGATCTGTATATTGTATGTGTATTGGCCCAGACTTGACATTCAAGATGAGTGAAGTTTCGGTTACTCTTTATTTAGATTTCCCAGTGCTGATTTTGGAAGTGTGAAGCCCCATTTCTGCAATGTTCTGAGGAAGATGTTGTTGTAGTGTAGAACTATTAATTCAGTGATTTAACAAGTGTTTAGATTTGCAGTTTTATCATCCAGTAAATCAGAGGATAGAGTAACAAGTGTAGAGATAAATTGTACCTTGAACAAAGTAACACTGTAGGCATGAAAGCTAACAGAACAATATTGATTTTTTAAGAATAAAAATAAGCAATTCATTAGGCACAAACCCAGTGCCTGGCACTGATATAAAAATTAGAAATAACTCACAAATAATATAAAACAGGAATCAGTTCATGTTTGTTTTTACATTCACATTCAGGTTCAACAGTTGGTTTCCATTAACCTTAAGGATTTTATTTTATTATTCCTGACCATCTAATTTTCTGAAATCATCACAGCAGTGGTATAGGAAATCTTCATTAACTAGCCATGGCAATAAAACAATACATCCAGAAATTTGCAATCAAGCTATATCAGAAAATATTTGAGTGGAAAATACCCAAAAGAAGAAGAAGTGCTATAGTAACAGAAATAACTAGTTTTTAACTTTAGAATTCCAAGGGCTTTGTCTGATCTTTAATAAGGATGCATATAAAATAGAAGGTATTTTTTGTTTTAAGCTTGGGATGAAACAATTCTACCTGAAATGTTTCATTTTGTGTAAATAGAAAACATGAAATTCATCAAATGTAACAGAACAAAATTTGAAGAAAGAACTCTGAACAAGCTTCTTTGTTCCCTTATTTTTTACCCATAATATTTAGGCAGAGTGGTGATCCACATTGATATCTGCCACCTAACTACAGAAAACTTTTTACAGGGATTATTTTAAAAATTGAGAACATCACAAATTTCCCATAGGAACACAAAGGCAGCCATCCTTTTTGAGCTCTGAAAAGTTCAACAGCAACAAGGCACAACAGAATGTACACTGTGACTACAGAGATACAAATACTCTCCAAACTAACATGACCAGTAGCTTTTATATTTTTATCCTGTACTCTGAAAACTCAGTATCACAAATGTATGCACAGAGCACATACTGCTTTCACACTATATCTCAGTGATCACCAACATAATTGTTGCATTTACTCTATAGAGCCTGAAAGCCAAAACAGCATTAGTTATAGTCAGGGGTAGGCAACCTTGGTTCTTTTATGACTCGTGGACTTCAACTCCCAGAATTCCTGAGCCAGCCATGCTGAGGAGAAATGGAGAGGTTTCCATGCTGAGCCATGCTGGCTCAGGAATTCTGGGCATTGCAGTCCACGAGTCATAAAAGAGCCAAGGTTGCCTACTCCTGAGTTATGTTTATATATTGCCCAGTTGGCATATACTGTTTGTTAATGGCTACCCATCAACAAAAGAAAATATAGCAGAGAATATTGCATATGTATAGAACAGAGCGCATATCAAATAATTTTTTGAAAAAAGCATCAGGCAGGTCAGCAAGCAACTGAGAGCAATTTTCATTAGTGCATTGTTAAAAATCGGGCATTTGGGATGGGATGGTCTGCCTGCAGGGCTAGCCTATTTCCCCATCCAGCTGAGTCCGTGACTTATCACCCTTCCCATGTACATCAGACAAGAAATATGACCAGATGAGCTCCTTCTACTTTATTGTAAAGCCACCTTAACAGACCCTTGCAAGTCTGATCTCCTGCCCCGTCTCCTTTTACAGCCTGAGAGGTTAGGGAGGGTCCCTCCTGAGACTCTTTCTCTGCCCATTATGCAGTTGCAGGTTGAACCCTCTCTTATCTGATGTTTCCCCAAGCGGCATTTCTTCCCCATGTTTTTCAAGGACTTTCTCGCATAGGATTGCTGGCACCCAATCCAATTTGTCTTAAGTATGTGCTTCGATCATTGCTGTTGTCCCCGTTTTTCAAACTGTTGATTTTCTTCTCGTATACAGAAAATGCACAAACAGAGTATTCATCTACAATTCCAAGCGGGGAGACTGGCGCGATCTGCCTCCCATGAAACTGGCCCGCTCCATGTTTGGTGTTGCCATCCACAAAGGGAAAATTGTGGTTGCCGGAGGTGTTACCGAAGAAGGCCTCTCGGCTTCAGTTGAAGCCCTTGATCTCACCACTAACAAGTTAGTCTACAATCCATCAATTCTTGTTTAATAGCACAGTTTAGGGCCACCATTAATACTTCCTTTGGGGCCCATCAGAATCCTTACCCCTTTATTTATAAATGCAATCAACGTCTTTAAATGGTATAAATATTGTCGCAGTATCTGGCAGTACAGAGCATGGGTAGGTAAGACCAGGAGTGAGTCACAGACTTCTGCCAGTTTAATTGTGGGAGGTCGGCAGAGAAGATCCCACATTATGATTGCATGACTGCAGGATGCTGCAACTGTTGTAAGTATGAGCTAGTTGTCAAACACCCAAATCACGATCAAGTGACAATGGGGACATTCCAGTGGCAGCAACTTTTGGAGACCCGCGGTAAACTCCCCTTGTTCAGCAGTGTTGTAATTGTGAATTATTGCTGAATGAGAAGGTCATAACCTGAGGACTATCTGTATTGTGAACTGGTCTGGAAATATCAATTACTAGGATACAGTATTATAAACATTGTAGCCGGTCCTATGTTGTACGATCTGATCTAAGGAAATAATTTTCACCATACAAGGCTGTGTGTTTCCATCCGCATGCATGTGGGTATGTGCATCTAAAGCACGTTATTACATATTTAAGCTCAGAACATTTTTCAGTAGATGGTCATACTCTTTTGAGCAGAACTATATGCTTTAATTGAATCTGTTTTGCCTTTTCTGAAAAAATTTGTTCTTTATTAATGTACATCTAACTTTATTCAGCCTGTCCACTTCTTAAAACCGTTTCATTCTGACAAATTATTTTGCTTTTAAAAAACAAACAGTTCTTAGTGCAATGCAGTCGTATGTATTCTATTAATTAAAGCACTTAAAAAAATCTCTCGTGGTAGAATAATACATACAGGTATGTAAAGGTATTTTTACTTATCTACATTTCCTACAAGATGCTACAACTATTATCTTTTCCTTTTGTTAACAGAAGGGAACTAGTACAGCATAATCAAATAACTTTGCTAAACAATATTGCAGTGAATATCAATAACAAAACCCCAAATCCAAAAGCCAGCATATTAAAGAGCATAAAGCCAGGGCTCACCAACCACATGCTCTATCTCCCATCCTGACTAAACACCTTGGGGGGGAGGAAACATATTTTAAAGTTTTCTTGAATGCTAACAGGATTGGGGCCATCCAAATCTCTGGGAAGAGGGTAGGGAGAGGAGATTGTTCCAAAGGGCAGGTGCTCCTACATCCCATCAAATGGTATTGTCTGAAGTGTGGGGCCTGAGCCATTATGAAACAGTAAGTGGGGACAAGCAAAGTAACTGGAAATAAGTATGTCTGCAAATTACCTGAATATGTGTTATTTGGGGCTTTGTAGATGATAAACAGCATCTTGAGTTGTACTTGCAAATCTAATAGGAACCAGCACAATTTGTAAAATAGTGATATAATGAGAACATACTGTGGTATGTCTCAAATTATCCACACCACTGCATTCTGCACCAACTACATCAGTGATGGCGAATCTTTTAGACACCGAGTGCCCCAAAACTGCCCCACCCTGCACTGCCCCACCCCTGCCCTTGCCCCGCCCCCACCCGCAGGGCCACCCACCACCTCCACGATCCGCCGCAGATCACCCCGGCAGCCCAGTAGTGCCATGGCTGCCACGCTGTCCACCCGTGCCCCACAGCATAATCTGTTTGCGACGGGGCGCAAGGGCAGAGTCTTGTCCCCACTGCCATGTCCTTGGCTGTGCTACTCCAGGCGGGGCATGCCTGGGGGGGCGACTGTCCTCCAGGGGGGCTGGTGTGGAGGGGGTTGTGGGGGAGGCGGGACTGGGGCGATGGCACGTGTGCCCACAGAGGGCTCCAAATGCTGCCTCTGGCACTCGTGCCATAGGTTCACCACCACTGAACTACATCTTCAGAGGCATGTTACAGATACCCCCCTCCTTTTTAGAAAAAAACATACTCAAACGTTATATTCTAAAACTGAATGTTTTATTCATTAAATTGCAGGTGGGAAGTTATGCCAGAATTCCCCCAGGAGAGAAGTTCCATTAGCTTAGTTGAATTGTCTGGATCCTTGTATGCGATTGGAGGCTTTGCAATGGTTCAGCTTGAATCAAAGGAATTTGCTCCTAATGAAGTTAATGACATCTGGAAGTAAGCTTGTTTCAAATATTTTGTTTCAATTGGCTAACTCAAGAGATTCAAGTTATTCGTATTAGTTATATGTAGGATAACATAGAGTAAAACTCCACTAAAATCTTTAGAAGTACTAAATGAAGACTTGATTTTGCGTTGCCTATTTTTGGTTTTGCTTGAACATATTCTACATATTACATCATTTTAATACCTCTCATAAAAGCATAGTATTAAAAACATCAAATTACATAGCAAAACTGCATGCAGAAAAAAATTTTTTTTATAGAGAGCTACTATATATTTTTTTCCTGAGTGCACTGAGTTTTTGTTTTGGCATAGCAAGGCCTGGATTCAAAAGGAGATCTGTGCTCATCTCTAATTCCTATGACCGATGTCAGGAAACTCCCACTTGCCCACCACAACTTTTTCACAACAGGCTTTAAAATAATGCCTGTCTCTGCACCGTGAGGTAACGTTTTTGGACGCTCATGACAGGGAGGCTACCTTCTTGAAAATCAGCCCTGAGCCAACCAAACTGAAAAAGCGCACCTGCTCTTACTAGAGACTTTGAAAGCAGGGATCTCAAATACAAGTGCCTGAGCCTTTTCATGTATTGATGCGAAAGACTCTTAAATTCTTGTGATGCACATAGTAAAAGAATGCAGTAATAATAATGAGCCAATCACTCAGCCAACTGACCTCACAGGGTTGTTATGGAGAAAACAAGAGCAGGAAGAAGTATTATGTATTTTTCTCACCTGGAGTTTACTTAAAAAGTAATAAAAGCTGGGATTAAAAAAAATAATAAATAAATATGCTGACTCCCAGCAATCTGGGAGAATGAGGAAGCAAGGTGATTCCAGCTGAGACGTAAGCTGAGGCTTGCTGTCCCGGGAAGCACCACCACTGCAGCTTCACAGTGTAAAGTACAGCTGTGTGCTTGGCAGGGTAGGCTGAGGGCAACTGCCCTCCTAACCCTGCATTAAGGTTCCATTGCTGCAGGGCCAAGAGCTATTCCCATTGGCACCTCTGCGCTCCTTGCAACAGCTTAACAGTTCCCAGGAAATCCTGGTTGAAAGCTTGTGTGTATGTGAGACAGAGAAAGAAAGAGAGGAGGGAGGGAGGGAGGGAGGGAGAGAGGAAAGGAAGGAAGGAAGGAAGGAAGGAAGGAAGGAAGGAAGGAAGGAAGGAAGGAAGGAAGGAAGGAAGGAAGGAAGGAAGGAAAAAGATCAGGAGCACATGCAGACAGATGCATGAGAGTAGAAAATGTGCATTGGATACAGCATTTGAAAACACATGAACTAACTGTAAGTCTGAAACTTGGGGAGAAACTTTGAGGACAGGAAGATAGAAATGAGTGAAGAGTTGGCAGAAAAGATGAGGACAGTTCAGACAAATTGAAGCACTTGGGGATTTTAGATAGATGCAAGATTCAGAAACAAAAGCAGGAGGGTTAATATTCCTTTTCAAGACAGGCATTCAGAAGGAAGACGGCATATTGGAATGTCTATTTCCTTGGGTAGCTTGTTACATTCTTAGACTAGCAATTATTCTACAATATCTGTATTAATATAAGACAGGATGCTAAAAAAAAGAAACTTGGAGTTACTGGGTACAGATAGCTTGGAAAAAAGCTAAAGGGCCCCACTTATATAACTCTTTGTTCCTGCAGGTATGACGATGAGAAGAAAGAGTGGTGCGGCATGTTGAAAGAAATCCGCTATGCATCTGGAGCCTCTTGCCTTTCTATTGGCCTAAATATGTTTAAGCTATCAAAGCTGTAAACTAAGTGGCTACTTGATAACAGATGAGGATTTTTTTTTAATAGTCTCTAGTTTTGCTGTTTAAGCCTACCTTGTACAGAGAGTGGTAACTTCAGTTAAGTATTTTGTCTTAAATGTCTATTAACTTCTGTTAAGTATTAGATCCTCCCAACTAACTATATCAGTGGTTCTCAACCTGTGGGTCGGGACCCCATTTGGAGTCGAACGACCATTTCACGGGGGTCGCCAAGCCATGCTGTCCACCATTTTTTTCCCTTTTCCCTAGCTGTCCTACTCCCTCTTATTGGTGGCCACACCCATTTGGGGGTCACCACAACATGGGGAACTGTACTATGGGTCACGGCATTAGAAAGGTTGAGAACCACTGAACTATATGATGGTGAATGAGTTCGGCTATAAACAGCAGTGAATGAAATTGAATTTAACAAAAAAATTATCTTGGAGATTAGACCTTGGACTTCTGTTTTAAAATAAACATCAAAGTTGAAATAAACAACAGTATGACTCCTCTGATTATAGAAAAGGAGTTCGCTGCCAGCAGTTTGCCCTTCTATCTTTTGTTTATGCCACCTGTAATTTGTTTACTTTTCTGCTTACTTTAGAACTTCTCTGAGGATCAGGTTGTTGGAAATTGATTTGACTTTCTACTGAAATATGGTGATGTTTACTGACTACTTTTGGCCATTTCTAGTTTGGTAGCTCTCAATCAGCACTGGAAATTTCAAGAAATGGATAAGACAAAGGGTTTGTCACATCAGACAGCCAACCTTTAATGCCTCAATTGAAGATGGCTGAATGCCTTGCTCCTCCCTCAACTTGCCCTATTCAGCAGCAGCATCAGAAACTATTATTAACTACTGAATTCCATTCTAAAGCATTTAAGAAACATAAACCATCTAGGAAGGTGCTTTACAACAAACGAAAGGGATCAAAGCATACATAATTGGCAGCCCTCCTGTAGTGGAAAAGAGGAACATGAGACTAAAAGTATGGCCTATTGCTAATAACATCTGGTTACCTTCCATAGAAGATTCCCCAGTAAGGGTGAAACAAGTAAACACAGGGCCTCCTTGTGTAACTGATATCATCCCAAAGAAGAGTCTAACTCTACCAAACTTTTAAAAAATGTAAACATGGCCCGAAGCTGAAATGGGAATGTCGTTTATTTTAGTAAAAGAAGATTTAGTGCACATCTCTGAAAGTATTAATAACAGTTTAATGGGGATTTGTTAAAAATTGAGATTTCTATTCAAACTTGTAATTTGGAAACCCAAGAAGAGGTAAGTCCTACTATGGTAGGACATGAACAAACCCTGAAGAATGCTCCTTCTGACACTGGCAACAGGAATTAATCTTCAGATACAGTTGCAGAAACCATGAAGAGGATGAGGAAGCAGCAAAACCCTTCCTCACTTAGAGCACGAAGGGGCCGAGTGTGGTCCTACAATCCCTAGTCCAGGGGAAGGCAACCTTGGCTCTTTTATGACTTGTGGACTTCAACTCCCAGAATTCCTGAGCCACAACTCCTGAGGAATTCTGGGAGTTGAAGTCCACGAGTCATAAAAAAGCCAAGGTTGCCTACCCCTGCCGTAGTCTTAAGATTGAAAGGGAGGAGGAGCTCTTATGTAGGGGAACAAAGGTATTAAGAACTTGGGGATTGTTAAAGTGGAAGATGTGTGTGAAGGGGGATGAACATGACAAGAGCTTGGAGTTTCAGTCTTCAAGATTGTCATTGGCACAAGCAACAAATATTTTATTCTTAGGAACTCAGAATAAATTTAGATTATTTTATAAGGCGCAAAGTATCCAAAGCAGCAACAATGTTATTTTATGATAACCTGTAAATTTATTTCATGGAAAGACAAGATTTGAGGATACAATAAAAAAATAGAATATTTAGTTATGCAATATCTTTTGTTAAGTTACAAGAAACTTAAGAGGATATACAATATAAAAAAACAAAACATTTAATAAACAATATTTTACTCTAGGCACTAATAAGTTTTTTTAAATCCGATTTAAATTTTAAAGTGCAAAGATTTTGGAAAGGTAACAATGGAAAGTTCATATTTAGAATGGGAGGTTCAATCCAAGACCTAAAGGTCAACTAATTGCTAACATAGTTAATATCAATAATGAATTTGTAAGATTTTTAGACACACACACACACACACAATCCCAAAATCTAACGTGGTATATTTTGAAGTACTGTTTTCTCAATACAAGGTAGCACCTAAACTTACTATTTACAAAATCTGAGTAACACCTTTCCAAAATTTAAAAAATGGAAATCGCCAACAAAATTATGTAATCTGCTGAATTTCCAGGATGAGGTTTTCAAATTTTATTCTAGGCATCTCACTTCCACTTCTATTGATAAAATACCCAAATTATAACAAAGGACTACAGTATATATAACTAGGACTATACACAACTGAAATCTTGAACAAGGAAAGGTCTTTACAAAATAAAAAGTTTTCTACAAAAACTTCCATTATATATTATAAATTTAAAAATTATGATCAACAATTGGAACAAAAAGTCCCAGTTTCCTGAGTGGCAGATCAACTGAATCTCTCTCTCTCTCTCTCTCTCTCTCTCACACACACACACACACACACACACACACACTCCAGGTATCTATCTCTTTTTGAAAAAATGCATTTTCCCTCCACAGAACCTAAAGATGTAATCTTGAATCTGATTTTTCTGAAATATATTATGGTGAGGGCTAAAAGAAGTCTGGGACTTAGAGGAATAATTTGACGGTATTATTTGGGAATCTGTATGACAGCATGAACAATTTTTATCAGAATCTATATAGGAAATATTTCTTAAACTTCACATTGATAGCATCAGACTTCAGTAACAATCTCACATGTATGTTTTCAATTTTCATTGAGATGCTAGCAAGGTTAGCAGTCAAAAGGAATATTCCTTCACCTTGTGTTATTTATCATATACATGTCTTACACAATTAATCAATAGATTCAGTTTTTGCCCAAGCTAGGTTTGCTACACATATTTGATGGCCAGGATAAGAAATTAGAAGATAACTCAGTTATTATATATATCACCAATTAGGTTATCACTGAACAATGGAAATAGATATTTCCAGTGCTTTTTTTCTAAAAAAAAAAAAAAAAAAGGTGCCGGAACTCACATACATCATACAACCCGCCTTGCCTACCCTACAAGGTTCCATCCAAAAAAGGTGCCGGAAGTCCGTTCTGGGCGTTCTATGAGAAAAAAAGCCCTGGATATTTCAATGAACAGATCGTAGAATAAGATCTTTACTTGAAAAAAAAATCTCTGATAAAATCAATTGTATGCCAAGCCAAAGTAGTGAATCATTATTTTACAAGGAATGGTGGAATTTCATTATTTATACAAGAAATAAGAATTTGGAAACAGCTTGTATCAAACAAACATTATGGGCATTTAAAAATGTATGGATTTTTTTTTAAAAAATTCAAATTAAAATATAATTAAAAAAGACAATCCTTTGATTGTAATTTATAATGCCCAATAGACTGAAAAACACTAATTACACTTGTATTTCTATTATTTTAAAAGTGCAGTCACAAATCCTAAATTGTATAGAGGGGAAAAAATACAGTATTGTGTGTATGTGTATAATTTCTGTGATTCATTTCCCATCCACCATAGCCAGCATGCCCAATGGTTGCAGGTTAAAGGGTACTATAATCCAAACATATCTGAATGGCTGTTAAGTTTGCATACTGTGACTTTAGCAACTATTACTGGACATATGGTTTGTCTGTTAGTAAGCACTACTGAAATTGTGCTGAAATGTCAGTATAAAATCTGTCACCTTAAAATTTGAGATTTTGTTGGATTAGCATTTTATAGCAGAACTGGGTGCTTGAAAAATCTTGACTTCATGATTCTTAATTTAATTGAAGATTACTTAATTTATAATTTTGAAAAAAATGGTTTCTGATTTATCAACAGAAAGGGATGCCAATCCAGCTCAAGACACAATTTATAGTACTGCATTCAGAACTAGTCTCATGTGCACTGGAAGATGATTGATCAAGTCATTTCAAAACAGGATGACCAACACACAAAATTCAAGTATTCAATAGATGCCACCTGTGCATCTGTTTTTTCTGCACAGCATATAGCTTATTCCCCAGCTTATTCAGTATACTAACAGGCATTGTTTTATTATTTAAATGAATATATGTAGTCCTTGACTTACAACAGTTCACATAGTGACCGTTTGAAGTTACAACGGCACTGAAAAAAATTGACTTATGACCGTTTTTCACACTTATGACCGTTGCAGCATCCCCATGGTCATGTGGTTTACATTTGGATACTTGGCATCTGACTCACATTTATGACGGTTGCAGTGTCCCGGAGTCACGTAGTCACCTTTTGCAACCTTCTGACAAGTAAAGTCAATGGGGAAGCCAGGTTCACTTAACAGTCGTGTTACTAACTTAACAACTGCAGTGATTCACTTAACAGCTGTGGCAAGAAAAGTTGTAACATGGGGCAAAACTCACTCAACAAATTTCTCAGCAACATAAATTTGGGCTCAGTTGTGGTCGTAAGTTGAGGACTACCATTGTCTGGTTATTTTTGCCCATCAATAAGAATTGCCAGGAGCAATAAGCTCTAGATCCCATCAGTGAGGTAGTGCCAACTGGTTGAACTCCCAAAATGTGCCTTCTCTGTGGGTAGCTCTGCCCTTCGGAACAAGATTCCCCATAATTTCTTGAATTTTAGGAAACCCAAACTTCTAAACAGGATATGGGATAAAATGGCTTGTGAGTCTGTCGATGTATATACATATTCTTACTGCTGGCTAGGTTAGCCTATTTTGAATTGTTCTTTCCTGTATGTACACCTACAAGTTGAGCTCTGGCTGTTAGGATGGTTAATAAACTGAGCACATAAATAAATCAAATTCTGCTTGGCTGGACTTGAATACACAAGACAATTAACAATAAAAAGTAAACCTAGCATTATAAATAATTACGAATTTATTCAGTTCACACTGAATAAAAAGCAGTGCAGCTTTCCAGCTCAGGAGCTACATGAGAAAGCTCTTGCCTGAATGGCCAATAGTGGGATGTATTTAAGAGTAGCCCTTCAGCTGTCTTTCATCCTTGGAGAAGTTTATAACAAAACAGGAGTCCTTCATGCTTTCACAGTGAAAATACATACCTTAAATCAGTGTTTCTCAACCTTGACAATTTTAAGGCATGTGGACTTCAACTCCCAGAATTCCACAGCCAGCACATGCCTTAAAAGTCCACATGCCTTAAAATTGTCAAGGTTGAGAAACACTGCCTTAAATTATGCCCAACATCAGATATCTACTATTGCAAGTCTTCCAACATGAGGATAATATATTGGGTATTAGATAGCATCTAGTTTTTAGATTTGGCACCAAAAGCAACTTCTACACATTCCTCAAGGATAGGTTTATATGCTGTGTAGCATAGTAGTCAATTGCTATAACTACGGCTTAGGTAATTTGCCAGGTCAGGCTGGCCAAAAACAATCACACCTTGTGCAAGAAATGTAATTCTGCAATGCACAATTTGCCCTCTGCAATTCCAAATAGGGGTACCTCCAGATGCAACATAAATAGTCTTCATTAAAAAAAAATAAGTTTATTGAAGGCTGAAGATAATTAATTTTCAATGTTACAAGTCCATATAAAAAATTGTTATTTTTTTTCTCCACACTAGGATATCAAAGCTTTTCAAATATTTTATTTGCTAAATATTCAATCTTTGCTTCCGTGGATGACAATTCCATGGAATTCCATTCATAGTGAGGGATCTGAAAGAAAAGTATATGATTAAAATGAAGATATATTATTAAAATGTTATTAATATTTCTTTCCTTTCACTTTCCTCAAATGTATTATTGCATGAGTACTTTAAAGTTGGTTGCAGCCTTTGGGCAAAAGGTGAATATTTATGGTAAGAAATATTATGCAGAAAATTCTGAAATTTTGTTCAACTTTTACAAAGAGGAGATACCATACCTGAACAACTTGATAACCAAGAATCTCTAAATGCCGCTTTTTCATGGTAACATATCCTTTGACGTGATTTGAATTTTTGCAGAAAGCTTCTGAATCAAGGAATTCCATAGCAATTCTGAATTAAATACAATTTCAAATTTACTTTCGTATAACCAAAAATACAGCTTGCAAGTATTTTATAATCACTTTACATACACATGAAACCTATTGTTTTAACGAAAACCCTGAATGTTTTTCTATAGTTATAATTGTAATTCATTAATTATGCATTAATTATAACACTGGCCTGCCATTAAAATTAGCCCCTGATTAAGACTTCTGAATTAATGTTTCCAATAATTTAACTATAATGCCATCTTTTGCAACATAAGAAAGTTACATTTATCTATAGCTGGCTTCAGTAAGGATTATCACTCTTCTTAAAAATTTTATCACGGGAATAAAAAAAAATATTGTACATAGCAGAAATGTAATTATATCAAACATATTGCAAATTGTTTTATGCTAAAATAATAATATGCTTTAATTCTAAAACTTAAATTACTTCTTGCCTGAAATTTTGGGATGGTTACCTGAACATAAAATTGTTTTAGAATTATCTTTATGGACCAATTGTCCAGAAGATACTTATATTATTTTTTGTAATTTTATTGGCAAGTAGCTTATTTTTATTTCATATATAAAAGCTCACTAGTACATCATTATTCAGTAAGATTTGATTCTGCGATGAATTTTATGTGAGTGATAAACCTATGGGTATCTGTCCACTTTAGAGTACATATGTCTCCTTTGGACTGTATTGATTTTATTTAAATTATATTAATTATTGACAAATACAATAATATATGTCCTTGTGTGAATTATGTATTAAAGTGGTAGACTATCTTCAAACCAGAGGTTGCACCAGTTCTCCCCATTCCTTGATCAGGAGGCTATCGCTCATGCCCTAGTCACCATCAGAATGGATTACTGTCAAGTGCTATACATAAGGTTGCCCTTCAAGAAATGGTATGTGTACTCCTTGATCAACATAGATACCTCTGCTCCGTGAGCTTCACTGGTTGTTGGTCTGCTTCTGGGTTCAAATCAAAGAACTACTAAGTACATTGTGCAAAGTACAATGACCCTACATGCCATGGGGCTGGGTTATTTGAGGAACTACTTTTCCCTAGTTACATCTATCCTTCCCATCAAGTCCAACAGAAGAGGCATATTATAGGTTGCGTCAATAAAGGAAGGTCACTTGATAGGACCCAGAAGGAAAGCCTTCTCTGGCCCTGCACCTGCCTTTTGGAATAAAATAATCCCTTGAGGTTAGACAGGTCCCTACAACCTTGCCTTTGGAAGCTCATGTTTTTGTCATCGTGCCTGGAACCTACAAGTTGGTTATACTGTTAGTAATATATGGATTGCACTCTCCTGCAGATTATTATTTTATGGTTTTTATTATTTTAGTGGTTTTTATTTGAGTAGGTTATTTTTATTTGTTTGTTTTTTTGTTATCTGGCTGTGTAAGGCACCCAGAGTCACATATGTGAGATGGACAACTATATAAATCGAATAAATACGTGAACAGGGAAAAAATGCCATCTGTTTAATTAGGATCCTTGTTCTTATATCACTTGAGTGAAATTGTAAATATAACGTGCCATCCTCTGCTCAGAGGACTGCCTGGAATTGAAAAATCTAGTGGAAATCCTTATTGTCCTGCATTACTATAACATAAAAAAACACACGATCACCTTTGCAATCCTGGTGGTAGCCCTTGTTTTCCATAGGAGTGACCAGCTTCAGCACCACCTATGTTGTCTGAATTAAGCATGGCAACGTGTTGGTCTATATATGGAGCAGGTCTCCTGTTTTTATCAACGATAAATTCAAAATCTGAAAGACATGAATGACTATCAGTAACCTGAAGCTGAAGTCACACCTACTAATATTTGTAAATAGGCATCACTAGAATAACATAAAGTAGGGCCATGCAACATTCACGTTTGAAAGCAATGAGATGCTTTAGAGCAGTGGTTCTCAACCTGTGGGTCGGGACCCCATTTGCGGTCGAATGACCATTTCACGGGGGTCGCCAAACCATGCTGTCCGCCATTTTTTTCCCTTTTCCCTAGCTGTCCTACTCCCTCTTATTGGTGGCCACACCCACTTTGGGGTCACCACAACATGGGGAACTATATTATGGGGTCATGGCATTAGATAGGTTGAGAACCACTGCTTTAGAGCATTTTGGGGCATCAATGAAAAAGAGCAGTGGTGAAGGTATCAGGCTAGAAGTCAGGAGTCTGTGAGCTCTAATCCCACCTTAGGCAAGAAAAGTGACTAGATGACCTTGGGCCAGTCAACTCTCCCTCAGCCCTATTCACCTTGCAGGGTTGTTGCTGTTGTGGGGGAAAGCAGGAGGAGGGAGGAGTACCCTGTGTTTGCCGCCTTGAGTTATAAAAATAATGTCGGGAAATGAATGAATGAATGCATGCCTGAATGCATGAATGAATATAGCATCTGCCTGGAACTTTTAGGTTAGCTTGAATATGCATCTGCAAAAGTTAAACAAATGCCAAAGAATTGCTCTTAAAGGAAAAACATGCATAGTTTTAAAATCAAGAGTGCCACGTTCATACAAGATCATAAACATTTAGACAAAACTCTCAAGGCTTGTATAAAATAAAACAATACAAATCTTATACTCTTTTTTTGAAACAACCCACCAATTCTATAATAGTAAGAAGTGAGTACAGAACATCTGGCATAATGGCTTCTTCCTAGGATTTCTCCAAGTAGTATATATATCTGCTGTTGCAACGGACTGGATAAATCAGTCTCTAGAAGAAGAAAAAAGACAGCAAAGAAAACAAACACCAAGTCAGAAATGAAAAGAAGACAGCCCTATCTATTATTTCACAAAGGCAAGGCCTAGGTATTATCAGAGGCTTCCCACCATCTTTGCCCATTTTTTAAAAGATCACAGTTCTCCAAAGGAAGCAGATCGAACATGACAAAGGAGATCTTTAACTTCTAATTTTGCTATATCCAAGGAGTAATAAATCCAGTTCTGTAAACAAAAAATGATTCAAAGGAATTGTAGCCTTATATTTAATGCCATTAAACTGCCAAAAACTTTAAATATTCACTTTTTTTCTTCAGCTGTTCACAGAAGCGTTTATGAAACCATGGAATCTGAAGCTCGGGGCACTCCAAACAGACAGCTCGATTCAGCTCCATCAGCTGGAAGGTGGACTTACTTGCTGTTTTCCATGGTAGAACTGTTTTTTTAAAAAAAAATCCAGAAGAAATAAGCACAACAGGGCAATGTTTAGAATATAATATTGCAGTAACCATGAATAAAAAAAGAAGACACTTTTGTAGACAAAAAAATTCACAAAAATGTATTCGTGCCATATTACTTACTTCATTGTGATAGCTAAGTACAGGTATCATCGAAGAATTCATAAATTAACAACTAGCACCTCATTTTTAAGAATAAGAAATAAGAAACAAACAGCTAAGAGTAAAGCAAAACCCAAAGATGCTTTTTCAGGAGGCAACTGGACTTGTATTTTTTTTTGAAGATGTTTCACTTCCCATCCAAGAAGCTTCTTCAGTTCTGATTGGATGTTGGGGAATGGAAGAATTTGTATTCTTTGCAGATAGCTGGTCATTTGCATTCTTTTAGAGCAGGGGTGTCAAACTTGCAACGTCACGTGACGTGTTGTGACATATTGCGGCTTTTTTTCAATTGCCGGCAATGGGGTGAGTGCGATTTCAGCATGATGCATCCGGGCCGGCAGTTTGACACCCCTGTTTTAGAGTCAGTGAGGCCACTTGGAGGTTTGTCTATGTCATCAAAGAAGCATTTTGGATGAGAAATTTCTTCAAAGAAAAACAAGTTCAATTGCTTCGTGAAAAAGCATCTTTGGGACAACTATGACCTGGATGACTGAGAATCTCCATAGGCAGTAAAATAAAACCAATTTCTAAAAATTAAATTCAGGAAGTACTGAATCTATACAATTTTGTTGTATTTCATGTCAGCTTCTGAAGAAAATTCTTGGTGTCAGCCCCTCTATGGAGGCAGCTACACTTAAATAAATGTAGCAAAAGTAAAATAGCATTAAACTGATTTTTATTATTTGGTTGTTTTTTTCAGAATGTATTTATGGAACATTTAGCAGCTGTTTACCCATGTGTGGATAAACATGTGGGGAAACATGGGGGAAATTTAAAGGTCAAATATATAAAATGACTAGTGGTTTGAAGTTTTTCCTTTGTTATAGGTAAATTTTTCAACTAAGAACATTGTTGAGATGCAACCCATTTGTTTAATCTATACATGTAAAAGATTTATTTGAAAAAAAAAACTATAAATATATATGGGAAAACTGTAGGTAAAAAGTACACTCCAGTGGGGACAATGAAAGTCCAAACAATATAAAAGTCCACCCAATTCTATATGCAGAAACTATTTTGGCCATTTTTCAGACCTTGAAAATATAGAATATCCCCAGACTAACATACTATTTTTTAAAAGACTTAAATAACAACAGAAGTAGAAATTACTGATGGAGGAAAAACCCTTCTAATATTTGTCCTAAAGGTGCTTTTTTATGAGGCAACTGGACTTTCTTGTTTTTCTTTGAAGATTCTTTGCTTCTCATCCAAGAAGCTTCTTCAGCTCTGACTGGATGGTGGGGAATAAAAGGATTTAAATTCCTTGCAGACAGCTGGTCATTTGCATTCTTTTAAGAGAGTCATTGAGGCCATTTGGAGGTGCAAATGTGTATGGGGCCTTCTTGGCTACATGATGTTTTCTGCTCTGTGTCCCTTCACTGTTGAAGACAGGCGCAAGCTGTTGGCGACGAGTCTGTGTTGTCTGCATCTCAAACTGAAGCACAATTGGTCCCTGTAGTCTGCAATGTTTTCTGGAAATCCATTCATACTCCTGCACCATTCAAAGGGTGTTCATCACAAAGTGCATAGCTAAATGTCTATGGAGAATCTTTAACAGTGAAGGGACACAGGGCAGAAAACATCCTGCAGTCAAGAAGCTCCACACACATTTGCACTACTCAGGTAACCCTGAGAACACAAGTAAACCTCCAAATGGGCTCAACGACTCTCTAAAAAATTGCAAATGACCACTGCCTGCAAGGAATATAAATCTTTTCATTCCCCACCATCCAGTGAGAGCTGAAGAAAATTCTTGGATGAGAAGTGAAACATCTTCAAAGAAAAACAAGAAAGTCCAGTTGCCTCCTGAGAAATCACCTTTGGAACAACCATGACCTGGATGACTGAGAATCTCCATAGACCCTTTTAATATTTAACATCATTTACTATCAAGTTAATGCGCAAAAGTACTGTACTTTATTTGGAGTAGTCCTTTTAAAAAATCTTTCTTTCACAAGAGTTGAATACTTTAGTAAGGCCCAAGACTACATTCTTAAGAATACAAGTTATTTATGAAACCTATCAAAAAATGGAAATTAGCACTTACTTTGAAGCTCAGCATCCAATTTGGAGAGAAATTCAATATTAAATATAGCTTTTATCACTTTCTGTGGAAAATACCCAGCAGAAGCCAAAGCGAAACCAAGCAATACAAGAAGAGAAGGTTCAAAATGTTCTGTACAAAATAAATAGATTAATGCATAATATTAAAAATTTATTATCTGGCTTCCTGAGAGCTAAATACTTAGCATTTTTAAAAGGTTTAGATGGGAATAGAAATAATATATTTCACAACCTTACTTACTGTTAATTGCTTTATTTTAGCAATGTTTTTAGTTTCATATTCTACCAAGTTATTAAGATTAGATGTCATACAATCAGTGTAAAGAATGAAAGGAAAAATATCAGTTCTGAAATTGTTTTAATAAAGTTTTTAATTCTTCTTCTCAGTTTTGAAATCTCTATGTATTTTCCAAACTATGAAGTTATCTATTTTGTATGACATCATAACACTTTCATTTTCTTTTCTTTTCCTTTTAATATTTCCGGTTTTTATTTATTAAAAAATTATTTGCACCGCTTTTCATTTGAAAGATGCCCAAAATGTTCTATAATAATCTAAAAACATTTGAGATCAGAAACAAAATAATCCATTATTAAGAAATTGGGAATTCACGTCTGAGGAAAGCCAAGATAACGGCCTTTAAAAGATACATCAGCATTGGCGCTGACTGTTGCCAAGAAACGTTTTAAATGCACATTCAAAATAACTCTACCATGTACTATACAACAGAAGGGCCAGCATGGCACAAACAAGTTAAACTTATTTGTCAAGATGAATAACGAATAATTTGTGGATGAATAATGAATAATCAGCATGGAACAAAGGGCATGATGCCAAATAGCACTAAGTAGGGCAGAATCTTATTGTTTTTGTTCATTGGGCTTATGTTTAAGAGAAGAACAGATTTTATACCCACATTCTCTCCACGTAACTAATGTTAAGAACAATGATACTTAATATGCATATTACTTCTGTATTTGCTTGGTCCTTTGCAGCAGATTGCTTCTTCACAAACTTAACAGAGTTTTTCATTTATGCTTATGGCACTTTTGTAACGTATTTTCTAAAACTGGGCGACTTTGTAAGCATCCTTAGAGAAAATAACCAGATGAAACACACTTAAAAATCCATTATTCATGTCAAAAAAGGTCTATTTTCCGTGACCATTTTAATGTATTCCTACTTATACACTGTAAACGTACAAAAATAACACTGTAGTTATTTTTAAAAGCTATAGAATGGGACAGTGCCACATCATGGCTGGCTCTTTAAATTTCCCCTTTAATAACATTCAGAAATTAGAATATTCTCTATGAAAACAATGAAAGAGCCCAAATAAATATATTTGATTTCTTTCATTCTAAGAGATAGAAATAGAAGAGTTTATAATTTGACATTTTCTTTACATGTTGATAATTGTCACTTCCAGAAAAATATAATCTGACCATCATTTTGATAATAAACTTACCCAGGTGAAGACTGATATGATTAATGCAAGCCTCAAAAAATTTCTCAGCTTCAGGGGGTTCATAATTAAATAAAGAAAATAGAGCAAGAATAACATGTACTTCTGAATAATAGATCTAGAGAAAGAAAAGAGGAGAAATCAGCTCATCTGTTTTTGCCAGTTTTGTATAACATTAAAAAACCAACCATCCATCAACCTCTCCAAGATTTCTTAAAACCCAGGGGAAAAGAACTTTTCAACTATTCTGTCCCAAGAAATTTTTGATACTCCTAACACTTTTCATTATGCTCTGAAACAGAAAGGTAGCTCAGGAAGCTATTGTAGTGAGGGAGTCCTCCTTTTCTAATCAGGTCCATTGCTTACTTGCAATAAACTGAGCATTTTTCAAAGACTACCGCCAGGTTATACTAATCCATACAAGATTTAACTAAGCATCTGTCATTATAGATGTGGCACCTCAACAAAAGATATAGAAATTTGTTTTATAAACAGAATCCCAACCCCAGCAAAACCTGGGCACCTAGGTTCAGATGACCATTCTGAACTAAACCTAAATAGAAAATTTCACCTTAACAATCATAACCTGAATTCTGATTTCGTTTCTTATCTTCAACTAATAGAAATTTGTAAATGAAGGAGAAAACATTTATTTAAAACAAGTGATTGGGTGGGAAATGCAAAGGATTGCTTAACCAAGGATGTTTGATTTAGAAGAAGCTGGTTGCTTGATGGATTTTAACCCTTTCTATAACAGGAACTATGTTTTATTTCTCGCCTCCACTCCAGCTTCAGTTGATTTTTTCCCTCATCTCCATCCAATTTTGTTTTCTGCTTTCTCTTTCCTTTTTAGTACATTTAGTTCTTATTATTCCACTACCATCCTATCTTTTTCTATTTCTGAATCTATGTGTGTGTAAACTGTGAGATTAATCTGTATGCAAGAAAGAGAATGCAAATGAAGAATCAATTAATTTTAAAAAACAGTTCAATCATTTTCTAGGCAATTAATATTAATCATTAGTTATTAATTCAGTTAATATTAATTAGGCATTTTTTTTCATAGCCCTGCCCTTTTTGGAGTTGCTTCTGATAAGTAAATACACTAGTTTTTTAAAAGTTTGTGAACCCTTTGAATTTTCAATATTTCTGCATAAATATGATCTAAAATGTGCTTGGTTTTTCACACAAGGACTTAAAATAGTTGAAGAGTACCTACTTAAATAAGTCAAAAACTTTATTCTGGCTTATTTACCTCTTGAGGGACACCCATTCAAAGCTAATATTTGTGTGGCAAAATTATGTGCGCCTCTAGGACAGGCATGTCAAACACACGGCCCACAGACCAGGTGGCCCAAGCAGGACACGCAAAGGCAAAGAAATTCCTGATATGTCACGATACAGCCCGCGATGCAATCAAGCTTGACACCCCTGCTCTAGGACTTTTGAAGGAAAATTGAAAGTAAGTAGTTTCAATCTCCTGACTCTAATTTTGGGATAATAATCAAGTATGAGTATGGGAAGCCCTGCCGTATTTAAAGAAGAGAATTCGGGCTATTCGTCATCAAGGTCTGATTTTCATAGCACAGTTATGTGGAAGTGTGTCATGGCTTGAACAAAAGGGATTTCTAAATTGCTGAAAAACAGTTGTTGATGCTCACTGAAGAAAGCTACCAAACTATTTCCAAAGCGTTTGGATCCTATCAATTCACTGTTAATTAGATTGTGTACCAATAGAGGCAATTCAACACCAATGCTACCCCACCCCACCCCAGTGGTTGACCGATCAAGATCATATCAACAACAAGGCCTATAGTAGGCTGGGAAATCTTAAAGAACACGAGAGTAACTAAAGGCCTTTCTTGCACTGATGAATGTTAGCGTTCATGAGACCAACATCAGAACTCTAAACAATGGTGTGCATGTCAAGGTTACCAGGAGAAAGTCAGTACTCTCCAAAAATTAAATAAACATTGGTGCTAGTCTACAGTTTGCAAAAGTGGATAAGCCAAAAGGATGTTGTGGAAAAAAGTTGGGTGAACTTTTTGGCATGAATGAAAAGTGCATAAGATATTTTACCCATGTAGTAGGGCTGTATTGTTATTATCCTTCTCATTTTCTCATATTTCTCATCTTATTTTTCCTACTACCTTCTTCTATTGGTACCTTATAATTAATCACTTGTTTGTATCTTATGATTTATGACTTATCACTTTGTGGGCTGTATGTACACTGAGAGCTTATGCACCCAGAAACAAATTCCTTGTGTGTCCAATCACACTTGGCCAGTAAAGAATATAAAGAATAAAGAATATTCTTATCTCATCTGTGAAACACAGTGATGGAAATTTCACAGTCTGGGTCTGCTTTGCTGCCTCTGGACCAGAATGGCTTGCCATCATTGATGGGATTACAAATTCTGAATTATCAAGCAAATTCTATATAAAACTACCAGGCATCTTTCTCTGAGTCAAAGCTCAAGAGAAAGTGGGTCATGTAGTAAAACAATAACCCCCCCCCCAAAAAAAAGATGTATCATCAAAGAATGATTAAATGTTTTGAAATGGCCAAATCAAAGTCATGACTTCAATCCTAGAGTAATGATTTGGGAGGACCTGAAGTGAGCAGTTCATGTGAGGAGGCCACCAATATCCCTAAATTGCAGCTGTTCTGTAAGGAGAAATGGGCTAAATTCCTCCAAGCCGATATGCAGGACGGAGCAACAGATATTAGAAATGTTTACATGAAGTTCTTGCAGCACAAGGAGGCCACACCAGTTACACCTACTTTTGCCACAGACAAATATACAACTTTGGGTATCATTAAAATGAAAATCTATGAAATCAGGACTATGCACATTCAGTTTCCACTGATTTCATTTCAATTAGCCACCCCACATTTTTATTGTCAAGCCCCATGGGGCTTGCCAGTCTTTGGGGGGGGGGTATCTCAGAACACAGCCGACCGCCACTGCACGCCGCCCTGACGCCTCACACCACCTCGCACTGGCCGATACCAGCAAAGACTGAGCCTCGCCGCCCTGCTGATCAGCTGAGTGTTGGAAGCCGAAGGGGCATCGCTGAGAGTAGCCGATGCCCGGTAAATCACCGTGATGCCGATGCCAGGTGGTGGAAAGGGCCGTGCACAGCCGAGCCTCTGGGGACGAGACCAGCTGCGCAACAGGAGCCCAGGAGACCCGCTGAGCAGCGGAACTGGGTGCCGCAGGGCGCAAAACGCCGAACAACTCTGCCTGCAGCTGAAGGAGAGCCGGCAAGGAGCCACAACGAGACAGAAGGGCCAGAGAACAACAGAAGCAGCGTGCCGGCAGACAGCTCCATCTCGGACAAACAGGAAGAGGGACAGGGAGGGGTTGATTTAGGGGAAGGGCAGGGCCAAACAGACGTGGCTTTAAGGGTAGTGGGGCGGATGGTAGTTAGCAGCTGGAGGGTGGGGTTTTGGGCGTGGCACGGTTATATGAAGCACTGGGAGCAAACCACTCCCAGTGCTGACTTTGTTTGTTAAGGATTAAAACCCTGACTTGCACCTCGTACCTGCGTTCCTGCGATCTTTTCAACTAGACGACGGACAGGCGTGATATTTATATTTTTTTGAAAAAAACCAAATAATCATTATTTGAGGTTGTATATAGGTAGTGTTCGACTTACAACAGTTCATTTAGTGACCATTCAAAGTTACAATGACACCGATTTTTGGCTGTTTTTCATGCTTAAGACCATTACAGCATCCCCATGGTCATATGATCAAAATTCAGACGCTGGGCAACTGACTCATATTTGTGACAGTTACAGTGTCCCAGGGTCATGTGATCCACCTTTTGCAAACCTTGCGAGAATCAAAGTCAATGGGGAACCCAGATTCATTTTACAACCGTGTTTACTAACTTAACTGCAGTGATTCACTTAACAAATGTGGCAAGGAAGGTCATAAAATGAGGCAAAATTCAATTAACAAATGTCTCACTTAGCAACAGAAATTTTGGGCTCAATTATAGTAATTAAGTCCAATATACTGCCTGCATATTCAACATTTCTGCATAATGTTCCTCGTACCATCTGTAATACGATAAGTCAAAATATATGTATTTCTGAGCTAAAATATATTGTAAATTATTTAGAAGCAATGCATAATCTGTATTAAACATGATTTAAAGGAGGAGCTGTCAATTCAAAAGAGTACAAATTAAAGTTTTAAAAAAGCATACAAAGGACAGCACAGAAATATAAATAGGTATGGCATTGTACAGCTGGAATTAGAAGAAAACAAGATTGTACCAGGAATGTGGAAATAAAACGATAGAGTTGGAAGGGACCTTGGAGGTCTTCTAGTCCAACCCCCTGCTCAAGCAGGAGACCCTATACCAAACCTCTTTTTGAAAGCCTCCAGTGATGGTGGAACACCCACAACTTGTGAAGGCAAGCTATTTCATTGGTTGATTGCTCTCACCATTAGAGTGACAGCAATGTATGACACTACCTTCTAACAAATCATATTCTTTGGGCACGTTTTTCACATAACCAGTAGGGGCCCTGAGACCTAATTTGTATGCCACAACTGAACCTTCAGTGTGTACAGTAAATGCTCTATTGCTGCTCTATTGCAGCCCTTCCCTCGTTGCGCACGGCTCATTTCACCATTCTCAAGAGAGATACATGATATCATTTGTACCTGATCGATATGTTCAGTGGTAACTGCAGCTATTCTGTCAAGTAATAGTGTACAGCGATAGTTGGTTCCAAGGAGAAAGGATGCAAATTTCACTACATTTGACCATGTAATCTGATCTCTCAACTGACGTAAAGTAACTATGGTCTTCTCGAGAAGTACTTCTTGAAACCATTTTCCATGTATGTATCTGAGTTCCTTCAGCAAAAGATCCAAATTGTTTATTTTCTCAAGTCTCTGAAAGGCGCAACTGTTAATTTTTTGCAAAAGTGACCCGTATGGTCCAGAATAACTTTTCTGATTTGATTTTTGATGTTTCATCCATTTCAGAAGATCTATGGTAAAACGATTGAGCTGACTCAGATTGCACTGAGGTATGATGGCATCAATTTGAGTAACTACAGCTTCATCCACATAAGGAGAAGGAAGATTAGAAAGAGCATGAACCAGCATTAAAATATCAGCGGGAAATCTTTTAACTTGTAAATGGCTGGAATTGAAACAACAACAAAAAATCCATTAAATAAACGAATAAATAAATAGGGGACCATTAATTTAAAAAATGAATGTACAAGATATATGTGTACCATATATGTTTTTACTACATGATTTTCAGTTAGATCACATGCATACTTATTAAAATATGCTGAGGACATTTATGCTAGAAAACAGGAACCAAAGAACAAAAAAATAAGCAACCAACAGTATTAAACTTTTATTAGATAATTTAAACCATTAATCTATGAATCTCAGCTAAGAATTTAATTAATATATCTATTAAAGTCATAAAGATAAAAACAATATGTTTAACTAAATGTATGTTCTATATTTTCAGATGATGCACATATATTGTTCAGAGCATAATTTCACAAATGAAAGACACATTCTATCAACAAACAACTCTTTAAAATTGTCCTAATGATACATATAAAGCTATACGTTAACTAATTCAAACTGCATTCCTAAAGGAAACAGATAATAAAAGATAGATGTGATATCTAAGTTATGCCCTTCTGTCAATGGAAACTATTTCCTGAACAATAATGTCCCTAACTCCTTCCTTCCTTCCATCCATCCATAGTTTTGATCAATAGAGGGACATTTAGGTAGATGCTACTCAAATAGAAGAGAAATGATATGGAATGGAACGTGGTTTGTTCGTGTACATAACAAACACTTGGAAGTTCAAACAGAACTTTCCAGGTGAGTCGGTCTGTTTGAACCCTACTTTAACACAGAAATACAGCATGCACTCGAAGTTGGGAGAAGTAGATATTGAGTTCAAAATCTTCATTTTTATTTTTCAAATAGCTGTCACTACACGTTTTTTGAAAATAAAAGTTTTTTAGAAATAATTTATTTTTCAGATATTGTATGAGTTAGCTCAGAGTTTCCCAATTGGGGGCGTGAGACAATATTCCAGGGGGTGTGAAAACATGGGTTTTCAAAATTATAGTATATACGCATAATTCGTTGCCGTTGTTTCAAACTTTTATAAGCGGTGCGAGAATATATCAGAAGAGTTAAATGTACAGTTCTGTCATTTTTTGAAATCAGACCTATATTTCATTAATGCTCAGCTGTGACGTATAGGTTTCCTGGAAAGTCTGAACAAGATAGATTCACCATTTTATATTCCTTTACGCTCATCTAATGTTTCTAACCCCATGAGACACAAGCCTGAATTAATAGATTGAGTAACTATATATGTTGAAAAAAAATGTACCTCCTTACCAGATTGATAATTGTTGTAATTTGGAATATATGTCAGATTTGGGCCAATGCAGCATGGCTAGCACATTTGTCACTCTCAAAAGCTCAAATGGTTTATACTGATCCAAGTACTTGTGAAGGAGGGATACAATCCTGAAAGCCAAAAAGATACACATTACAAAATTATGTTTCAAGTTAAAATGTTCTTTAGAGCAACCCATGCCGTTATTCATACCAGACAACAAGCAGCAAAGCACAATTTTAAAACAAGTAGACATAACCCATCTCTTTCTTTAGCATCTTGCAGCAATTTGTATTTAATTCTTAGTTTTTTTGGCCAGCCATACAGATTAGAAATATTTTTTTTGCTTTTATATAAATTATGCATTACTAGTATAGTACTGTCTGGAATAAAAATAACATCCTGGTTAACACCTTCATCCTAATCATTGCAATTTCACGCAGCAATGACAACTGGAGTTTTCCCCCATTTCAATAATGTCCTTCCATATTTTGAGATAATTATTCTGAAATAATGTAAAGTTCCATATACAGTTCAATATAACCTGCAAGTATTTAGCCTTCTTCTCAATTTTAAAACCTGTTTTATTCATCGGGGTTTCTTGATCAAGCGTGGTCATATTTTTATTTGACATTTTTCTTCTTTGCTTATTTATTTTAAATCCAGCTAATGCACCAAACTCTTTCAATTTCTTCATTAAATATTCTATACCATTCTTGGGTTCTTGTATAATTAAGGTTAAAGCATTAGCAAAAGACCCTATTTTATAAGTCTTTAAATTTTCGGGCCTATTGTTTTCTCATCCTGTCTTGCTATTTCTCTTCAAAACTTGTAGAACTAAAATAAAAAAGCAGAGGTGACAGCGGACATCCTTGTCTACAGCATGATCCTAAGTGTGTCTAGCTATTGCAAGTTTTTACTTCTGAGAAATACATTTAGACTTGGTCTATAATACTAGGTAAGTAGTATAACATGCAGTGTTACATGTTGACTAAATTATACCTGGACTAAAGAAAGTACAGGTACTTCTGCTATTATAACAGAGAGTAAATGTGACAGAAGTAATTGTATCATGCTTAAATACCGTTAACTATGTCATAATTTTTAGATGAGAATTTTAGTGAAACAAATATTACAAATCTGCAAAAAAAAAAAAAAAACTGGTCACAGACCAATGACTTAAAAAGTCTGTAGGGGAAAAAAGTTAAGTTAATATAAAAGTAAGCATCCTACATTCTTTACCCTAATTCTAATCAGGACATTATGTCATTGGATTTCAAAGAAAGGACCATAAAATGAGGGTTATTAACAGTCCTACATTCCTTATTATGCTCTTGAATATAACCATGACATAAAAATGTAGTAATGAAAACAGTACAGATACTGGGAGAATTATTCTGAATATGTAAGTTTCTCTCAGAAATGCTTATATTCTGAAGCTGGGTATCTTTTACAAGATACAAAGTTTATTATTATGTGTCAAACATAATTAATACTAGAAAGGAAGAACAGAAAAGATAAATTTTTGAAGAGCCGGCTGGAGCTGAATCAATTCTTACTTATGGATTATAATTGAAACAATTACTGAATAAGCCTGGTTATTTGGACTGTGCAGATGTTATGCTGCACTAAGCTACCTTTTAAAATTTCTGACACAATTATTACCTGTTTCAATCTATACAGCTAGTCCTCGCTTAATGTTTGCTTCAGACACTGACCATTTGCAATTATGACAGTGAGGAAAAAGTAACGTTTTAACCTATGCCTGCATTTTTACAACCTTTGCAGCATCCCTCTTTCTTGCTCCTATGCTGACCTTTACAGTCAGAATGCACTGTCCTGCGTAAAATTGTTAAGCACCGTCATGGTCCCAGGATTTTTCACTTAGCAACCGCTTTGCTTAACAACTGACTTCAGCAATTGCGATTGCTAAACAAGGACTATCTGTAATGTGTTTTTCCTAGAAAAAAAAAATTACTTTCATCTCTAGAATTATTTGAAGATAAATATTGTACGTTTAAAACTCAAAGAAACAAGGAAACTTTTATGATGAAATTCCAGCAATGTTCAGAAACAGCTTAGAAAAGAAATATATGAAAAACAGAATAGTTGCTCACAAAAATAAAGAATAACTCAAAACACGAATGCGATTAGAGGATTACTTTTCAATCAGTAGTGGATTTCTGTATTGTACTTCTTGCATTTTTTCTGCCACAATTAACGTTTGGTACCGACCCAAATCATCTGCGATTAGTAGAAGCTTTTCACTTAACCTAAAAAGAAATGTACATATATTTATATATGCATATGTTTGTGATAGAAAAGCTGCCTGAGCATTCAGAAAGTCCATCATTCTTACTTTTAAAACATAATTTGCTAATCAACCAAGAACAAATTTTTACAAAAGAAATATTCTGAAAGCCATGGAAAAATGTTGAAGTTTAGATGAATAACAGAGATAATTTTCAACAAATAAAAAATTGGTGAAATTTTTAAGTCAAAGTTTATCAGTGATTTTGACCTGACAGCAATATAAAATATTTGCTTCTGATTTCGTGTGTGGAGCTGGGTGTCTACTGCTTTACAGATAGTCCTCGACTTACGAACCCCAATTCAATCCAAAATTTCTGTTGCTAAATGAAACATTTGTTAAGTGAATGTTGCCTCATTTTACGATCTTTCCTTGCCCATTTGTTAAGAGAATCGCTGCAGTGGTTAAGTTAGTAGCACGGTTGTTAAGCGAATCTGGTTTCCCCATGGATTTTGTTTATCGGAATCTCACAAAAGGTAATGACATAACTCAGGGACACTGCAACCATCATAAATATGAGTCTGTTGCCAAGTGTCTGAATTGTGACCACGTGATCTTGGGAATGCTGCAGTGGTCGTTAAGTGTGAAAAATGATCCTAAGTCGCTTTTTAGTGTCATTGTAACTTTGAATGGTCACTTAACGAACTGTTGTAAGTTGAAGACTATCTGTACTTCTCAGCCTAGCCTAAATTTTTCTATTACCCGAGAGTCTCCCATCTCTTCTACTATTATACAGATACATAGGAGAGGAACTGAAGAAAGCACATAGACAGACTTGGGCATTCTACAGCCCTTTTGGCTGTCCCTCTCTGGCCTGTGTGAGGTCAATTGGAAATTAGAAATCAAATGTAAATAAATGTGTGCCATGCATGCAATACAACAGCATTGCTTTTATTTTGAAAGCAACTGCTTTTTTTTTTTCAATTTACGTATGTGCAGGTTTGTGTGTCCTATGCGTCGTATGTGCAGGTTTGTGTGCCCTTCACAGCCCCGGTTTCTCATTAATTGCCCCCATCCCCCGATCTAGCATATCCCAAATATATTAACAAGAAATGAAAAGTGGAAACATCATAGTAATTCATCCTGTAGGAACACTGACGTTCAGACCCCAATACAAATATTTTGCCAACTAAGACAGTATTATACCAGGTCATAAAAAGTTTAGAAAAAAATAGCAACATAAACCACATGATTAAAGAAATATTTTTTAGCTATAACTGACACAGTTCCATGTGATGTGTGACCATTTGCGACATCTGCTTGTGGAAACGCTTCTCAAATGCTGAATTTGCAATATTATTTGAGTTAAGATTTAAAAAGGAAAGAAGAAATTGGGATATTTGGTTTTGGTTCTGCACTGCTGGTGTCCTCAGAGTCATGCTGACCTGTGCTATTCCTTGAAGGTGTTTATCAGTACCATTTTCTCAATCTGACCCTGAAGAATATTCCAATTTTTGAAGGGATCTGCAGGAGAATAAAACTGCACAGACACTTTGCTTGCTGTATGTAATTATCTAAGAGTCTTCATTAGGTTTGAGGAAGATGTTAGAAAAGCTCTAATAAAGCACTTTAAAATGCTTCTGAACATATGAGTATTTGCCTTTCAGGAAGGGAAAGGAGGGAGGGAGGGAAAGGAAAGAGCAATTCTCCTGCATACAGGTAGAGTCACCTGTCTAGAAGCCTGGGCCACAACCTGCAAAGAATGTAATTCCTTATGACGATAAATCATTAACACTTAACATTTTGATTTCAGGGATTACAACCTGTATTTATGAGGAAATAACCCCTCAATAGCGTACAGGTAAGTCATAATTTCAACTTTTTCACTTCTCTTAAAAAGAAAATACACAAATAAATTGGCAAGACAAATACACTTACTCTTTTTGCATCTCTTCCTGTACCATGGGTGCAAGATGAATGAACAGCTGCATGACGTTCAACAGACTGTTGCAATGATCCTTAAGTTCTATCAGCTTTTCTTTGGCAAGTAATCTAAATTCAGTGTTGTTGAATTGCAAATTCTGGTAGAGTCCAAGAATGATAGAGAAATCCTCAACACGTAACTCATGTGAATGCCGAATAAAAATATTGTTACATTTTTTTACCAGCGGCCAGTGCAGAAAACTGACATTCCGGAGAAACTGTATAAATCGCCTGGCATCATTCACTGAGATGTCTGTTGTTTCTAACAAGTCTTCTGCTTTTTCTATTAACCGCTTTTTCAAATTCGACGAGGTAACAGAAGATATGCAGTTCATTACGACTGACAAAGCCCTAAAAACATATTTAAAAAATTACCCGTATTCATTTCATCAGAAAAATCTAACAATGCTGAAGAAAATGGCATTAAGTAAAAAAAAGACAAGAGAGGGTGATTTTTACACAGGACATATTACAGCATTTATATTAAGTAACTACTTGAAATTGGGAGCAGACAAATGTTACACAATGAAGATTTTGCCTTTCAGTAATGCTTTTTCTTAAAAAAAAAAACACCTAATTATTTCTCCTTATTATGAAGACTGCAGTGCTTGCAGGCAAAACAATTGAAAGGATTCATACTCATGTAAGCTCAAATGGGATAGCAGCTAAGATTGCTCCATTGCAATAAAGCTTCGCTCAGCCTATTCAAAGGGAGTTACTTCTGAATAGATATGTGTTATAAGACGGGGGCTTCAAGTCCCTGTTAGGAACCGGACCACATAGCTGGAAGTGAGTGAAACTGTGCATGCAGTTTCTAGGGATCTAGGTTACATGATCATCCTCCCCTTCCCCCCCCTGCATCCATGGAAAAAATGTCTTCCATGAAACTTAGTGACTGTTCGTAGTTATAACAGATCCAAAAAAACTTGTCCTCAAAGTTACGACAGTTGCAACATCCCCACAGGTACATAATTGCATTTTGCAGATACATAATCGCATTTTTGGTGTTTGGCAACTGGCTGACTTTTATGGTCAGCTACAGTACCCCACAGTGACACAACTGCATTTTGCAATTTGTTTTGCCATTTTCTGGGGAAATACGCCCATTGGATAGGTTGGATTTGGACTTACAACCACATGATTTACTTAATGGCCATGGTGTCTTGCTTAACTAGTGTTGTAAATATAGTTATAAAATTAAGTTTGGTCATGTGGTGATTCTACTTACAACTAAAATTCCAGGCTCAATTGTAGTCATAATATGAGGGCTACCTGTCTTTAAAAATCCCAAACTACCGTAAATGCCGGCGTATAAGGCGACTTCCGCGAGCGCTGAAATCGGCGCCAAAGATGGGGGTCGTCTTATACGCTGAGTCGTTTTATACGCCGGAAATACTGGTAGTTTCCGGCGTATAAGACGACGTTCTAGGAATGCGGCCCGGCGATAAAGACGGGGGTCGTCTTATACGCCGGGTCGCCTTGTACGCTGGCATATACGGTATATTGTCTCCACAATAGGGCACATTCAATTGTATATCTACAATAAGATAAGTTGAAAATATTCAGTAATAAACTTCCTTTCAGGTTCTTTTAAGATCTATGAATTACACACCCAAAGCTGCCTATCTGTATTCATGTCAGATGTTGGGTTCATGGGAACAATGAGGGCATGCTTCCCTTATTAATTCTCTCCATTTAATCTTAAAAGACCTATGAATCCCTGGCTGGAATCTTTATTAAATAAAAATTACCTTGAATCCTGTATGGAATCCAATTTCTTATCTACCAAATGAGCTATTTCACCCATGAGTGGACTATGATGCAGATGTTGTTCCTGTACACACAGTGCAAATTTAGATAGCAGAGGTGGAGTCAGTCTGAGGATAACAAAGACAATATAGTTACTGTGCCAAAGGTCTACATATATGTTTACGAACTAGGACAAATTTCGATATTTCTCCATGAGTACACTTCCTAAGGAGAAATTTGCAGCTTAGAATCTTAATCAAGTAAAGGTAGAAAAGTCTTCCAGAAAGCATTCAACAACTGCACTCCAAACAATTGGAATTACATGTCACCATAAATTCCAGTTCAAATATCCACCTACTTCTACTCTTTAAGGAATTGCTATTAAACTTAAGATCAGTTCAGCTCCAGCATAAATGCACCCCAAATATACCGGATCCAAAGTACAGATAGTCCTTTACTTACAACCCATTTAGTGACCGTTCAAAGTTACAACGGCACTGAAAAAAGGGACTTATGAACATTTTTCACACTTATGACTATTGCAGCATCTCCATGGTCATATGATTTACATTCAGATACTTGCCAACTGACTCATATTTATGACGGTTGCAGTGTCCCGGAGTCATGTGATCCCCTTTAGCGACCTTCTGGCAAGCAAAGTCAATGGGGAAACCAGATTCACTTTAACAACCGTGTTACTAACTTAACAACTGCAGTGATTCACTTAACAAAGGTGGCAAGAAAAATTGTAAAATGGGGCAAAACTCTTTTAACAAATTTCTCACTTGACAACGTAAATTTTGGGCTCAATTGTGATCATAAATTGAGGACTACCTGGAAAAGATAATCAAACAACGAATCAACGAACACCTAGAGGCAAACAAAGTCACTACTAAAAGCCAACATGGGTTTGTCAAAAATAGATCATGCCAGACAAATCCTATTGCATTCTTTGACCAAGTGACAAAATTAGTGGATCAGAGGAATGCTGTGGACATAATTTATTTGGACTTCAGTAAGGCATTTGATAAAGTAGATCACAACCTACTACTTGACAAGATAGAAAAATGTGGGGTAGACAGAACCACCACCAGATGGATCCGTAGCTGGCTGACCGGCCGTACTCAGCGAGTGGTCCTCAATGGAACTGCCTCTATATGGAGGGAAGTGTGTAGTGGGGTGCCCCAGGGCTCTGTTCTGGGCCCAGTACTCTTCAACATCTTCATCAACGATTTGGATGAAGGGATAGATGGGGAACTCATCAAATTTGCAGATGACACCAAGCTGGCAGGAATATCCAACACTCCAGAAGACAGGCTTCAGATACAGAAGGATCTGGACAGACTTGAACACTGGGCACTAACTAACAAAATGAAATTCAATGGTGAAAAAAGCAAGGTTCTACGTTTAGGCAAGAAAAACCAAATGCACAAGTAAAGCATAGGTGGCACCATGCTCAATAGTAGTAGCTGTGAGAGGGACCTCGGAGTCCTAGTAGACAATCACTTAAATATGAGCCAGCAGTGTGCTGCAGCTGCCAGAAAGGCCAACACAGTGCTAGGCTACATTAACAGAGGGATAGAATCAAGATCACGTGAAGTATTAATACCACTCTTCAATGCCTTGGTAAGGCCACACTTGGAATACTGCATCCAGTTTGGTCACCACGATGTAAAAAAGATGTTGAGACTCTAGAAAGAGTACAGAGAAGAGCAACAAAGATGATTAGGGGCCTGGAGGCTAAAACATATAAGGAACGGTTGCGAGAATTGGGTATGTCTAGTTTAACGAAGAGAAGGACAAGGGGGGACATGATAGCAGTATTCCAATATCTCAGGGCTGCCATAAAGAAGAGGGAATTAAGCTATTTTCCAAAGCACCTGAAGGCAGGACAAGAAGCAACGGGTGGAAACTAATCAAGGAGAGAAGCAACCTAGAACTAAGGAGAAACTTCCTGACAGTGAGAACAATTAATCAGTGGAACAGCTTGCCTCCAGAAGCAGTTAATGCTCCAACACTGGAAGTTTTTAAGAAGAGACTGGACAGCCATTTGTCCGAAATGGTGTAGGGTTTCCTGCCCGAGCAGGGGGTTGGACTAGATGACCTCCAAGGTCCCTTCCAACTTTACTACTACTACTATTATTATTATTATTATTATTATTATTATTATTATTATTATTATTTCCTGCTTCAGATCTAAATACTGCAGACCTCTAGTATTTAAGGCTTTACAGTGCTTCAGATTTAATTTGGAAAAAGTGCTGCAGAATGCACAGGACTATGAATAAAGCATCTGATTGCCTTATGTTCCCAACCTTTTCTATACCCCATACCCCTAGAATGCTTCTAATATATTCTCACATCCCTTACAAAAGTTCAAAATGAATTATGCATATACACTATAATTTTGAAACTTCTAAACCCAGGTTTTCATACCCCCGGTTGGGAACCCATCCTACAGTTTCTGCTTACTTAACTAGTCACTCCCAATTGACAACCAACAACCATCAGGGCACATCCTTCACAATCTGTAGCTATTGAGGACCTCAGCTTTTTACTCCTCACAGCTGAGCACAGGGTTCCCTCAGAATGAGCAGCTGGTTCCTTCTTTGTTTTTGCCTCCCGCTGAACTTTCCCAGCAAACGTTTGCTGGCTCTCCTTGTTCACGCACTCAGTTTGGACAAACTCCAATGAGTGAATATGGAATTCAGAACTGCAGCCTAAAGTTACTAATAGTTTATTTTGAATCGATAACTATAGTGATGTAGTCTTACATTTATAGTTTCTACTTTTAATATAATAATCCATGCAAATTTATCTTACATCACAATTTGAGCCACCAAATTCTATGAAAGAGGCATGAGAAAGGATTAAAAATATTATTGCTTAGTGCTAATTCTGTGAGATTTATTCTAAGCATGAATTTCCAATTAATATGAAAAAGAATAAACAGATAAAATGTATACTTGCTCATTTAATCGCTTCCAGCCTTCTACAACCAACTCTTCTACAAGTGAGTCATGGGCGTCAACTTCAAACCTTCAGAAGGAATAAAAAGTGAGCCAAACAAATTTTGTAAGATATTTTAGAGTTAAAATAAATCTATATATATTGAGATCTATAAATTGTAACTTGGTAGCATATATTTAATTTTGTTATACTATATACATATGCATATGTATATGTGTGGGTGCGTGTATATAATGTATAGTGTGTTTGTGTATGTGTATTATATATATTTGTTCTGTAACAAATTTGTTCTATATTATTAATGGATTAATGCACAAAGTTGTACAGGGTGCTACTTCTCTCTTTTCAAATATACTTTTTAGTAACCTTTGACGACTTCTGAATTTCCCCCAACCCATATGTAAAGTATCTAAATATTAATAAATAAAATTACAAATAACAACCCTTAAATGCTTGTAGCAAAAATTGTTCATATTCAATGATTGATATTCTTTTCTATGAGCTTGAGGAACAAATGGGATTTTGGAGTTCTGTTGCATTTTACTCCAGCAGCATTTCCCCAATGCAAGAGGCAATTTTAAAAACTAATCTTAACTTTTATGTGGCAAAGGCAGGACTCTGTACTTTGTCTTGATCACACCTCTGTTTTGTTCCTTTGGGTTTTTGCAAAGTGTATGTGTATGTGTGTGTGTATATATATATATACACACACATACACACACACACAATCTTTTACAACTGCTATAACGATTTTTATGATTGCTAGATTGAACTTTTTCAAAAAGTATGAACAGAATTCTATAAGCACATTTTAACATGTAATAAATTTGCCTGCAATTCAATCTCACACTACTTACCAGAGCATACTGTATAATACATCCACTAATGATTCATTATCCATACATTCAATCTTATTTTCTGCCAAGATGCGAAGTACAAAAAACTGAGAATGACTTCTTATATAATCCATAGTTTCTGAGGACAGAGGCCTTTTCTTTTGAACTTGCACAAGTTTCTTAATTGCACTTCTCACATGTTTTTCAGAGAGTCTGGCTCTGTTCTTTGACACAAGATTGAACACTTGGTGTTCATTTGTAAAGTTATTTAGTTGGTTCAACAAAGTGTCGCTGCTCCAAGTTCGACAGTTAAAACATCTTGTTGGAATTGGATAAAAACGTCTTAGGCAAAGCATGCTTGTCATTTGGATTGGCTTCTTCCAAAGGAACCCAGAACTTCTTTCTTCATTTCTGACTGCCACAAGTATACATTAGGAAAAAGAAATGTTATTTGCAGATATAAAACATTGTATTTCCTTTTCCATATAATATGAAGTGACTGTAGGAAGAAAAAGAATGCAAAAGTATTAGTCTGCCAAGGTGTTTTATTAATAAGCCCCCCAATGCTTCAAACAAGCCTTATTCAGACTAACCATAAAAACTATTGTGAGGAACCATAGTATTCACACATTTTGTTTTCCTCCTATTTTTATGCTTGTTCTGACTGCTAAGTCAGGAGGAATTCAGGGAGTTTAGCATAATTTGGAAATTAACTATAACTTGTCATGACCTTTAACCATGCAACTATGTTCCTATGTCTCTGCCACTCTGTTCCCTCATCTTATTCTAAAAGGAAGCCTATGATGGATTCTATTTTTTTCCATGTATTGACATAGCCCTTCCTACTGTGTAGAGTTAAGTCTGGATTTTTTTATAACAAGTATCATTATTATCATTATTGACTCAACATTTGAGGTGCTGCATCAGTTAGTCTTCCACTAATTGATGGAAGGGGCGGTTGTTAAAAAAATAGTATAATTCAAACATCCGCCATAAGGGGAAAAAATGAAATTAATTCAAAACCGTGATAAAACTGAAAATACAAAACACCTCATAAGACCAAATATACAAAATGATACTGCAAAATAGATTTGAAAATATGGTAATTCCTTTTGGAATTTTTAAAGAAAAAGAAAAAAATAATTATTTGAATACCCAAGGTAATAGTGAATATGCATGGTATCTAAATGATGGCTGGGTGATTTTAAAAAAACTTATAAAACCCTAGGGAACTAATGGCTTATACTTTTCTTAATGTTACAAAGATTGGTTTAAAAGAAAATCATCTTCATTTCATGAAAACTGCATAAGAAACAATTCATTAACAGCGAGTATATTTGATATTTTTATAATAGCATTTATTATTTTCCTATTACACCAATAATGGTAAAAATACATTTCTGGCACCGCTTCAATAACTATCTTATTGCTAAAGCTCAACTAAGTTTCTCTGACACACTCCCTGGTTCGTCATTTATTTTTTAGAAAATAAAAAACGTTTATTTTCAAAACGTTTGCAAAATTTTATTCTTCCAATAAGTACATAATCTGCAGCTATAGTGAGTGCCATTTCACGAAGGCAACATAGCTCTTCTCCAAGTTGAAATTTCAACCAGGAAGCATACAACGAAAAAGACAAGAGAGCATCTGAACCAAAATCTTTCCAAACCACTGCAACGTTTTACAAAGACACATATTTGAGGTAGCCATAAACATCCCATCATAATCTAGAAAAAGAATACAGCACTCTCTTTCTAAGCAGTTAAAAACAAACCTTTGGCGATGGAAATTACGCAGAAGCAGGATACGACCTTCTGAGAACGATTTCCTTGACTTTGCGTGTAACGAAGCGCAACTTATCACGGGAGCTGCTTTAGAAATCAATACCTAGTTGAACTCTGCACAAACAGCTGAAATTCTCCCTTCCGTTGGATACAAGATACAGCAGACCGCCTTTTTCTCCAGGAGCAAACTAAACCCACGCGGTGCCCTACGGGCGGCCATGCCACCGGCTAGCAAGGAAGACGCCCCGCGAATGATCCGCCGCCGGCTCCGCCTCAAAAAAATCACGTGGTGGAAATGCATCCCGATTGCGTGAAACCTCAAAGCTTCCCGCGGAATTCCACCTACAGTACAAAAAGCGCCTGAGAGTGCCGGCCGTATCCAGCCGTTTTTCCAAGAATGAATTTAAGCGCACCTCCTCGGCTTCCGTAACCGTCTGTTCAATGCCCGCTCAAAGAATCTGCTACTGTCCTCCATTTCCCAGCGTGCCTCACCGACAATCTCGTTGCCTTTCGGGAATTGTAGTCTTCAAACGGAGGGACGCTTCGGTTTCGCAGGCGGGAATTCAGACGTTGATAATGTAAAAAAAAAAAAAGAGGCAAGTTTCTACTTCTACCCGTGCCATATCTTGATTTTATTGTACAATAATTTTTTTCGATTGCAATGACCCTCCCGGAATCGTGAGTTGGGAGGATATAAAAGTTTAATAAATTATTGTTATATGTATAATACAAAGTCATTTACCAAAACGTTGGAGATTTTATCAAATTTGGTAGAGGTGCAACTGAAGATTCGCATTTAGGACAAACTGAATTATTTACTAGTTATTGGGACGTTATATACAGCACACAGATGTGTGAAAGGGAGATGTTGGAAATAATTGTAGAAAGGGTAATCAAAATCGGTGACAGTAGTGTATGTATTCAAAGGAGGGATCGTGAGCCTTAATTATGAATAACTGCTGCTTCCAGGTTCTGTCGAGGGAAAGCCTAGGACGTCTGATTCCAACCTGATCCTTCTGTAAATTTATATCTACTACAATAAACTCATTTTGTGCCTTGAAAAGCTCTACTCTCGAAGTAAACAGCAACGCGTGCAAACAAAATCTTTATACAATGCCCTTTTCCTACATTGACAGATATAGTCGGAGAGATACCAGGTCGTGGGGTGGATGACCAACCCAGCCTCGGGGCGCAGTCAAGACTCGGTGTTGCTGATGCTACGTGTAATAGGACTGGGCGGCTTGAAACGCTTCTCTTAGTTGATATAGGAAACACGTTGACTAATCGCGGAAACAGAAACGCGAGCTTAGGGCATCCCTTCGTTTTCTTTGCCGCCGATTCCAAGACAGAGGACAGGCCCGGAGCCCGCCAAAGGCAGAACAGAGCCAGCGTTGCCAAGAGGGCGGCAAAAAAAGGCCCAGCTGCGGAGCGGGGATCTTGAATACCCTTTTGCCCGCCTTGCCGAAGCGCCAGACTCGGCGACTTTGTCACCAGAGCCTCTGACTCTCCAGCGCGTCGACACACAACGCATGCACACACACGCGCGCGCGCCCGGGCTCCCCTCCTTTCTGCCCGCGCCAGCCTCCAGTCGCTCCGGGTTTCCCGCTTCGTCCCCTCCTCCACTGACGCAGTCCGTCTGCACCAGATCCTAACATGGCGGCGGAGGCGAGGTGGTGAGGAGCGCGGCCGAAGGGAGGTTGGAGGGCCTCACGAGAGGGGCTGGTGAGTGGCCAGAAGAGCCCCGACGAAGCGGGTCCGCAGAAGGGCCGGAGGCAAATTTCGGGGGTGGCCTGAGGGAGAAGACGCCCCCGTCTTAGAGCGGAGCGGGCGGGAGAGAAAGAAGGAAGAGGAGGGCTCGCTTCTCTTCCAGTTTGAATCTGCCTCACGCTGACTCGGGGGGTGGGCTGAACGGGGAAGAGGCCTTTTCTCATTCAGAGTCAGGGGCTGATCCTGAAGGCCTCATTGAGAGAAGCGTCGCCCTCTCCGCAGGTCGAGGGAGGAGGAGGAGGAGAAGCAGTTACTCGTTGAATGGCTGAGGGATAACTCAGGGCCTTCGACGGGTGGGAGAGGAGGGGGGGGGGTTCTCGGGTTTTAATAGCAATTTGTAGGGTTTGTTTCGGGCAACTTGTGCAAGAGCGGGGAGAAGAACCCGCTATTCTCCCCTCGCCACAAAATTAAAGCTATTCCCCCCCTTTTCCTCCAGTTTGTGGGAAAAGATCTAGGCTGATTTAAACGGCTTTTTTAATGAAAGAAACTAGTCCATTTCGTCGTAAAAAATCCTTGGTGAAAAAGAGAAGAAAGATAATGGAACAATTGTTCCGAATAGTAACCGAGGTAAAAGATGAAAAAGGCAAAAAAGTAAGAAGTGGTGAAATTAACAGACACAATGAAAAGAGGGGAGGAACTAAATGAATCAATTTAGACCAAGTGGGATTGCTCTTAAATACTCTAGCTCTGTGTTGTTGTTCCTTCTGTATTGATCTACCCAAAACTCTACAGAAACTTGCCAACTATTAGTTATCATATATTCCAAAATCAGCACTTTATTTGAAAAATAGATCTTCACATGTTGCTTATCATTGCAATATTTTAGTTCTGAAATTCTAAAAAAAACATAAGCGGTGATTTTTTTTATAAAAGGTTACAAGTTATATTTAAAGACATCGTGTATTCTGAGCGATAAGGAGATGAAGTAGTACAATTGTATACTTTTCAGTTATAACCATATGTATCTTCAGGAATTTAAAACATCCAAAGGGCACAAATTAATTTTGCTTTGGGTTTCCTAAGGAGAAGCAAAATTTGGCTCTTGATCTCTCCCTCAATTTTCCTGTTCTTAAACAAGAGAACAAATATATTCAATAGAAGGTGTGGGAAGGCAGATTTAATAAAACTACAGATTTGATTATTGATGCAACATTATTTATTGGATTTTTATTTTATCTTTATTACTTTATAAGAAGATAGCGAACATACATAATACTCTTTCCCCTTCTATTTTCTCCACAACAACAAACCTGTGAATTGAATTGGACTGAGGGTGACTGGCCCAATCATCCAGCCATCTTTCATACCTAAGGTGGAACTAGAGTTCACAGTCTCCTGGTTTCTAAGCCAGCATCTAAACCACTACAACCAACTGGTTCTCATTATTGGATGTATTTTGCAGAAGGATTGGTCAAAATTTTAATTTTGCTTCAAATAAGACAGTTTGATTATTTTTTCGTCAATTCACTATTTCCTAAGTTTCCTATTTTTAATATCATTAATATTTGAATATTGGTATACATCTTCATTTAAATTGAAGGAAATTGTTTCTGCATTATTTAAAAGACATGTCAAGTGCAACAAGTTCTCTTAAAAGTCTCAACAAATTTGAGGAGAATTATTTGTGGTCTGTATTTGATACATCTCATTTTAATTCTTTGTGACACAATTCAATTCATCAAAGATTAATCATGAAGATAATCTAGTAGTGACAGTCTGCTGTGTTCAACATTTTAATTTTGTGTTGTGATTGCAAGCAAGGTTTGGTGCCCAGTCAAACATTTATTTTTTGAAGAAATCAGGAAAAATATCCAACATTTGTTACAATGGTTATTGTAGTTGTTTTTTTAATCTGTTTTCAAAGAATTGGTTTAATATTTGTTAGTTGATACAATTGTTTTCATAAGGCATTTGAAAACTGATGTGCATCCTCCTTTAAATTAATATCAGTATGGGAATTTGCTTTGCCCAAAAGGTTTAACTAATAGAAGAAAGAATTCAAGAACTCTGTAATTAAAGATATATTTATTGAAAGTTCATAATTTCATAATGGATTATTCTATACATCTGTCATTCTGGATCCAAGAATTTTTTTCTTTTTTCTTTTCTTTTTTCTTTTGGATAGTCTTAAGTACCACTGTATTGCAAGCTGTACTGGAAGTGATTTATTTCAATTCCATTGCTTTGGGTTTTGGTAGTTAAATTTGTGATACTAAGTTATTTAGGAAAGCCTAAAACAAACTTTAAATTTGGCAACAATAAAATAAAACATGAGACTCAATAAATACATCATACAGTAAATATATTTATGAAATAACCAGACATATTCCGTTGCGCCTTCTTAAATAAAATGTAATATTAGAAATGATTCAGAAAAGAGAAAGGAAAACAGTTGAGAGATTGCAGTACTCTGCTTATTCTGTGTGCTGTTCAGCTACTTTAGTCACTTCAGCCATAGTGATAGCAATGCAATGCAATGATAGTTTGGATTGTTGTTGCCAGTGGAATTTGGTATATGGTGGATAGCTAGTTTTGCACAAAGGACCCCAGCAACTCCATTATAAAATGGGATCATTGAAACCTCAGATAGGGTACTTCCTAACAGCTGGGCTTGAGTCATCACTCTGCACTGGGTTTCATGGGTCCTGTCACTGTCTCCCCATGCAAAGGCTTTTTTCCACCTGAGGCTCCCAGACAGGAGATACCAAGGTTGGCATAGCAAGCCACCTGAATTAAACCTGAAGTAGACATGGTGGTAAGAGGGCGCTAGTAAAAGCAGGTAAGTAATGAGGAGCAGATACAGCCCTGGCCAGTGTTTTGATGCAAAGCTAGGAGTTGAATCACCCCTCTGCCTGAGCTCAGGTTTTGTGTCAGGTCACACTTTCTTCTTAGCTTGGAGCTGTGGGCATCAGCAATTGCAATGAACCCAGTAAATGCCATAGTCTTGTACATCTTTGCCTGTTGCCTGGCAAGCATAAATTAGTTGGACAGATAAATAAAGATGAGGGAGAGAACCAGCACACTTAGGATCCAAAACAATATGAGAGGCTACATTCAGTGTATGAATAGGAGGGTAACAGATTGTTGATCTTGGTTGCTCTCTCACTTGTTAATACCCATTAAAGTAATCAGGGAGCATTGCTGCCTTTTGGTGTAGATTTCACCCGCTAAGCATGCCATGTTGGGCTTATTCATTTCCAAAATACTGTTGCCAGCTGCAAAAAATTATTTAAAGGGCCACATTTGGCCTATGTTCTATGAGTTTGAAACTCCCAAGCTAGAGCAATTAGAACTTAATATTTTACTTTTTCGGTTTAAATATAGTATAAGGTGAATATAGAAGTCATAAAATTATGTTGCCACTGTTGTATTTAAAATATTTAACAAATGTTCTTAAAAAATAGGGTAGCTTATGTTTTTTGAAGAGAATATTTAAACCACACTAAATGTTTTTTATCAATCCACCCCAGGCTAATATCTGACTACTAGGAAAAAAAGCGTTTTTTGTAAATGTCAAACTTTTTGTAAAAAAAAAAAAATTCATATAAAAATTTAAAGTTATTTACTACCTAAACTGTTACCTAAACTGAAACACAAGAAACATTATGCACAAGAGTGAATAGCATCATTTTGGCCATCCAAGAAATTAATGACTTACTTTGCCCTAATGACAGAGGAAGGAGTTCTGTCAAAAAAGCAGACCACTTATTTTTATTTGGTTTCTCAAAGAGTACTGGTTTATTAAATGCATGTAAAATAACATATTATGCAAACAAAGTCTCAATCATTTAGGCCAATGAAACTTTCAGAAAATTAAATGTACGTGTGCTCCCCAAATTCAAACCATAATTTGCATACTGTGCCTCTTAATATTAAAAAAGATCCCGCTCAGCTTGCCTTCGTTTCTACTTTGTTTAATCAAGCTTCTAGTCAGTTGCTATAAGAAACAAGACACCAGACTAGACAGGATTTTCTATGTAAGCCAGCAGAGCTGCTGTTATCCAATGAAAGCTGGTCATAGATACTGTATTTAACAAAAAAAAAAAAAAAAAAAAAAAGGATGTGTGTTTGTGATCCTAAATTTTAAAGCTTACCTCTTTACTACTGGAAGTTATATAGAAAACTTTTTCTTTCATGGCCTAAAGCAGTGGTGGCGAACCTATGGCACGGGTGCCAGAGGCGGCACTCAGAGCCCTCTCTGTGAGTAAGCGCTCCGTCGCCCCAGTCCTAGGACTTCAGCTGGGTTTTATAAAACCTTTTTGCTTTAGGCCTCCACAGCCATGTGCAAAAAAAAAAAAAAAAAAGGTTCAATCAGTCAATTGCAACTTCTCGTGGGAAAAAAAAAGATCTTGCAAAGTTGGAATTGATTGATTGAACTTTTTAGTCCCACCCAGTCTGCCGTTACCATCACAGCCACGCCCAGCCAATGGGCCATACCCAGCCAATGGGCCACGCCCAGCCGGCACTGGAGGATACATAAGTGGGTTTGGGGTTGCAGTTTGGGCACTCGGTCTCTAAAAGGTTCGCCATCACTGGCCTATAAAGCAAATGGTTTGGGATTAAATCTAGTTTTCTTTCAAATACATAAAGTATTAGGAGAATTTGTACAAATAAACAATTATATCCTAACCTTTAAAAATGGTATAGTTTAGCTTATATGTAAGAAAGACATGGGATCGGGTTACTTGACAGATTGCCTCTCCACAATTACATCTACCTACCCCATCCAGTCTAGGAAGAGGGGCATATTGCGTGTCCCATCGGCTATAATGTTGTCTGACAGGACCCAGGAAGAGAGTCTTTCTGGTGGCATCTGCCCTATGGAACATGATTCCCCTTCCCCCAGATCAGATGGACCCTCAGCTTGCTGAGTTTTCACACGGCCCTAAAAACCCTGGGCATGGGGACCCAGGAATGTGGTGGTGCTGGTACTGTGACCATAGTAATTGCCTTGGTTGTTTTATATCTTCTGTGATGGTTTTTATATGCTTTCATATTTTTTCTTTTTTTCAAATAGTATTATATTAATCTTTTTTGTTATGTTTGTTTTAATTGCCTGTTAGCTGACAACGATCATATATATGGGAAAGGATGACTATATAAATTTGAATAATAAATGAGAAAGAAAGCAAATGCAGGTAGCCCTCCACATATAGTCACAAATGAGCCCAAAATTTCTATTGCTAATCAAGACAGGTTAAGTGAATTGTGTCCCATTTTACAACCATTCTTGCCACAATTGTTAAGCAAATTGTTGAAGTTGTTAAGTGAATTATGCAATTGTAAAGCAAATCTGGCTTCCCTCATTGACTTCGCTAGTCAGAAGCCAGCTGGAAAAGTTACAAATGGTGAATTACATGATCCCAGGACACTACAGCTGTCATAAATGCATGCCAGTTACCAAGTACCCAAAATTTGATTGCATGACCATGAGGATGCTGCAATAGTCATACATGTGAAAAATGGTCATAAGTCACTTTTTTCAGTACTTGTAAATTTGAACAGTCACTAAATGAATGATTTTAAGTTGAGGACTGCCTGTATCCATTGCTGTTTCATGTGTTTACATAAAGCATTGGGAATTACATGGGAATAAGTAATCAAATACATAGTTTTTGGCTCTTGTTTAAGATAAATAATTGAAATTGTAGGCTATTTTGAAGTTCAAAAGGGAAAGCAGTGTGGAGTGCTATATTTAATTCTTTGGCCTTTTTTCTTCACATAAATAGTGTCTCTATCATGATCTAGAGAATTCTGGAATTTTTGATATAATTAGAATAAATAATACTGATTTAAAATACGCTAATTTTAACCTGCAGAAAAAAATTAGAGAATTTCCAATTTATAGGCTTAAATATGTTTTAATAGGCTTAAATGTGTTTTAAAACATAAATATGTTTTAATAGATTAAGGCTACTGTAATTTATCATTTGCTTTCAATAAACTGGTAAACATGCTTATCAAATACTAGTTTTATAATATGAAAGAAGTGAAATTAACATTCAGCCATTGTTTATTTTCCTGTTTATAGCTTTAACCTGGAACTTTGCTAATTCTCCATGTTTTGGCATATGATGCCTCATCAGTGTTTGTCCTGTCATATATGAAATAATACCAAGTAGAAGGAACATTAAATATTAAGCAGATTCATCTGTTTTTCAATATTTAAGGAAGGCTATACACTAGTGTGAACACCAGGGATAGACAAAATAGGAAGATTCTGCAATTTTATGATGCTGGAGAAATCACCTTTCAACTATCAGTTCCTAAAAGAGTTGCCTTTTCTGGATTCATAATTATCAAAAAATTAATTTACTTTGTGCCTTTGTAAGAAAAGATTGATGTAACACTATTTCCATATATTCCCTTCTCTACATTTATTTAATGTTAATCATTGCTCACTGCAAATCCAAACCAGAATTGCATCCATATAAATTAATATTGTAATAAATAAACCAGAATGACTTGATATTTTCAGATTTGTTGAAATGGGGCAGGATCAATACTTTTTTTAAATAAAATATTTTATAGAAACTTAATTACTTTGCATTGTTGAATAATTTTTTCATCCTGTCATTTGGTGACCGCCTTATTACCTTGTGGTATACCTGAAATAAGTTGTAAAGGAGTGGTAAATGTGGTAAAGGAGAGGTGGAAGGAAAAGGTCATACACTAATGTGTTCACTGCTTAGCATATCACTGTTCTTCTTTGCTTTCCCAGTGTTAAAGGGACAATCACATAAGGAATTGGAAGTTGATTGTTAACACAGTTTGGACTGGTCTAATGAGGTCATTCCTAAATATAAATATGTAGTATTGCATTCACTTTAGAACCCATAAAAATAATTCAACCAAAATATTTTTGGTGCAGTATTATTGCCTATAAATTTTTCTCTGCATGAAATAATAAAGCCTTGTAATATCTTACCTATATTGTTATTAGTAACTCTACAGTTACCCTGTGGTAAGATGGACAGCCAATAAATTCAATAAATAAATTAGTATGCTATAATCAATCACATTTCTTTATGATTTGTATTTCTATTTCAGATATAACATTCTGAAGCCATGGGAGTGAAAACCCAAAGACCTCGTTGTTTTTTTGACATAGCCATCAATAACACCCCTGGTAAGACTGCTGGTTTCAATGTTAAATGTTATGCATAGATAAACTGATTTAGAATAAGTGATTTATATTTATTTTCATGCATGCAAGCTTGCCTTCTTAAAGTTAGTGAATATAAATGTAATGATTTTTTTCTTAATTTTAGCTGGAAGAGTTGTCTTTGAATTATTTTCAGATGTTTGCCCAAAAACATGTGAGAACTTTCGCTGCCTTTGTACAGGTTTGTAGATATTTTTCCTTACTTGCATAATTTGCTATATAAATCTAATGCTGATTTAATTGTTCTTAAGAATAATGTCACAAGGTGCATAAAACTATAGCAATATTACACATTTATCTTAAGTTTGGTAAGTATAAATATATTTGTTTATGATCTATTTTGAAGTATTTAGTATTAATTCATACATATAAAATAATGACTATCTGTTAAATGTCATACACTTTAGTAATTTATGGTCACGATTGTTCTGCTCTTGGGATTGCACTGAAATGTGGAACTACATAGATTAGTTAAAGTTTTCAGATAATTCTAAGTGTTTCTTTCTATAGTCAGAAAGATAGGGAAACCTGGATAATTCCAAGTCTGGGGGGGAAAAAATCTCCACTGTCGTATTGGAGCTCAGAGGAATTTTGTTAATTCTGAATTTCATTTAGGTTCTTAGAGAAGACACTTGTCCATATCTTACCATAATATCTTCCTTCCTTTGCTCACACGTTGCTGAACAAATGGTTATAACTTGAGGGTTCAGGTTATATTCTTTCCTTCAAGTGTGCACTGAGATACACAGGGGAAAAAACAACTATAGCTTTTTCTCCAGCACTGGAGATGGAGAATCCACCAATGGGTTTAGATTGTATTCCTGCCCAATCAGATCAGGTCAGCCAAAGTTGCCACGCCCGTCCTGGACCATAGAGATCCCAGTCTTGACTGATCTCGCCCATTGGACAGACATGCAAATTTGGCTCTTAGGCAGGTACAGTCTCCATTAGTGGATTTTCCTTTTTCCCAGTAGCTGAGAGATTGTAGTGAGATAATTGGATTTATTCCCTTCTCAAATGGGGTTAACATTACCAAATTCTAATACTTCCCCAGGAATTTAGAGATATCTCAATTTTCCCATTGAGGGGCTATCAAGTCCTTGCTAAGGAAGGGGCTCCTTCCTTCCCCCTACCCCCCTCCCTCATCCAAAAAGAGGTTAAGCTCTCTGCTTATTGAACTGCTTGTGGCTAACGGCTGTTAGCCCAGCCAGCTGAGGAGATCGGCTCTTGCGAACGGAGCTTGCAGCTGCAGCTCCGCTGACCAGTTCAGACTCAGGACACCCCCGAGATTTCTAGCTTGCTCAGGAGCCGCTGCTGCTTTGCGGGCCGATCCAGACCCGTAGAGCAATTTCGGATGTTCTTTCCAACGGTGGCTCTCCGATCGTCAGATTGTCGGTAGAAGGGGGTGCGCGCGCAAGAGAGCAGCGTGGATCAGCTGGCAGGCAGCTGCTGGTGAGTCCGAAACCGGGGTCGCTTTTGATTCTCTCCCCTGCGAATGGCTATTCTTCTATGGGCCCCAGGCAGGCATCACTCTCAAGATTCAGTCCCCATGCGCGGCCGCCATCTTGGAACTGCGCAGCACATGCGCGGCCGCCATTCTTGGGACCGCGTGGCCTAAATAGGCCCAACGGGAGCAGGCTTAAGTGGAAGAGAAGTCTTTCCATTTACTGCGGGGGAGGGCCATCTGGGGTGAGGGCTCTCGCCGGGGGAGATGGTCCTCAAGGAAGGCTATCAGACCGGACCCTCTGCAGGCTGACTGGGCGACTTTGTAGACAGTTGCCATCTTGGATACAGGTTGAGGCCTACTTTCAAAGAAAGGCCTTAGGTCTCCCTAGGCATTCTTCTTTCAGAATAGTCACAGGCTTCCTTCTCCAACTGTGACCTGACTAGATTGGTGACATAGCCAGACTTCCCTGGGTTTCCCACTTTTCAGGCCCTGGTGTCTCCTCGCTCCCATTCTGTCAACATTTATACAATTGGCTCCATCCGGATTCCAGGCACTCCCTGAAGTGTGTCTGTCCTTATCCGGATAACAACTGCTTGGATTCCAGGCTCCCCTAATCGTGTGCCTGTCCTTATCCACAGCATTCCAGGCTGGATTCCAGATACCCCCAGTAGTGTGTCTGTCCTTATCCGTGCACAGCCATTGTCGGATTCAGGTGTCCCCCAGTAGTGCCCCTATCCTTATCCACGCAGAGGCTGTATCTGAGTTCCAGGTGTCCCCTGTAGTACGTCTGTCTTTACCCGGTGTGTATACTCTCCAGATACCAGGTGCCCCCTACCGTGCTCCTGTGCTATCGGAGAATGGAGAAAGCTATTCTTTCCTCGAAAGGAGCCTTGCCATCCTCATCAGGTCCACCTGGTCCGGAAGGCATTGATAAGACGGCGGCCACTAAGGCCAGGTCTACCGCAAAATCTTCCAGGAAGACAGACAAGCAGGCCAGCAGGAGACACCAAGCCCTAGAAAAGGAGTTCTCCAAGGCGCAGAAAAGGGCCAGGTTGGAAACAACTCAGACCGGAGCCTTAGCCCCTGACTTACCCTTGGGGGCTCCAATCTCCCCTCTGGGGATCTGGTCAACGGGGGAATCCTTACATTCCCCTGCGCAGTCCGGGACAGGTGAGGTTCCTTCCTTTTCCCAATCCTCTACTGCACGGGTGTCTCAGGGGGCCCCCAAGGCCACATTCACCCCTACTGCGGCAGGCCTACGCCCTAGCGAGTCGTTCCCTTTCCCTACGGAGGACCGCCTAGCTTTACTGATCACACAAGCAGTAGACCGAGCCCTTGATGCTAGGGCCCAGGCTTCCAGGCCAGGGACGGCCATGCCCCGTCCTGCTCAACAGCAGGGGGCGGAGACCCATCATTATCCCTCTTCTCCATCGGGGTCATCAGTTTCCGAGGATTCTTACCTCGACCAACCCGCCACAGAGCAGGAGGTTCAAATTTCTGAGGAGGAAGACATTCCACCTGAGGTGCCTTCATTCAGAGGTCTCTTTAACCCCTCATTCTTTGTTACCCTATTACGTAAGGCTACATCCACAGCTCATCTCGGACCGTGGACCTCAACAGAATCAGCTCCCGTTCTCCCAGACGCGGAGGCTGACCCGAACTTTGTCGAACCGGTAGCGGCTCAACACCGCATTCCCTGTCCCTCTTTATTCTTGAATGCGATCCGGAAACAATGGACTTCCCCGGCTTCTCTTCCTCTCCCAGGTAACACTGACAAGAGGCTGTACAATGTAGCCAAAGATCTGAAGGAGGCTTTGGAGGTACCGACAGTGGACGAGCCCTTAGGGCCCCTAGTATCGGCACATCCGGGGATTTTTCTGAGGTCCTTAAGGCTGAGGACTGCAAATGCAAGTCCACCTACCGCAGAACACACCAAGCGGCTGCATGGGCAATCAGGGCCGCAACCTCCGCCTCCTTTTTCAACAGAGCCGCACTCAACTGGCTCCGACAACTGCAAACCTGGGTTCCAGCGGAGGATGTCCGCACACACCAGGACCTTAGTAAGATGGTAGCAGCCACGGAGTATGCGTCAGACGCAACACTCCAGGCTGCCAGGTTTTCGGCCAGAGCCATAGCGTCCAGTATCACTGGTCGGCACATGCTTTGGTTGAAACACTGGCAAGCCGATGCTAAGTCCAAATGGAAGCTGGTAGCCGCTCCATATCAGGGAGGCAAGCTATTTGGGGAAGCGCTGAATCCCTACCAAACAGAAAACAAGGACAAAAGCAGGGTCCTTAATCATCTCCTTAAAAGACCGGACAAATGCTCCGGTTACTATTCAAGGAGACAGTCCTTTCGGGCGGGTGCTAGATTCAGTTACACCCAGCCATCACAACCCTTCCAGGCCAGACAAGATAGGCAAGAGAGACAGGCAGATAGACAAGCCCCTAGACCCAGGCAACAAGCGCAGGGCAAGCGGCCCTTTTGAGGGAACAGCAGGCCATTCCACCGTTCCAGATGACTCCCCATTAGTACCTCCCATAGGGGGCAGACTCTCCCTGTTTGCCCACCAGTGGGAAGCCACCACCACGGACGCATGGGTGATCAACACCGTCCGTCACGGCCTTTCCCTGGATGTCTCCAACCCCCCAAATAGGTTCCTCTCTTGTCCATGCCCCCGGAACCGAACAAAGAAAAGACTCATGAACGAAGCCATTCAACATTTATTGCACATACGGGCCATAGAACCGCTACCACTGGACCAGAGAGGTCAGGGATTTTACTCCATCCTCTTCGTCGTCCCCAAGGCATCATGGGGATGGAGAGCCATCCTAGATCTCAAAGGCTTGAATTTCCATCTGGCATATCGCAAATTCAAGATGCAAGCGCTCCGCTCCATCTTGGGAAGCGTAAGAAAAGGGGACCTCTTGACGTCTATCGACCTCACGGAGGCGTACCTTCGTATCCCTATCTCTCTGGCCTATCGCCGGTTCCTACGGTTCGCATACAAGGGACGCCACTTCCAATACAGAGCGCTATCATCGGCTCCCAGGGTGTTCACCAAGATCCTGGCGGTTCTGGCAGCTCATTTAAGGATGATACCAGTCAGAGTCCAATGTTATCTGGACAACATATTAATCCAGTCGTCCACCCGGTCCGCCCGGTCGGACTTCGAACTGGTGGTAAAACTGCTCCAGGATCACGGGTTCTCGGTAAACTTTCCCAAGAGTCACCTGGTCCCCACAACAAGACTGTTACACCTCGGGGCCATCATAGACACAGTGGAGTGCCGAGTATACCTATCCCAAGAACGCCAGAACAGCATAAGGGAGTCAGTTCTCCAATTACGCAGGTGCTGGTCAGTAACGTTAGCCAGTCTTTCCCAATTGTTAGGGAAGATGATCTCAGCCATAGCAATCGTTCTGTGGTCCAGGCTCCACTCCCGGGAACTGCAATGGTTTATGCTCCCCTTCCAGAGGCAGAACCTCAGTGCATCCCAACAAAGGGAAAGACTCCCACAACGGGTGCGGCTTTCCCTTGCGTGGTGGCTGTCTCTAGCCATGCTCAGAGGGTCATGCTTCAAAGAGCCGGACAGGATAGTACTCACGACCGATGCCGGTCTGTTTGGCTGGGGAGCACACCTCCAGTCTCAGTGGACACAGGGCCGTTGGTCCACATCGGATCTCCGACGCAACATAAACTGGCCCGAACTACGAGCCATCTACCTAGCCCTATGGCACTTCTGCAACTTATTGGCACGGCGGCACATACTGGTCCTCATGGACAATGTGGCAGCCAAGGCTCACATAAATCGCCAAGGGGGCATCCGCTCTCGGACTCTATTGTCCGAGTCCCTCCTACTGGGATCCTGGGCAGAACAAAACCTGGCCTCTATCAAGGCCGATCATATTTCAGGGGAAGCGAACACTCAGGCCGATCTTCTGAGCAGGACAACGGTAGACCACTCGGAATGGAGTCTCCATCCGAGGGTCTTTAAAGAAATTTGTCACTGCTTTGGTCTCCCACTTGTGGACCTCTTCGCGTCACCGTCCAATGCCCAGCTGACTTGCTTCTTCTCCCAGTTCCCATCCGCAGGGGTGGAACAGACAGATGCGCTCCGGAGCCCATGGCCTCAGAGCCTGCTTTACGCCTTTCCCCCCTGCCTCTCCTCCCGGCAGTAATACGCAAACTTCTGCGGGAGCGAGCCGAGATACTCCTGGTGGCCCCATATTGGCCAAGGAGACCTTGGTTTGCCGACCCGAGGAGACTTTCCCTCATGGACCCTTGGCGGATTCCTCCGGATCGGGTCTCGCTCAGTCAAGGGGTTATTCTCCATCCGGAACCCCAATGGCTACAGTTAGCCGTCTGACACTTGAGCGCTCAATCTTAACAAGGGAGCTTTGCTTGCAAGGGGTCATCAATGTAATTCAGGCCGCCTGCCGTCCTTCCACGAATCAAATATATGAGGCCACGTGGAAGAATTTTCAATCATGGTGCTCCGGCTGGCACCTGTCCATCGAGGAACTTACGATTCCCAACATCTTGGACTACTTGTTAGACGGCCTGGAGAGGGGCTTGGCCCCAAACACACTGGGCAGGCAGATCGCTGCTCTCTCCACGATCCTCACTTGTAACTCTGTGGAGTCATTGGGTCATCACCCTTTACTCCGTTCATTCCTTAAAGGGGCCGCGAACACCAGACCTCCCACCGTGCACAGGTACCCTTCGTGGGAACTACCACGGGTCTTATGGGCGCTTACTGGCACCATTTGAGCCCCTAAAGACATGCGATGTCCGCTACCTGTCCCACAAGGTGGCATTCTTGGTGGCAATCACGTCGGCACGACGTATCTCCGAATTGGCGACGCTCTCAATCCGGGATGACCTGTGTGTTTTCCACAGGGATTGAGTAGTCCTTCAACTCGACCCTACCTTCATCCCGAAGGTCAATTCCTTATTTCATAGATCACAGGAGATAGTGCTGGCGGATTTTTGCCCAGATCTATCACACGCCCTGGAATGACAATGGCATACATTGGATGTCCGTAGAGCTCTTCGGTACTATATTTCACGGACAGCGGAATTCCTCAACTCAGAAGCTCTCTTTATATCCTTCCACTCTTCCTCCAGGGGTCGGAAGGTTTCCTCTTCCACCATTGGTAAGTGGATTAGAGCATGCATCGCCGGAGCGTATCAGGCTGAGTCATTGCCGGTTCCTAGACGGGTTACAGCACACTCCACACGGAGTGCAGCTACTTCTGCGGCATGGACCACTCAAGCTTCCATTGAGGAAGTCTGCAGAGCGGCCACATGGGCTTCGCCATCTCCTTTCATTTGACACTATAAAATCGATAGATTTTCCTCGGCGGAGGCCTCCTTTGGTAGGAGGGTTCTTTAGCAGATTGTACATCAAAGTGCCACACCGGACCAGTCTATTCCCCACCCTCAGGGACAGTAGGCTTTGGTATGTCCCATTGGCGTTGTCTTACCTGAACGCCTTTTCTCAGCACGGAGATGGAGAATTCACACCCACCCTCGTAGGTCATCTAGGCCTAGGGTTAGTTAGTTTTGTTAGCCATAACGTCTTGCTGTCAGTCAATGGCTTCGCTTGCGTCAAGACTGGGATCTCTATGGTCCAGGACGGGCGTGGCAACTTTGGCTGACCTGATCTGATTGGGCAGGAATACAGTCTAAACCCATTGGTGGATTCTCCATCTCCGTGCTGAGAAAAGGCGTTCAGGTAAGACAACGCCCCTTTTCTCCTATTTCCTTAGCACTCTACAGCAAGGTTGCCTTTATCTGAAACAAAATGCATACAAACCTATCCTTGAATAATGGAGTCTTACAAGTGAGAAGTTAACTGAAGTTTCAGACCACTTTATTATATAAGCAGTCCTCGTTTGCAACTGCCTCAGATAGCAGCTGTTTATAAATACAGTGGGAATAAGTGGTACTAAAAATCATTGTCTGACCAATGCATATATTTAGGTTCAAATTTCTGCACCATGCCAGAATGAGAGTAGCACAAGGAAACTATCTAAATGAAATGGCAGCATTCAGTAATTTTGAAAGCCCCCTTTCTTTTTCTGTCTATATCATATTGTTTGCTTAGTGACCATTTCATTGGAACCAATTGTAGTTGTTAAGTGAGGACTAGCCTTATGAATTAAATGGGTACAGTTCTGTGGATTTTGCCTATTATGTAGAAACATTTTATTTGCTTCTTTTTTACTACTATTAGTACTGTGTGACCTTTTCTTTTAATGGCTTAGTATTTAGAGTTTTAAAAAACACCAAAAGCTGATTTACAATTTGACTTGTATTTCATCATGTGAGATTGTGTCATTAACGTTTAATGTGCATTACACTATTTCTTCTTTGTAGGTGAAAAAGGTATTGGAAAATCAACCCAGAAACCACTTCATTACAAAAGTTGCTTATTTCATAGAGTTGTGAAAGATTTCATGATCCAAGGTGGTGACTTCAGTGAAGGTATGACATTACTTGTTCCAATTTATTGCCTGTAATTGTTCAAATATAAATAAAAGTTTTATAGTATTTAAATAATTTTGATGTCTATTTTTGTGGAAAGAAACTCGGGATAATAGTCTCTTGCCAAAATTTAGGAATGAATTTCTATGATAGTTTCAAGCAGAGTGCTTTGCTAAAGATGTTACTAAAATATTGCCATTTTTTTCCTTCTTAAAAAATCTGAATTAATTTGTAAAAATATAAGAAAAACTAGAACTCTCTCATTCTGTTTCATTAATGTCCACTTTAAATTGCCTAGATGGGTAGTAAAATAACAGACTAGTTTTCTGTTACTTCTTCCATAACAATATCTTCTATAAAGATATTCAGTTTGAATACAAATATTTTAAAGTTTGTGGAGTCTTTGGTGTCAATTCCAACACCCTTGGTGCCAATACCTAGATAAGCAGGGATTGACACCAGACAAACAATCTGGCAGAAAACCATACTTTAATCAAAGAACTACCAAGGAAAAAACCACATTTCTGAAACACTGGCAGGGCAAGTTACTGTATATAAACAGGGAGCAAACCCCATACTCACTAGCACTGATGATGTTACCCAATTCAGGTATTCAAATGTCAGCAAACAAATAAACAACCAAGCTCAGAGAACACTAAGGATTCCACAGTTCAACCTTGAACTATCTATATTATCTTCTGTTGGATGCTTGCAGGATCTTTTCTTAGATGTATGTTGTTGTTTTTTCATACAAGGAAATGGGAGAGGAGGAGAATCAATTTATGGAGGCTTTTTTGAAGGTAAGAACTATTTTTTCTGAGGTTAGCTTACAACTCCACCATTGTGTTGTGAATATATTAGGAACAACATATTTTTTGGATCTACAAAATAACTAGTTTATTTTGAGGTTCATAATGAGGATCATAAACTGTACAGTTATTTTAGAACTTTTAAAAAGTCTGGCCTCAAGTGATCTCACAATCAGTGGCATACCAACCCATCTCTTTTTCTACTTCTCTTAAGGTAGTAAGTCCTTTCTTCCTGAAGTGTGTGACAGCCTTGCATCTTGTCTCCAAGCCCAGCTTAACCATTTCATTGGTTGCTAATAAACCAGCCCTACTTGCTCATGTCTGAGCAGAGAGGGATCATTCCAGTCATTTGACATGTCTTTAACAAACAGATTTTTTGGCAGAAAATGAATGCTAGTTTGGCAGTTGGACCAAGTAGACCAATAAATGGATCTGGTTTCGGTCTTTCTCTGTAAAAATTCAAAGATGGCTGAATACTAATTCTGACTAATCAATCTGAGTTCTTTTCATGCTCCTACAAATGTGAGCTGATGGTATTAAAAGGCTGTTACTGGAAGTTAGATAAGACGCTTTTATGACACAAATATCTTATAAACAAGTCTGTTGTATAAGTAATTGAATTTTTTTTCAATTTCCAAATTACCTTTTTTAAAACAGGACTGTTCATGAGGTATTTTTTTAACTAGCAATACAACATATTATTTTGGCACACTTTTATAAATGTAGGTAGCAAAATATAATAAAGGTTTTTTTCCCCAAAAAATACGTCTGTTTGGATAATGAGTCACTTACAGGTTGTTCTTGTTTGACAGATCAATGAGTTGCTAGATAGTTGTATTTCTGCATTTATTCATTTATTATATGAGAATGCAATTCAACAATATTAATTGAATAATATTTATATTTTTGTCCAATAAACTGAGAATTATAGTATACATCTCTGTCTTTAGTTTTATCTATTTGAGTACTGTTTGGCACTGCAGTGATAACATTTATGCAGCTTGACAATCCTAATTTAAAATGCAAAAAAAAAAAATGCCAGTGCAAGGTAATAACTTGGATTTTTGAAGTAATTCAAACGCTTTCTCTAGATGAAAGCTTTGCTGTAAAGCACAACAAAGAATTTCTCCTTTCAATGGCCAACAGAGGGAAAGATACAAATGGTTCACAGTTTTTTATGTAAGTATCATGCTAGCTCCATCATTTGGATGGAGCTCCTTATGATTTAAATTGTAAGAGCTTTGAATTGTTGGAATAACTTTCTGTTTACAAAGTATAAATACCTTCAGCATGGAGAATACTTTTATTTCACTATTTCTAAGAATTATGGGAGATCTATCTAAGATTAATTTACAATATAAACAGAAATACAATTATAAAAAAAATAGAAATTACTACAAAAAAAGTATTGTATATCAAAACTCAACAAAGACAACTACCATCACAAAATTCCCCAAAATGCCAAGTATATAAAATTAAAACCACAATTAGAATAAATATAAGAAAAGTTTTAAAAAGGACAATATAACAATAAAAATATTTCTTAAAAGTCTAAATGTAGAGGAACTTACAGATGGACTTCTCTATTGAACATGTGGTATAATTGGAGGAGGGGAATCTACAAGTAAAGGTCTTGCTCCTGAGTAAGAACTCAACATGCCATAGTAAAAGATAAGGATAGTTTGATAGTAAGCTTATTACAATCATTAATCAGCACAAGAGAATTGGTATTCAAATATTTAAAATAACCAATATTAAATTGACATGGCCAGGATAGTTAAGAAAAGTACCAACAGTCAAAACAGTTTGGCTAAAAAACAATATTAAATCAAATATGCTAAAAGGTTTGCACAGGCTATATGTATATAACAAGGAGAAAATAAAGTTAGCAATCTGGATAATATAAACTTGAAATAACAGTATAAAATACAAACATATACATACCGTATAACAGACATAGTTCTTGACTTGGGATCTTAATGGATCCTGCCAATTACAGTCATAGGTTGTGATAGTCCTAGAGCAGGTCACCATGTGACTGATTTTACAACCACTTTCCGGCTGTCATGAAGCAATCGTAAAGTGAACACTATGGTTGTTAAGCAAATGCCATGGTCATTAAGTGAAACCATTGTTTGTTATGGGACATTTTTTCTGAAAACCAGAAGTAAATGCCTTTTTTGGTAAAAATGTCATAAATCAGTCACATGATGATGGGACACTGCAAACAGTTATAAATAGGGGCCAGTTGCCAAATGCCCCAAATGCAGTAACTATGGAAGAACATGGCCATCAGAACTTCAGACTTGGGTTGTAATTAGCTTTTGGGGACTGTCGCAATTTCAAGCTAAGCAATTAGTAGTAAGTTAAGGACTACCTGTATACCTGTATATTTGTAAATAATAAAATTATCCAAAAGGCTTTAACAATTGTAAGCTTCTCTTACAGAAATCCTCTTGTGGCTGAGAAAAATATAATGTAGTGCAATAGCTGACATGGCATGTACACCCAAAAGCTAATGCCAAGCCTCATTCACTTTTGACTATCCCTACTCTAGCAGGTTCAATTACTCTTAATTATTCTTTGCCTGATTTTACATGTCATCATGCAAAACTTGGCAGCCTTATATGTTACTTCAGGGTTGATGTCAAAAAGTAGACATTGCTTATACTATTGGTTATTGTGTCCAATTTACTAGTCAGAAGTGTGGCAGTTGGAGCATTTCAAGATTCTGTATATAAGTGGATATACAGGAGAACATGTTCAATAGTTTCTATATGTACCGAGTCTCAAGGACATATTCATAATGAGTATGGGATTGTTTTGTATCTTCCAGCCAGAAGTGCTGAGGGAAGAACATTACATTGGGCTAAAGTAAAAGCTCTTTTCCTGATTTGGAATGTGAAGCTTTGTAAGATACATAGGTTGTGCCAGAGTATATTTCCTGCTGTCTGTCATGGGAAGCTGAATGATATTTCCAGGGTCCATTTTGATGGTGTATGTTGAAAAGACATTGCCTAATTGTGACCCTTGCTTGCTCATTTGCCAAAGATAATAAATAAGTGAGGGAAAACTTAAATAGTAATACCATGGCTTGGGGTAATGATCCCAGATGAAGTATATTAGAAAAGATGCTCTTTTTCTCTCTAGTCCGTAAGCAGTCTGTACTGCTTTATACAGGGACAACATTGGCATTGGGCCCAAGAGCCAGTGAAGGCATATACATTCATTGATCAATCTAAATGAAAGAATATCAGAATATGGGCTAATGAATGCACCGTATTTCCATCCTAGTTGAATCATAATTAACTTACTAATCTAAACTTGTAAAACACATTTCATGCCATAGGGAATTATTAAAGCTCTGACAATAATGTGAATAAACAAGACATTCCCCAGTTTTGATCTGTTAAGAGGGGTACATTTTTTCTAAAACAATTTGACTGTCATTCCCTTGTGAGAAAATAATGTGCTACATATACTCCGTCTTGTCTAACTAAACTAAACTCATTTAGTCCATTACTATGTCCATGCATTGAGCCTGAAAAATAGGTACAGACTTCCTGAACTTTAGATCCTCAAATTTTTATAACTTCCATAATTTTCAGACAGCTCTGGTTCCTCTAGTTTTGGAATGGTAGAGGTACCAGATTGAAGAATCTAGTGTATAAGAATACTTTATAATCTGTTAGGGTGCTGAACAGGAAAGCACTGCTGAAGAGATTAATCCTTCATAATCCAAGTCTTGATTACATATGACAGGACAAAATTCCCACCAAAACACATCAAGAGATGAGAGAGAGAATATTAACCAACCTGACATTTAACATCACAAGCAGACCAAAACACAAAACCATTATAATTCTGAGGGAGAGAAAAGTCAGAAGTAATTAGTATATTAATAGCCTTGTCTTCCATGAAATCTCAGTTCCCCAATACAGTATTTTCTTCAACTTGCAACTGCAAACCACTGTTTCCCTTCCATATAATCATTAAAACATATTCCATATAAAACCCATGAAAGTTCACTACATAATGCAAAGTGCCATAAATCAGTCAGTTGTTGCTAGTGTGGAAATATAGGTAATAATAAACTTTTCCTCACTTTTCTTGTACTACTTCAGTTTCTTTACTATGTTTCTTCTGCTACTTACAAAGCACCATATCTGTAATTCTCTCTAATTACTGAGTTAAGTTCATTCAGAAGTAAATGATGCATCTATCTGTTTTATTCTGTCCAAAGTGGAAATAATAAATAGAATTACAAATAGCCAAATAGTTAGAATCAAAATCTCCTCTGAAATAGGGGCAGCCATTACAGTCTTATATTTCAAAAAGAAAGCTGTATGTAGAGTGGTCTAACAGTTGTAAGAGTTAAATAGTTGCAACCTAATCAATGCCTACATTAAAAAATTCATTTAATGTGTAATAATTGTGAGTTTTTTAAGGGCTAAATAGTGACATGGGCTGAAAGTGGATAATGCTTATATGTATATTCTCTGATTGTCGGGGAAGTTAACATTTATTTACAGGCAGTATTGTTGAATATTCCAGACATAACAGAAGATGCTATTTTTACAACTCTATTCATTATGAAATAAAGGACACATCTGTGTCCCCTGTTTCTCACAGTATAGGCAGAAGTTTGACAGGTGAATGGGAATGACTACTTGATAAGTCAGGAAGAGGAAGGGAATCATCCGAGGGAATGAAGTAACTGAACTTTAGAACAAATAAAAATACATTAGTTTTTTAAAGATTTAAATATTAAATCTTTAATAAGTTCCACTGTGAACTTATTAATTGAAATTATTGGTTGAATAATATATTGAGGGTTGTAGTGTCTTCAAAATCTTCTTTGTCTTTGCTTCTTTATTTTCAGTTTTATATTAAGCATAAGCTGTTCTTCAAAAATGAATGTACACTATTTGCTCAGTGGTAAAGAAGTTTAGAGAGATTTGTGGAATGAATAAATTAGTATGAGACCAAATGTTTCAGTATTATTCTACTACTGAAACTGAATAACATAGCATCTTTTATTAACAAAAAGTAACTGGCCTTTTTGACAAAAGAACCTGAGTCTAAACTGTTCTACAGAAATGATGGCTCAGGTTATTAAAAGTGTTCCTTACATAGGAATTGGATGCCTGGAAGAAATGTTCTAGTTAAGCCCGTTTTATAATATCAGATATTTTAATTGAAGGAAATTGTTCCTATTCAGAAGAATTCTGAATATTCATGCCATTATATAGTATAGTGTTGTCAAAGTATACTATCTCACTCAAAACTAGACTATATAGAATATATTTGTTTAAACATATTTTTTGAATTGTAGGTACAGTTACACTAATAAGCAGAACTTTATATAAATTTTAATGTATTGACATTGTTGCTGTTCAGTATTTATGTTTTGTTCATATTTCTCATTTCTGTCATAATATACCAAATTTGTGCTCTCTTCCTCTCAACCTAATACTAATATTATCCCTTTTTTTTATTAAATTCTTGCCTCTGGTGTCATCTAAAGAACAACTAAGCCTACCCCTCATCTTGATGGGTACGTATTTTTGTCTTTTACTTGTAACTGGAAAATTCTGTTGAATTCTTCAATGAGATAGATATGTCAGTCATTTATTAAAATTATGCTTCACTCATTTAGGTATCATGTTGTTTTTGGACAAGTAATTTCGGGGCAAGACATTGTAAGAGAAATAGAAAATCAGAAGACAGATGCATCTAGTAAACCATATGCAGAAGTGCGAATATTGAGTTGTGGAGAACTAATTCCAAAATCCAAAGGTAAAATTTTTTTAAAAGTTTTACAAATAAACAACAACCCTCACCCAATCCCTCCCAAACCCACCCCTCCTTCCCCCCTCCCCGAACTTCCCAGAACTGAATATAGGCTTATTTAAAATTTGTTAAAAAAAAACTTAAACAACATTTACAACTTATAAAATAATTAATAATAATTTATATATGATAAGAAAAAAAAATACTTAAAAAAGAGAGAAAAAAGAAAAAGGAAAGAGAGAGAAAAAAGAAGGAAAAAAGAATAAAATAAAAGTTCATAAGACGGAAACAAAAGAAAAAAAGAAAAAAAAGCAATCAATACAAATTATGAAAAAGCTAAATAATATTTTTCCATATTCAAATTGTGTTGAATAAAATTTATCCATTTTTCCCATACAACAAAAAATTTCTCTTGAGATTGCTCCTTTAAGAAAGCCGTAATCTTTGCCATTTCTGCCAAATACGAAACTTTATAAAACCACTCTTGTAAAGTAGGCAAAGAATCCTTCTTCCAATATTGTCCAACTAACAGCCTAGCGGCTGTAATCAAATTTAGCATCAGTATAACTTCCTTAGCATCACAGTCAGTAATAATACCTAATAAAAATAATTGCGGAGTAATCCAAAGGTAAAATTAAAATACCTTTTTAATAATAGTCTGCCCTTCCAGATTGCCACTACAGCAAAGAAAAAAAAATCAGCTGTAATCTTTTGTTTTCCAATCATCTTTTGTAGAAATTAATTATTTGGTTTATTTTAATACTTTAAGAGCATCATTGTTAAAATTGTTTATTAAGAATCTTTAGACTTTGGGGGTATAACAACATATTTCTGCTTGAACTCTGTGATTACAGTTAAACAATAATATTTAGCATTTTCATATATGAAAAATCACGATTAGGAAATAACTTTTATTTATTTGCTTTAATATTTGGAAATTAAAGGGAAAACTGGAAAGATAGGAAAAAGAGTATTTTTATGCTTAGGCGGTAAATGCTTTTCTGTTGGTTTCATTTAAAGTCAAGAAGGAAGAGAAGAAAAGACGCAAGTCGTCTTCTTCATCTAGTGATTCAGAAAGTTCAAGTGATTCAAAAACGTCTTCTGATTCGTCAACTGAATCTGACAGTGCTGCTGAAGAAAAAACAAAGAAAAAGAAAAAGAAACACAAAAAAACCTCTAAGAAACATAAGAAAGAAAAGAAAAAGAGGAAAAAAAGCAAAAAGAGGTACATAGAGAAGAGGGAAGATTTCTGTGAAAGCATTGAAAAAAATTCCTTCCTGCACTATTATTGCAACAAATGTAACATAGAATAATTTGAAGGAAGAAAGATACATTTTCCCTTGTCAATTTCAGTTTGTTTGTAAAATAAATCTTTTTATACGTTTTTTATACGTTTTACAGATTTCTTATGTATCTAAAATCATAATGATTTTAAATATATTTTTGGATGAAATCTGAGATACTGGGAGAACAATGCTTCTGTTGCTAGAAAGTCAACCCAGCGGTTTTGTAATGCAGCAAGTCCCCAGGTTAAGAACAAATTCCGTTCCTAAGTCTTCCTTTAAGTCTATTTGTATGTAAACTGGGACAAACTATTTAGTCACATGTTTGTCTTACTGTGTAATAAGAGAAAAACAGAAACCCAACGCAAGTCAAAATGGTGAATGGCATTCTTCCACAAGCTGAGGAACAGCTGAATCCATGGAATGTTTTCAGGAACTTCTTGAAACAGGCAGTGCAGTACAGGTAGTCTTCAACTTACAACAGATCATTTAATGACTGTTCAAAGTTACAACAGCACTGAAAAAAGTGACTTATGACCATTTTTCACCCTTAGCACCATTGCAGCATCTCCATGGTCATGTGATCAAAATTCAGGTGCTTGGCAACTGGTTCATGCTTATGACCATTGCTGTGTCCCAAGGTTATGTGATCACCGTTTGTAACCTGACAAGTAAAGTCAATGGGGAAGTCAGATTCATTTAACATCTGGGATACTAACTTATCAACTGCCGTGATTCACTGAACAACTGTGACAAATATTGTTGTAAAAATGGGCAAAATTCACTTAACTAATGTCTCATTTGACAACAGAAATTTTGGGCTCAATTGTGGTCATAAGCTGAGGACTACCTGTACATTAAAAATACTTGCTTTACTTTGTGATGCTCACACAGGCATTGTGATGCTTCAGTGATGCTTCAATTCATGGTGGTAAAGTAATGTCTACCGTTTGAGTTGGATCTTGTTGCAGTCAATTAGAGAAAAACTGCAGTGGGACATGACTCAAAACGACAGACAGCATTCTTTCTTGAGCTGTGCAGTGCTTTCAGGAACCACTGAAAATAGGCTGTGCAATATATTAAAAGTGCATGATCATGGAAGAACTGCAAGGCTTCAAAGGTTTTTCAATTAGCAGGGAGAAGTGCCACCTGCCATCTTAAATCATTGCCATTTTGAGTACTGCAGGCAGCTTGTTCATAACTAAAGGTTTATAAGCTGGAGGATCACAACCTGGAACTTTCTGTAGGTTAGCAGCTCAGAAACTGTCCATAGGCATGATTAAATCTGTCGATTTACATATGTTCAGGAGTATTTTTTAAAATTACTATGTTAGTAAAAAGGCCAAAAAAGCAGTTCCCATATTCATCCCTGCATTTAGAACTAGCAAGGCATAAGAAAAACCAGCACAATTCAGATTAAAATATTAAATATTTTGCAACTTTCCACACATATATATTTATATATTCTAAAATATAGTAAATTTAAAATATGTTTGGCATCTGAAAACTTAACATTATTCTAAATATACAAATAAATGTCTTCTTTTGTTTTATAAATTTAAGTTCAGCTAGTGAACCTGAAACAGAAAATCCCGAATTGCAACAGCCACTTTCTACAGTCCGTCCAGAAGAGATTCCTCCTGTTCCAGAAAACAGATTTCTGATGAGGAAAAGTCCTCCCAAAGTAGATGAAAAAGAAAAAGAGACAAAGAACAGAGAAAAAGAAAGGGAAAGGTAAAGGGTTTTTAAAATTATTTACCAACACAATAGTATGATATTAAAATACTAAGATCTATGTGTAAACATATTACGATTACTAACTAAATGGTGAAAACATAACATAAGGTAGAATAATATAATGGGAAAATAATTACATTATCGGGTATATAAAATGATTATGGAAACCATTCTCAACTAATCTACTAATTTGTAACCACGAATGCCAATACTAAAGGCAACAACATCCAGTTATTTGGTCCAGAAATACACCTCATTGTTTCTTCCTGTCACAGTAGAAACAATCAGGATCAACACTTGTGTACCTAACAATTAGAGAAATTTTCCCTTGCTTTTCTCCATTATTTATTAAAGTGGTTGTATCCTCTTAATGTGCTTAAAAGCATAAACCAGGATTAACAAAAGCAGAACAATAATTCTGATCACATAGCACAGTGGTTATGTTCTGATGTATACCACAATATTCTGACTAATTTTGGAAAGGTGAGGCTGCAGACACCCACCCAACAGCTCATACTTAACATATCCACACCCTACTGGGCTGTTCAACTGAGTAATTTTGTTAGGGTTAGCCTGATAGTTATCACCAAAAGGTATGGTAGACGGTTGTCTGATAAGCCATTTCTTGTTAACAGAGCATATTCCCATGAAGACATCCACCAAATCTGACAGCAATCAGAGTGATTGTTCTTATTGAAGAATGGGACGAATGACCCTTTACTCACAGGACAAGGAAATGCCTAGTACAGTACACAGAATATTGCATTTGTCCACCCCACTCAAAGCAATGTAATTACCAAAATGTCAAGCCAGATCAAACAGAATAGAGCAATATAACTATATGGAAAACCAGCAATTCATTTACATTTTTCATATGCTAATCTCCTAGGATATCAACAGATCCACTTAAAAAATAAGCCATTTGAAAATATTTGGTCCTTAGGGAGTTTGCAGTGAGATTCAGCCCACTTTGTTGTTGTTGTTAATTGCGAAGTCGTGTCCGACCCATCGCGACCCCATGGACAACGTTCCTCCAGGTCTTCCTGTCCTCTACCATCTTCTGGAGTCCATTTAAGTTCACACCTACTGCTTCAGTGACTCCATCCAGCCATCTCATTCTCTGTCGTCCCCCTCTTCTATTGCCCTCAATCTTTCCCAGCATTAGGCCCTTTTCCAGTGAGTCCTTCCTTCTCATTACGTGGCCAAAGTATTTGAGTTTCAACTTCAGGATCTGGCCTTCTAAAGAGCAGTCAGGGTTGATCTCTTCCAGGACTGACCGGTTTGAACGCCTTGCAGTCCAAGGGACTCGCAGGAGTCTTCTCCAGCACCATAGTTCAAAGGCCTCAATTCTTTTGCGCTCAGCCTTTCTTATGGTCCAACTTTCACAGCCATGACTATATCTTAACTGGGGTGAATAGAAAAAAATATATTAACTTGGTTGAAGTTAAGCTTTGGGGAATGTAAAGTTTAATGTATGTTTGAGACTGACATAATAACCCAAAAGTTGTGATCAGTGTAAACTGTATGTTAACTTGTATTCCTGCATACCGACAAAGATTCAGAATAATTATGTCTGTTCTATTGATCATTCTTTTGGAAATCTTTGAGCTACTTTTCTCAAAAATGTGTTCGGTTTAAAAAATGAAACAATTTCCATAAAACACATTTAAAAAATACTCATTAACACAAAATAAAACTGCTAAAATAGCTTTTAAACCTTTTATTAAAATAATTATCAACACAGATTTTAGCATCATTACTTAAAAGATAGCACATTGCTTTCAGCAGGATTTATTCCCTGATGTTGATAAAGATTCTTCAAGGGAGGAATAAATAGTTTATCATTTAAATATTTATTAACTATTTTCAGTTAATTTTGCACATCCATGGTGTTCAGCAGTCATCTTTATGTAATGTAAGAAAATTGCCTTGTTATATCTTACTGTTATCTGTATTTTCTTCGTTAATTGCATTTTAGTTTGATATTGCTGGTCTAAGGCTCCTAGAATTTACTATTATTACTATTACTGTCACTTCACCACTGAATATTTGAATTATTTTTTATGAAGGAAATGTTTAGCATAGTGTTGGCAGCTTGTGAGCTTCAGAAGTACGTGATTATGGAAGAAACTAATAAATCATGATTAAACAGCAGTGATTTTTTTCTTTTCTTAATTTCTAGTAATCTATCAAATTGTCAAACATCATATCAGAGAAGGCTATTGGTGACAAGATCTGGAAGAAAAATAAAAGGAAGGGGACCAAGGGTATGTTTGCTTTTTGCAGTTTAATGTCTTTGATCTTTGGCTTTTAATAAACTGTGATTTAGTTGTGTGATACATACATACATACATATATGCCTGCCTGCCTGCCTGCCTGCCTGCCTGCCTGCCTGCCTGCCTATCTATCTATCTATCTATCTATCTATCTATCTATCTATCTATCTATCTATCTAATTAGGCCAAGGCCAGTAGGTTTAGCAAACAAAACCAGCATTTTGCATTTATGTATCATGCTAAGATATCAAGACAAAGAAAGCAATATAGATAGACCTCAACTTGTAACAGTTACTTCAATGACGGTTTGAAAAACTCACTGAAAAAAAGTGAGTTATGACTGCGTTTCATATTTATGACAGTTGCAGCATCCCCATGATCATGTGATCAAAATTCAGATTTTTGGGAACTGACACAAATTTATGATGGTTGCAGTGTCCAGGGGTCCTGTGAGCCCCTTTTGCTATCTTCTGACAAGCAAAATCACTGGGGAAGCTAGATTCACTTAATAGTATTACTAACTTAACTGCAGTGATTCACTTAACAGCTTTGGCAAGAAAGATAGTAAAATGGGATAAAACTCATTTAACAAATGTCTCATTTAGTAATAGAAATTTTGGGCTTAGTTGTGACCATAAGCTGTATATGTTTGCAGGTTGGTTAGCATATAGTGATTTCTACAACAAACTGAGGTTTTGTCAAAATATTGGCCTCAAATTGGGATGCATGTTTTATTAGTCTCCCCATGAGAGTTCCTTTACTATCAAGCATGCAATGTTTTATTGCTAAATTGTTCTGTTCTCCAATAATGGACTGCCTTCTGCCAAGGCTGTTAGGTAGTGGCTTAGAGGATTCCCTCAAACTCATCAGTGTTCACTAGCTTTGTGGGACAAAGATTTGCTAAGGAAAAATTTCTGACTCTCCCATAAATCCTTACTGACAAGGAACCAAATTTTTAAAGTCTTATATTTCTGTTTCAAGGATTAAATGTTTAGAACTGAGGTCAAAGTATGGCAAAGCTCTAGAAAAATAATTTTAAAATTAAAAAGTAAATTGGCTTCTGTCAAATGAGAATGATAAATAACATTAACTCAATAAGAAGAAAATAGAATTTGTTAAATAACATAGATTTGAAGTGGGATTCTGCATACCAGAATTCAGTATGCAGTAACATAAAAGAAATTAATTCCTTTTTTTGTTGTTAGATGTGAAATTTATTATAGCAAGACACTGGAAAACTGAAAGACAGGTATTTAAAAGTGTGAGAAATCACTTTGAAAAATTAATACAGCAGAAAAAGTTTTAAATATTGTGTTAATTAGACTGCTTACACTACTTGATCTCTACTTATTTTAAAATTTTGTAACTCCTCTTATTTTTTAAAATACATTTTTGTATTCTCCTGCACAACACATTTTTTCTTTTTATATTTTTGCTATTGTTATATTACTGTGTTATTTTCAGTGAGCATTAAACTTCAGTTTAAAAATTCAGCTGCTGCACAATTAAATTAATTTTATTCTGTGAACGATTATACAGTAAAACCACAATTCCTCAGGTTCAACTGATAAAATTTTATATCAGATGTCATCTTCGCCAAGGAAATTTATTGTTTCCATGGTAATTTGGACATTTGATGTCATTTATATTATTTGCATAAGTATCAATTGACATTTTCTGTATCAATTGTATCACTTTATCTCACTTGAACATTGACTCAACAAACAATTCTTATCCCAAAACGGTCCATTAAATTGAGGTTTTATTATGTTTTTAAATGGGTAATTTGCAAACCTATCATAGCTGCTATATAAATTAGGATCCATATCTTGTTTTAGCTAATTTTTCCTCTTGTATTCAAAGCGGTACCGGACACCTTCAAGGTCCAGGTCAAGGGATCGCTTTAGACGCAGTGAGACTCCTCCACACTGGAGACAGGAAATGCAAAGAGCTCAAAGAATGAGAGTATCAAGTGGAGAAAGATGGATAAAAGGAGACAAGTAAGAGGCAATCAAAGCTGTAGTCTTTTCTGTACTATTTATTTATTTGATTTTTAATCACACTTTATAAGTAACTCAATAGTCAGTGCAGCAGTGAAACTCCTGTAAATAATGATCTATTTTTCCATTTCCTATGGTGCTCATTTAGTATCTTGCTAGAAGAAAAAGGAAAAAAAATAATAATCTGCTAAATGAAAATTAAAACAAGTATAGAGAAATTAAAAGAAGAAAGTACATGTGCTTTCTTCTTCCCCTCATGGGAAATTCTTCCACAAAATTTTTAAAGATCTTCCCATTCTGTTGTGTCACATTTGACTCATGCAGTAGAGTTCTCCAATAGTATGTTGTATTTTTGATTTAGAGGTACTTCTTTCTATCATGTACCTCCATGTGTATGCAGTTTATAATGTAAGTTCAGATAATGGTGTGAGATTATTTCACTAGCTTTATGATCAAGTTTGTTTGTTTGTTTGTTTGCTTGCTTGTTTGTCTTGAAGGAGTGAAATGAATGAAAACAAGAAGGATGCTGCAAATCAAAAAAGTCCAGGGAGAGGAAAAGAAAGAAAAATATCTGATCAAAGGGAGGGTTCTGAAAGTCCAGATAGAAGAGGAGAAAAAGAAACACAGCCCAAAGATCCCAAATCTGGCAGTAAAGACAGAGGGACAAAGAGAAATTCCGAGAAAGAAGATAAGGACAAACATAACAAAAGTAAAGCCAAGAAAAAGGCTAGATCTAAAAGCAAAGAGATATCAAAAAGTAAAGAAAGAGACTCAAAATACAGTAAACATGAAGATAAAAAAATGCGATCAAGAAGCAGAGAAAAAGACAAAGAAAAATATAATGACTTTCATAGCAGAGAACGAAGCAAAAGCAAAGAGAAGAATAAAAGGGGAAGATCTAGAAGTAATGGCCAGAATCATACCAAAAGTAAAGATAGGGGAAAACATGAACACTCAAAAAGTAGGGAACGTGAGCAGCCTAAAAACAAACATAGTTCCAATAATAAGGCCAGAGAGCGAAGCAGAAGTGTGGACAGAGGCAAACGAGCCAGGTCCAGAAGTAAAGAACGAGACCGCAGCAGAAGTAAAGATTATTCCAAACATAGAGATAAAGAAGTAAAAAGAAAAGGAAGATCAAGGAGTAGAGAGAGAAGAGGCACCCCAGAGAGGTCCAGAGAGAAAGAATATAAAAGGCGGAAGGAATCCCATAGCTCTGAGAGGGAAGAAAATCGAAGTAAAGACAGGCATCGGGATCAAGAGTACAAAAGTTCTCGCAAAAAGGAAGATACTGGAAAAAAGATGCGTTCAAAAAGCCATGACAGCAGTAGCTCCGAGACGAATAAAAGCAAAAAATCCTATAGAAATCAAGATAGAAGTCCTGACTCAAAGAAAAGAAGAAGCAGCAAGGACAGAGAATTGAAAAGATCATACTCACGGAGGAGTAAGGAAAGGGACAGATCTCGTTCTTCAAGAGAAAAAGAAATCAACCAAAAATCAAAATATCAGGAGAGAGATCGTGCCCATGGCAAAGATAAAAAATCCGATCATGAATCAAGTGCTGGAACTGATGAAGATAGGCATGGATGAGTTTATGAACTTATTGTTTCCACTCTGCTTCTAGGTTCTAGAGACATGTTGGGGAACATTTTTTTTTTAATGTGGACTTCAGTTTGGTTTTTTGATAATCCACAATCTGGATCATTTGTACTGCTAAAGTTTTAATAAACTTGAAATGGAAAAACAAGTTTTATGTGTAATACATTGTGCTATGTTTTAATATTTCATAGTTTATGTATCCTATTTCTATGTTACCTGATGGAAGCATACTGTACGTTAATTTAATTTTAATTTAGAAGCACACTGCAAATTGGTTGGTTGGTCTGAAATTACAAACATCTTTGAATCAAATTCTTTTTATATCTTAAAGAAATAACATGTTAATATTAACATTTCAGAACTATAATTAATAAACAAAACCAGCATATATAAAAATAGAACATTCAATTGAAGAAGAATAAATGTTCTCCAGTTTGAATATGTTACTCGGATTGTTACTTTGCTGTTATTTTTCATTGTTGTCCCTTTCAGGAAAAGGTTAATCACTTTGATCTTTGGAACAGTTATTCTAAATGAAATACTTTCCATAAAGCAACTATTTCAGAAATAACTGATTTTATATGGTCCTGATAATAATGAATTTATAGAAAAGTCATGCTTAAATGTGAGAGTGCATTTGATATTCTGTTTGACTATCTTTTCATCACTACATTTTCAGTTTGTTTGAAGGAGAAAACTCCTTTCAGAAAGAAATAAAATCTGGCTTCACTGAATTTATAAGGAGGAAATCTGTTTCATAATTTTGTAATCCTTCCTGAGTGTTAGCCTATTATAAAGGTACCACACTTTTCTATCAACATAAATTCCCTTTGGAAAGCTGCTGTTGCAGATAGAGGGGCTTTCTGGAACAACATGCAGTATCACATAGAAAATTGTGCTGGTTAAGAAAATTGACAAAAATTGAACCTTTACTCCCACCTCCAGTTGTTTGAGTGGAAGCCCTTTTTGATAGGAAAAAGGAACCATTGGGTGCATCCCAGGATATTCTAATATAAATTTAAAATATGTATAATGTATCTCACATTTCTGTTGTTGGATGAGAAATAAGTATGGTATTGTATATGCTAGTTTTGCTTTCTAAAGCTTCCTAACAGATAAGCAAAAGTGCCACAAAGACTAAAGAAGAAATGACAAAAGTTAGGTATAGTCATCAGATTTCAACACTTACCAGAAACTTAAATTTTCACAGGAATAAAACACTCTATGCCTTTTCCTTGTTTGTAATAAATATACTGCATTCCCACACCAGTGCTGCAGATTTCAGTATGTTCCCTTACCTTGAAGACTTATTTAGTGGCAAGAAGAAAAATGAGAACAACTTCTATGTTAGTTTGGATGTACATAAATATAAGTTTTGGAAAAATATAATAAGATAGATGATTTTTTTTTTTTATATGAACCTGACAACTAAGCGATCAAGACGTTTTTCCTGCAATCTTTTCAGGAGGGCAGCCATGAAATTGTCTAGGGACTTAGGATTGTTCTTATTTAGGACCCATATACAGAGCCATTATAGGAACTGCAGTTCTGATCTAGCATAGGGTGCTTGCTAAACTTGTCTCACGCTCTTGCTGGATTGGAAGCACCTTTCCTGCTATAGATTCAAATACTGTTCACCTCTTTGTTTTAACCAAATAAAACAGCATGTTTCTGCTAGTATTTATTTACTACCCAATATATCTGTATTCTTGTTTTCTTAGATTTTTCCTTGTCAGAAATAGGAATTGAATTTTTTTCCCCTTCCTAATGGAAAAAAATGGATTCTGCAAAATCTTTACACATATCTTCTGTCATCACTCAGGCTTGCATAGGTCTCTTTTACACAGCCATATTTACAAATTGCAGAATATGTAGTATAGTGTTAATCATGGCCTGATTAATATCAAGTACAGTTAGATAATGCAAACCTGGAAAAGTATTTCCATGGTATATTAAGACTGAATATTTAAACTAAGATGATAACCTGTTTTAAAATTTGAGTTTTACTTTAGAATACAGGCAGTTGCTATCTAAATTACTACAATAATGTTAAATACAAGACTAGATATTTTACTGTTTCAGTTGAGTTTTCTCATTACAAAAGTTGGAAGAATTAGTTTACTTGCCCAATAAAGAAGTGAATAAGAGACAATCGTAGAAATTTATTTTGAGCTTAAATGCCATGTAATCAATCAGATAAAGGGCCTGTCAGATACATAATGGTAATATCTGTAGAGTAAAAATGTTCTCAAATTGTTTCAATAATCTTTTAGAGGAAAATACTGATATATTTACCATGTTCTTCCTTGTAGAAATATTTAGGTTTTGAAGTATTGGTGCATGATTAATTTATTTTCTATGATGAGGTACAAAATTACAGTTGCTAATTTTCCTGAAAGGCCAATTAGTTTGAAGTGGTGGTTCCACAACAGAAATTCTTTCATACGAAGGTCAAAATGATACAATTAACATGCTATTAGGGGTAATTTTAAAAATCTTTTTAAAAAATTAAACCACATTTGTAGCTTAGATTTGTCACTAAAATCTTTTGGAAGAATACAGTAGCAAACACTTCCATACTGCTACCTAGAAATAATTATGTGGCTATTTGGTCATCATATGCATGAAACTTCCAGATAACATTCCCTGGGTCTTCAACTTATTTTAAATTAATAGTCAAATATGTGTAGTCAAATATGTGTAAAATTTCATGAAGGTGCCCAGTACCTATGATAGAATAAAATTTAGTCTGATTTTGTATCTGTATTTCTTTCTTGTGTTTGAAAAGCCATAATTTACAATTTAATAGTCACTGCTAAGTATAATGTTTGATCCCAAATTTGGATTGGGACATCCTTATGATATTATTAGCAAGACTGATTGTCCTTCTTTAAATTTGGCAGTTATTTCTTTGCTGTGTGCAATGTCCATAAATATAATCCATCAATTATCCTTCAAAAATGTCTTTATAATCCTAATATTCACCTATATGTACTATAGTGCTTTATAAGAATGATGATGCAGGCCAAAAGCATAGCAAATAAGATGCAACTGAAGAAATGACATATTTGCTAAGTCTTTGAGATTAAAGAGTCTTTTATCCCATTTCTATATCAATTTGCACATTTTTAAAGTGTACTTGAAAACGTACACATTTTTCCTGATTATATATGTATTTTTGTAGTAATTTTGCCTATATAAATATTTTTGCAAGCAATTTTACCTAATGTGAATTTTTGGTGTTTTCACAAATGCATATACATTTTTGTATACTTACTTGATTATAGAACTGCGTTGCAGAATTCAACAAAGTACAAATAGAGAAGCAACTGCATTTTTTTTTCACATGCTTTAGGAAACCTTAATGCTAGTGTGTGAACTGAGGAAATTTCTCTGTCATACAATTCTGCTGTGCAACAGGAAAATCCTGAGATTGTTTTTATGATAACATAGGGATCTGGAACAGCTTTATTAACTCTAATGGCAGCATCTTTGACTATGCGTATTTGTGTTCATCAGTTTTACCCTAGCTAAGTGTTTTGGTTGTACCATAGTAGCCCCTCCCCCCAAAAAAAACAGATGGCAAGTTTTCTGGAACCGGTGCTGAAATCCTGCAACCTAATACAGTGAACTGTTTCACCGCAGCAGTAATTCACAGGTTCAAGCTCAGAAGTAATTTGATGCTATTTCTTTGTGCAAAAAATCACATCTTATAGAACAGTGATGGCGAACCTTTTGGAGATTGAGTGCCCAAACTGCAACCCAAAACCCACTTATGCATCGCCTAGTGCCAGGTGGGTGTGGCCAATTGGGTGGGCGTGGCTACGGTGGTAAGACTGGGTGGGACTAAAAAGTTCAATCAATTCCAACTTTACAAGATCTTTTTTTTCCCGCAAGAAGTTGAAATTGACTGATTTTTATTTTTTTGCACACGGCAGCGGAGGCTTAAAGCAAAAAGGTTTTATAAAACCCAGCTGAAGGCCTAGGTCTGGGGCGACGGTGCGCATGCCCACAGAGAGGGCTGTGGATGCTGCCTTTGGCACCCATGCCATAGGTTCGCCACCACTGTTATAGAACCTTCCCTCGATTACTGAAGCCCTCCATATATGTGAAGTATTTGTCTTACACTAGTTGTGTTTTTCACTAGTTGTGTATTTTAAAGTTATGTTGTTACTGATTAAGTGAAATCCTTATGTACCACAAAGTTCCGATATCATTTATCAACAAATATTTTCTAGATTGCCCCTTCTCTAAGAGTTTGAAGTTTCAAGTAGAAAGTTGAGTCACTTGGCTTTTCAGATAGCAAAGCACAAAAAGAAAAATAAATCTTATTTCCCAAAGCCAGTTTGGTGTTGCTATATATAGATCAGTCCAGGGATTAAGATACTTAATGGGTTAACAGGGGTCTCACTGGTAGCAACAACTTAATGTCTTTACCCCAGAGTTAAGGTGCTAGAGTTGTGAATGTGTAGCTGCAGATTCATTTCCATCTTTCACCTTGATAACTACTTAGTAATGTCTACCCTGGTGTTTTTGGCAATGATTTTAGAGGTGTCAAATTTCTGTTGCCTGCTATATTGCCAGTGTCATTGGATTTGATTGATTTTCATAGAGATTGATGTGAAAGATGACCCCAGCTGTGATTCATATTCACCCATTCTGACTTTTCATCTGGAGCTGTCGGTTGCTTCCCAAAGATACAGTGAAATTCAATTTTTCCTATCTAAGATGGAATATATGTTCCATTTAAGTCACAGACTTGATGAGAATAGTATTCCTGTACATTAATTTTTAACAGGATGTCTGCACAGTGGTAGAAAAGGGATTCAGTGATTTGACTGAAGCCATCCAAACTGATCAGGCTTTACATCTTGAATATGTCTATGTGTGTTCAGGCAGACGCTCTGCTAAGATGGGATGAATTCTGCTTCTGGGTAAGTCTACTTCCTGTTTTCCCATATGTTGGGATTGCACAGAAACCAGGAAGAATAAAAAGGTTACTTGTAGCTCATTCAACAGCTTACCTACAGTAAGTGATGCCTTCCCATTGCAGATGTCTTCTTGCTCAGTTTGTTAGACTAGAGCCTAGTCTTTTCAGCATTCCTGATTGGGAGCTTAAAAGAAAAACCTTTCATCTTATAGAAAAACCCAAATGTGGTTTTGTGAAGGCACTTAACATACGTAATATCTTCTTTCCTGTTCACATTTGCTACATTTTTTTTCTTTGAATGTATTTTGTATTTATGTAAAATCTTTTAATAAAACTACTCTAACAATACAGATTGCTGATGGAATAAATACATAAGCAAATAAAGATGCACAGGCAAAAGGCTAAAATAAGAGTGGCAGTAAGTTTGCTTAAATAAATAAATACATAAATACCGTAAACTAAATAAATATTTAGAATTAAGAATTAACAAGCATTTTAGTTCTGTCATAAAAAAATATCTGCTTTCAGCACAAGCAGATAGGTTTTCAAATAATTCTTATAAATATTAGTTGGAAAAGCAGGCAATTTATTATATAGGGGACTTGCTTGCCTCTTCCAAGTTATTTCGTTATAGGAGAGTAGCAAGACATGTCCACTGGACCTAGCGTCTGCCTAGATTTGCCATTTGTGTGTCTATATCTCAAAGGGATAAAGGTTTGCAGCCAGAGTTCTAAAGATAACAGAACACACGGGGGGGGGGGGACTTTAAAATGATTGCAATAACATTAAAAAGTTGGTTATAGATTTTGCAACATGCAGTGCATGTTTGTAGCAGAAGTTTTGATTATTTTTAATTATATATAGCCCCTTTTGCATATACTTCTGTAAAATTGCAAAGAAGAAATGTATGTTAATTTTGATGTGTTCACTTAAATGTATTTTTTACTGTAACTGAACCATGATGAGTTTGTATTTAGTCAACAGTGTACTAAGTGGCAGTCTGCAAGGGTATATGATCATTTTGTTGAAAGGTTCTTTTTCCGGATAACAACTCTGTTGGTTTTGCCTGCAGAATAATAAAATCATGCTTTTGGACAGTTTTATGGTTTGTAATTCTCATCTGGGAAAGATGTGAAAATGTGAATGCTTCATATGGAATATGTAACTTGTATATTAAAAGTATTTTGAGAATCTTAAAGCTGTTTTTATACTCTCTTTTATCATCATAGTTGATGTTTTTGAAGGAGAGATGTGCTTTAGATATTTGTTCATGAAGCAAGATCTATGTAGCAAAATGCTTGACATTTCTATGCTCATTCTGCTTTTTTGTTTTATATTGTTTACAACTACCTATAGACTTTTGCAGGTTGTCAGGCTGGGGATGCAATCTAATAAGTAAAAAAAACCCTCTGAATTAAATGGGGTTTATTTTATAGGCATTAATAGGACTATACCAACGTTCATTAAACTGATCTTTAACTCACTCAACAGGTCATTTTATAAATATTCTTAGAGGTGGACAATAACTTTCTGATTGGATTCTGGAGTCTTGTTGGCTGTGAGGAACTGAAATAGGTTAGCAGAAATTTGAAACATTTGAATGTAGTCTTTTTTCCCCAAGCTCAACTAGTCTTTAAAAAAGACCATAAATAAAATGGAAGGTGGTAAGATTAATGAATACCCCAAGAACTCTTAAAGTGAAAAAACAGTAGCTGAAAGCCAACTGAAAGATCAGAGTAAGTTTTCTTCTAAATCTGATAGCAAATGTCATCAAGGAGAGTTTATCTTGTAAGAGACAGTTAGGAATTTCTGTTGCATAAATTATTTTGTTATGCTGACAGAAAATGATCAAAGGACAATGTACAGCATTAGTGGACATCCAATTTTACTCACGTTTTAAAATCCAGCAGTTTCTCCCAGTACATTGCTTTCAAATTTTTTAAAAAAATATTTTAATGGTTCAGATAACTTGATATCATTGAGGTTGCCTAAGCTCAGAAATGGGTTGAATGAGGAAAAACATGCTAAAATTTGATCCAGGCAAGTTAGCAGTGCTATTGGACTTGGGATTGAGGTTTAGCCTATTTCAGATGGATTGTATTTGCTGCGAAAGAAAACATCATTTGGGACTACTTGATGCTCCATTGAAATGAAATTTACGGACAGTAGCTGTAGCTACTGTGATGCACAAGCTTCTGAGCTGGTCAAAGCTGACAAGGTATCACACCCAAACTACTATAGTCCTCTCTGCATGGGGCTACCTTTAGAAAACTTGGAAAATATTGCAATTAGCCTAACTATTGTAAGGCTCTGGGACAGGGGTGTCAAACTGATGGCCCACGGGCCAGTTGCATCATATGGAGGCCATACCCACCCCAGCTCTGGCAATGCAAAAAAAGTCACGATGCGGCACATAATATGGTGAGTTTGACACCCGTGCTCTGGGTTCATATTATAGTTTTACCAAAAGATCTGCACTGATGACCTACTGCTTACTCAACATTTTTTTAAGGTAATGGTATTAAACATCAAGGCTTTCGGCTGTGCTGTTACAAATAGGTACAGTTGTTGTATGCAGGAGAGGACCTTTTGAAGCCAAACTTTATGGCATGAGAGAGACTGGAAGACACTTCTATATACTGTATCTCCCATGCAGTAGAATGCATTCCTTTGGGAGCTACATTTAGTCCCACATCATTTAAAAAATATGTAGAGTAATATCTTTTTGCAGGTTTTTAATGACTGACTTGCATTAGCATTTCATGTACTTACTGAATTTTGTTCCCTGTCCTGAATGCTTGTTATAGTAGAAAATCAGGTATAAATCACACAGTAATGCAAGGGAAGAATCAATGGAAGAATGAAAGATGCTACTGAGGATCAACTACATTTTATTTCCAACCAAAGGGTTTAAAATAATCAGCAAGTAATTTCTTTCATAACTTACAGATAAAATTTTAAGCTAGAAATGTGAATTAGAATTTCACTACGATTATATTCCTTCTTTTCAAACCTTGCATAGTTTTCATTCTGCTTGAAAATGTTGCACATTGTTTCATATCAATAGCTTTCTGCAAAGACAGCCATAATCAAGCTACAATGTTTATTATAAATTTGTTTCTTTTTACTCTACTTTTCACAATCTGGATTATGATAAAGATGTTAGACTTCTGTTTTATCCTTCCAAATATTTTTTACCATGTAAATCCTAATCGTGCTTTAGTCTCATCATAGTTTTGTTCATTTAATAACTTCATTTCTTGAGCTGTTTCACCTATGTAGGGTGGCTTAATAGCACGCTTCTCACAGCACTGTTGACCTTCGCTATAACCTGGGCCACTGAAAGTAGGAATGCCTTCATGCAGTCTTTTGTGAAGTGGGTAGAGATTCTGAGTGGTCTTAGATTGTTCATCAATTATTTCCTTTGCATATTTCTGGAACTCCTGCTCCCTGCACAACGCAATCAGTTCTTTCTGTCTAACATATTCAGCATCCTGCTGCTTCTCACATTCTTCTCTTGTTATTTTTTCAGCCTGTATTGGGAAAAATTAATTTAAAAGTGTATACCGTATATGTGTGCTAATCCTTGTGGAAATCTTGTTTTACTTTGAAGCCCAACACATGACTAGCGTATTAAAAAATAAGCAAAAGAATCAATTTGCATATCAAACATATCAGTGCAATTCATATTCTTACAAATAATTGCTTGTAAGCATTTTGAGATTAGCTTTATAGGCTGCAATTAAAATATGTTCTTGCACAAATGAATGGAATACAAGTTTTTTTTTCCAAAATGAAAGTTTTAAACTGCTAATTCTTCATATCTTTCTGGATGCAAAATATGTGAAATTAAAGCTTCTGTATTAGGGTCTTAGATCTTGACATTTCAATCACAAGGTCATCCAAATTTGACTTCTGATGGATTGCCAGTAAAATTGTAAGCACTGTTAGTTTTAATAATGGGTATGCTTTGTTGTTTGTTTAATGTCAGCCAAATTAATTCCCTTGAGATGATCAAAATTTAAATATTTTAAAAATTTGTGTAATAACTAAATAATAAAAATGTACTACCATTTAGAAATGATGTATGAATAATCTGCAAACATTTATAATGCTATAAAGATTACATGAAAAAGAAAACTCTTTATGGTAGATTGTTTGAATTAATTCAATCCCGGGATTCTTTGATGGAAGAAAAAATATTTCTGCGATATCTTGCTCTGATATATGGAGGTGATCTTTTTTTAGTGCATTGTACTATTGATGATTGGGGTCTTTTATAGTTATAATGTTCTCTGACAGGATGGGATGTTACCTTCTTTAATGTGTTTGCACAATCCAAACTGGAAATAAAACTTTCCCTGATACAGAAGTAAAGTAAATAAAACAATACCCTGATACAGAAGTATCCTTTCACCCTTCTAGGACTGAACAGAAATTGTATAAGTTGAGGTATTTTCCAAGTATTATAATATCTATACTTACTATCTGTGCGACATGAGCTTCTTGCAATTTTAAGTTTGCACAATAATTTCTATGTATCTTATCCTTCTCCAGTTCTTGATAGATCCGGTCTGCTTCCATCAGTTCAATAAGTATTTTTTGACCTTCCAATCTCTCCTCTTTTTCCTTTTCCTCTTTCATTTTTATCTGAAATAATACAGTTTTATTTCTAAGCTGTAATAATAGAATCTGAAATCTGATGACTGTGTAACTTGCTACAAAATAATTTACAGTTACCCTGGTTCCGTAATACCTTGGGCAACCCCTTCTTAAAGTAGTTCTATTTGAAAGGAAATGCCATTATTTCAATTAAACTTGCTGCATACAAGGTGCTCAGAAGGACATGTCACTATACACTTGGAAGAGTGTAATTTTAAAAGCTGATTACTATGAATAGTGGAACATGTCAAAAAGAATGCAAGTAACCTGGATTTTTTTTTTCTTACCACATTGATTCTGTGTTCTGCAATGGATTTCAGATCGGCCTGAAGCTTTTCTTCTTTAGCTTTGAGCTCTTTAGCTTGCTCCTCTTCTTGCTCTGCAATTTCTCTTGCAATACGCTCATCTTCATCACCCATCTTCTTTTTCATTCGTGCTAAAAGGCGGTTAGTAATCCTCTCCCTTTGCTCTTCCATTAATCTGTAATAGATCAATATTTACTGCCTTGTATGCTAGCAGAGTCTGAAATATGACTCTGATTTTATGCCGGATAGAAGGCAGTCTGAAATATACTTTAATTAAATTCCACACTGGGTAGAAGGCACTTTCTGTTAGAAGAGGGAAGCCCCATTTGACATAGACAGCTCCTGTTTCTTTCAAGAAATAGGAGTACACAAGGACACCATTCTGGGAATGACAATCCTTAAATACACAGGGATTCTTCACCCACCAGTATAGATGACTGATGGATGAAGTGCAGCCTATTATCTACAAAGCACAGTCTCTTTTGTGAGTGGCTTGGAAAAAAAGAGTGCTTGCTTATTTTTACAATAATTATATATCAATGCAAATATCTCCAGTTTTAATCCAGAAATAAAGTATGCTTCTACTATACAAATCATGAAATGGAGCTGTAGAGTGTTTTGGATTTGAATCAGAAAATATGCTTTGGAATGTATGAATATAGCATCTGTCTGCAACTCATTAAAGCAGCCATGTCTCTTTTCAGGCCTTCAAAACTGCAATCCTAGAAATGTTCTTTCTTGTGTGCTCTGAAGCATGCATAGCTCTGATAGAAGAAACTGTTGAGAATATGAGCTCAACTAGTCCATTTTATTTTACTATCCTCCCACAATTTTTTTATTATGAAGGTTGATTGTTAAGATACAACTTTACAGTTTACTTTGGGCATTTATTGGGCTAGCAAAGCCTTAGGAATGAAAGGAGTTTGCTTTCCTAATTTGATACTCTTCAGAGATGCCCCCTGTGTAAATGCACAGCAACTATCTTTCTTAGCCAATGTCCAGGAGGATAAAGGGTCATAATCGTACATATATGAAAGACCGAGGTTGGAGAAGAATCAGTTTAACAAAACAAATGATTCAGGAACTCCATATTGATGTCCTAACCGAACAGAGCTTTTGTGTAACTCTCAGTTTTTATTTACTAGCATATATAATGCTATTCCGATGTAGCTGATTTTGAATGGTATGTTCTTTGACTGCATGAGGTCCTTGCACCAATGAAATAAATTGCAATTCAATTTCCATTTCTTCTGCAGTCTCTTATGCTATCGCTACCATATTCCTCAGAATTCTTCTATCATTCATAGACTTCCCAAAGGAGCAATGAGCAGGAGGGGAATCAATAATGCACTTAGTGAATGAAACTCCAAGGCAAAGGAATTTCTCAATGGAATCCAAGCCAATATCTGTATCATATCTTAAAAGGTTCAGAAAATTAATCTTTTATGTTTCATAAAATGAAAAGTAAAGGCAACGTTAAAGTTAGCTTCATTCCTGCCATGTTGTTTGCAACTGTAAAGAAAGAATTGGTCACTGCATTCTGGGACCACTTTTCAACTTCCCAGTCTAGTCTACAGTTTCCTGGTGGTCTCCCATCCCGGCTTAGGTTTTTCAAGATTATCGAAGGTTGGCTACATGCAACCACCTTCAGTAAAAGAAACTGAAGTAAGTATGTCTGAAAAACATTCAGAACTGTCCAGTATCCTTTGAAACTCCAGATTTATTTGCAGAAAATTCTCAACAGCTCCCCAGATAGCTACAAGAAGTATGGTGTGGAAGAATAACAAAATGTTTTGAAATATCCTAGATGTCTTTTTTCTAGTACAGAACATTTTATATACTTGTGGTCTTCAGTCTGCTCAAATGTTACATGTTTATATGTACCTGTGTAACTCTTCTTCTTTTGCTTTCTTCAACTTATCCATTTCTTGCTTTGCTCTAAAATGTATTTGAATTCTCTCGTCCTCTTCTTCTTGTTTTTGTGTTTCTATAGCTTTGAGAGTTACCTGGTCAGCAACATATGCCTTTAAAATAATCAGACAAAACTGAACATTAACTTCATTGCTAAATGCTCATTCTCCCAATTCTTAGATAAAGAGTCTCTGAATTGCAGCTTCCAGTGGCATTGCTTTGTTGCTACAGGCAGTTAGTTTATTCTTTACTACTTTAAGTCTTCCAGAATAGCTCTTACACACACGCAGAGTCAAATTTAACCTAATCCTTCACTCTGATGGAGATAGAAAATTTGAATTCTTCTAAAACCAACGAGCAGAACTCAAAGACAAACATGAGAGAAAAGTTGCTGAACCAAAGTTGGAAAAATTTTTGGACAATCAAAGGAAAAGACGAGGAGGGGGCAGAAAGAAGAAAGGATAAAGAATACTGGGAGGGGAGAAATTATAATTAAAAGGCTTTTGGAGACTTTTAAAAAATAATTAAATTGTTATAATAGCAGAAGCCTAAAGGATAGAGAAGAGCTACAACAAACGGGGAAAGATTCTGGTCCTTAAAAATTTGTACCAGTAAAAAAAGGACTTCTGCCCTCGTGAAAGGCAAAAAAGAACTGGATATTGAGTTTATAAGAGCCATTGTGGTGCAGTAGTTAGAATGTCGTATTGCAGGCTAATTCTGCCAGCTGCCAGCAGTTTGATTCTCATGAGCTCAAGGTTGACTCAGCCTTCCATCCTTCTGAAGTCAGTAAAATGAGGACCCAGATTGTTGGGAAAAATATGCTGACTTAGCAAACCACTTAAAGAGGACTGTAAAGCACTGTGAAGCAGTATGTAAGTCTAAGTACTAAGTGCTATGGCTATGGCATCTCCACCATGATAATTGTTTTGATTAGGTGACCTTGCCTCAGCTCAGCTAATGGTAATTTTTGTTATTCCAAGATCGAGGATGAGAAAAAAAATAACTTCTCATCCAGAAAATGAAATGGTACTGGGAGAAAAACTTGAATTTAGGAGCTGAAGGCAACAAGCAAATACATTTCTGAGAGGTATTCGGAACTAAAAGGCAGGACAGCAAACAAACTTAGCCTTTTATACAGTATATGTAACAGGAGCTCTGAATGGGATCAAAAGTAAAAAAGCACAATGCTTTACAATCTGATTAACCCCATGCTATGTCTCCACACTATTCTCACTTCTAAGAGTGTTTCCATGTCTGTACTTTCTTGGCCTCAAGACAAATTATTGGTACAGACCTTCACCAAGCCAGTATCTCTCCCTTTATGTTACATGCCTGCATACTGGTAAGATCAGACAGGCAGACCATTGCAGCCTGCCTAACTTTTCTGGTTTGCATCTCACAATGAATCAAGAGATATCAATTCAAATAAAATTCAGGAACATAACACTGATTGAAATAACTCTCCATGCTAGCTTAAGAGTTAGGTAGAATTCTTTTGGTGTACCAGAACAAAGAACCATGGTGATACAATGATGATACATTTTGTAGTTGGTAAAAACTGCTAATATTCCATGGCATTTGCTGATGCCCTTTTCAGTTGTTCTTTTCGTTATGGAGAAAAAAAACATGAAACATAGTATGCAGTTCTAAACTGAAATAGTGAGAACTAAAAGCATTTGTGCTGCTTCAACAAAGTTTGCAAGGCATGCTGCCCCTGCAAGAAAGAAGCAAGAAGCAATAAATGTGCCAATTCACACATATGTAAGATTTTAGGAACTGCACTTGAAGAGCAATTCCCTGCAAAAATATAATTAAATGCTATTTTCCCCTCTGGCAGCAAACCTAAAGCACCAGACAGTTCAGTCAGATGAAGAAACTATATTCTGATCAAATTCCACATGAAGCAAACAGGTGGCAACACGAAGGTGAAACTATGCTTGCTAGCAGGGGATTGGATATTGTAGTTCAATGGCATTTCCCACCACTTCATCTATGGCAGAAATTACTATTACTATTAAAAGACTCTTTGATTTTGAATCAGTGTCAGAAATTTCAAATCTCTCACTTCCCCAAGATGCAGGAATTTGATCATGCACCATTATCAGCCCTTTCTCCAGTTCTAGAAATAAATGTCTGAATAACTTGGCAAGAGAGTATTCAAAATCAGCACCCCTAAAATTCTTGAATATTTTACAGATTGAGAAGTGTTTTTATACTTAGCATAGGGAGCCTATGGCAACCAAATAATTTACATTATGCTCCCATTATGCTCATCAAAGGTTAACAAGGATTATAGGAATTGTAAGCCTAAATATCTGGAGGGCAGCAGTTTATTATTTCTATTTTGCATTTATCTTCCAAGTTATTTAGTTACCAGATTCTCACAACATACCAGATGGGCTTGTCTTCGTTTAATCTTCTGTTCACGTTGTGCTTGCTCTTTTTCCTGCATTTCCAATTGATATAACTTGGTCAACTCCTGAATTTCTTCCCTTTCTTTTTTCTCTTCTAACTTGCTTATGTTTGCTAAATGTTCATGTTGCTTTATCCTAAAAACACATAAAGAGAATGAGCATTAATTGACTAAAGCAGGAGTGGAGAGTCTATCATTCTCTAAATATTGCTGAACTTTCAGTCAAATTGTCACCAAGATTTCTTGTACTTCAAGAGACCTCCAAAATTACTTAGTACCAAATCTGTCCGATAGGCCAGACCTTTTTCACTTCCTAGCAAGTTGTTTTTGGGAGAAGAGTAATTTTTGGCAGGGAGAAAAAAATGTGCATATTCTGCATTAGTACACTATATATATATACCAAAATTGGCCAAAGCTATAATGAGCAGTTTATGTCATAATTCACTGACCTATCTGTAGATGTTCATTTTATTTATTTATTTATGAGACTTATATACCGCTTTAAGTGCAAGCACTCTCTAAGCGGTGTACACCAGTAAGCAATGTATATATATATTTACGTTGCCCCCAACAATCTGGGTCCTCATTTTACCTACCCCGGAAGGATGGAAGGCTGAGTCAACCTTGAGCCGGTGAGATTTGAACCGCTGACCTGCTATATAGAAGACTATAATTGGATATATGAAAGGAGTACAGAGTAAAGAACATGAAGGGAAGGATGCAAGCAATCTGAATGAAGATGGGCTAATCTTTGGAGTTGAGGAATGCAGGTATGGAGGTCAAAGTGTAGGTTTAAGTATGAATGAATTATGAATGAAAAAGCTAAAATGTTTTAGAAAAAATGAGCTGGTATCATCTAGACTACTGTGTATGTATATATGAAATAATGAAATTCATAGGCTGCTGATAACTGCTTATTATGCTCCAGAGTATCATAATAACATCAGCATCAAAAATGAGTTTGGGGAACAACTGTGCAACATTCTAAATGAATGTGATCCTGATGAATCAGTTGCTATGCAAGACAACATAATTAGATGAAAGGAAACAAGGCCAGAACATAATAAAAATTATTGGGCCATTTGAAGATCCATTAATGAATGATGATTAATGAATATGTACTATTAAAAATAATTGTTCTGAATAAGTAGATGAAGCATCAAACATACATGAATACAGAATGAGTCTGAAAGCATAATTTGTTGTTATCATGAAAAACTGTTGGACTTAGAAGATGAGGGATCTGAATCTAAGAGTGATTAATCTGCCGGTGGTGAAACACTGAGAAAAGGAAAAGTAAGGAGTTCTGAAGGAGAGGATCTTGGTGGAAAAATAAACAAGAATATGTCAAGGGAAACAGAAAAGTAAAATGAATGCAGTGAGAATGGGATATGTAGGAAACGTATGGTTAAAAAAAAAAGATGACATAGGAAAGAAAATAAATTTAAAGAAAAGACAACATATAGAGCATTGTACAGGTATGGTGGAATTAAGCATGTTTTGCAAAGAGGGAAGACTGTGTAGGGATAGTTAATGATCTTAGATTTAATTAGCTAGATGTAATTAGCTTTCCTTTTCTCTCGCATCCTGCCTTTTGTTTCTTTATTTACTACAGGTAGTCTTCAACTTACAACAGTTTGTTTAGTGGCTGTACAAAGTTACAATGGCACTGAAAGAAGTGACTTATGACCATTTTTCACACTTATGACCCTTGCAGCATCCCCATGGTAATATGATCAAATTTCAGATGTTTGGCAACTTACCCACATTTATGACATGTACAGTGTCGCAGGGTCATGTGATCACCTTTTACAGCCTTCTGACAAGCAAAGTCAATGCAAAGCAAAGTCAATGGGGAAGCCAGATTCATTTAGCAACCATGTTACTAACAACTGCAGTGATTCAGTTAATAAGAGAAAGGCAAGAAAGGTCGTAAAATGAGGCAAAATTCACTTAGTAACAGAGGTTTTGGGCTTAGTTGTGGTTGTAAGTCAAGAACTATCTGTACTTGTTAATTTTCTGCATTTCATCTAAAGTTGCATACCCTGAAAGAGACTGGTATGTACACAAGAGGAGGATCCTGCTCACTGCAACAGCTGCTCACTTAGAAGGTGCCTGAATGAAAGTTTGATTTAGTTTTTTTTTTTTTGTCATTAGAATTAGGAAAAAGTACATGCAGTCATAAGGGGGGAAAAAAACTTAAGTACTAAAACAGCTTAATTTTTATATTGTTTTTTTGGGGGGGGAAAGTTTTACTTGGCAGATAATATATTTGTATTATATTTACTGTGCCAGTTGATCATTAGCAATCTGCAGTCTCTTCATGTGCTGCATTTTAGCTTTTTCTTCTTCTAACTGTACAGCTTTTAGACGTTCACGTTCTATTGCCTCATCCTTGCTTTTGTACAAATTCTTGTATTGCTTTTTAAATTCAATCTGTGCATCTCTTTCCTTTAAAACTTCAGAATGTAATAAGGCTCTCTGTAAAAGATATGTTTAATATTTAATAGTTTACACTTCTACACTACAATGTAGCCCAAAATTAAAAGGAAGAAAAAATGTAATCTATATTACATGAAAACTTTTCACTCTATCATTTTCAAAATACTGTTGCAATTTGGCTTCTTCTATTTTCTCTTTTCGCTTCTGTGCTTGGTATTTTGCTTCTTCAAGGTCAGCCTTTCTTTTTTCTTCCTCCTCTCTCTCTTGCCGTACTTTTTTGGCTTTCAGTTTTTGTTGTGACATACCCTGTGATGAATGTATAAATAATCTTATTAGGGATATTATTTTAAGAAATAGGATAACTGGTACATTTTAAAGATGTAAACAATACTCATATAGTTTTAAATAAAATAATACCATTTTCCCTTGGAATTCTTTCTGAACTATTCCCTTCTCATGGGATAATTTTCTAGGATGTGGTGGGTTCTCTGTTGTTCTGTTTCATAGAATGTTTGTCATCAGCTCTATTCCAACTTAGTATGTTATGTTCTACCTTAGAAAATTCCAACTCCCAATGGGCAAAGTTTGCTGTGCGATGCTGCTTTCGTCATTCTGATGAAAGTAGCAACAGCCCTCAGATGCCACTAGAGATAAGCAGTAATATCAGTCAAAGCCCTGGTGAACAGATATGTCTTAAGTGAAGTCGAAAGCATTGGTATTCACAAATTCTTCTTACTGCAATAGTGTGGGTCCAATTTTTCACAAGTGCTTGAGACTTTAAGTGCAAATCTTTTCGTGCTTTCTTTTCAGCAAGAATGCGTGCTGTTTCTCTTTCACGAGCAGTGATACTGTCTTGAATTCTCTGCCATTCTGCTTTGGGCAAAATGGTTATCTGGTGAAGATCTACTCCCACTGGAAGAAATATTCCTTCCATCGCATCATCATCATTTGCTGGGCAAGAAAGAAAAATAAATTAAATAATGTGTTAGAATAGCACCCAAACTCTTGTAAGATGCTTATTAGGTGTTTATCTTTTTAAGCTAGGCGTATATTTGTTTTTAATTCTTACCTTATAAACTACTCAGCATTGTGACAGATTAAGTGGTTCACAAATTCCATACATACACATTAGAGCCAATTTGGTGCAGTGGTTAAGATGCTGGCCTAGAAACCAGCAGATTGTGAATTCTTGTATTGCCTTATGTATGAAAGCTGGCTGGGTAGAAGGTGAAAACTGTATTACATATATTTGTCACCTTGAATTACTTAAAAAGAATCAAGGTGAGATAAAAATCAAGTAAATATATACATGCATATGTATATAAATCCTTTGTTAACAATGGCTTTAATGAGCCTTCAACTATGCCTAAATTATGTATGTACTGAGATTTAATTAAATATTAAATATTTTCATTCAGAAGCAACAATTTAATTTTTTTGTCCCAAAAGATGTAATGGAAAACAGAATAGGGAAGGCTAAGCCAGGTGATTGGGGAAAGAGGAATATGTCATGCTTTTCCACCCCAATGGACAAGGAAAATATAGAATCAACATAAAACAGAAATGGAATTACTTTCAGTGGTCTATTTTCTACACACTTGAACAATTTGAAACTTCTCACTATTTACAACTGGGAGGCATGGCTGCAATATTATCCATGATTAGATGAAAAACAAAGCTTAATTCAACTGAGAGCGTTAGTCAGTAGCTTATGCCCAAAAGTAACTTATTCACTAATTCGTAGCTAAATAAAGTTGACTCACAACACTGGTTTTCAAACTTGGCATCTTTAAGATGTATGGACTTCAATTCCCAGAATTCCAAAGCTGGTATGTTGAGAACTGGGAATTGAAGTCCATACATCTTAAGTGGCCGAATTTTGAAAAACACAGACTTAATACCACTACAGTATTAATTATCCATTATTCTGTGAAACAGTGTGTGAGCTTTTAAGATCATCTCAAGGAAATCTGACGCATCGTCTTCTTTTTCTCACTCCGACAGAGCGAAGACTGAGGAAATCAATCAATCGGTGGACAGAGATATAACTGCGGTCGTTGAGCTCTGGCTCGTGCGCCCAGCAATCCTCCCTCCAATAAAGGAGAATATTTGTAGCTCAGGCTTGAAATGAGGAATTCTGAGCATTGACTGAGCATTGATAATGTTACCCAGTTTGGGAAATGAGACGTCTGCAAAAAACAACAACCAGGATCAGAGAGCACCAAGTACCCCTCGCTCCTCCCTTTCTCTGCTTCCCCCGCCAAAAACTCACGCGTAGCCTCTCGCATTTGCCCCTTGCGCCTGCCGAATCGCACCTCGGGACGAAGCATCGCACCCAAGGCAGACGGGAGGAGGAAGCCGCCGCGAGACTCCCTAACTAACCGAAGCGGCGCGAGGCACCAGGGTGTTCGCCAGTTGCTAGGCAACCAGGAACCGCTGCGTGGCGAAGTTACGCGACGCTCTGCTGTCGGGTTGGGGGGGGGCGAGACTTGTTTGGGCGCTCACGTGATCTGACGTGCACCGACGTTGCAGGGCAGTCAGTTGAGTCCCGGGCGTTGAGTTGGATGCCGGTAGGCCGGCTTCTCGGTTCCTCTCATTTTTCGGGCTACGGCCGGCTGGATTCCCTCTTCCACTTACTTGTGTAGGCTGACAGCTTCTGCCCTCACCGCCTTGCTCTCTCGCCCCGTCCCCAGGCTTGGCCGAAGCCGGGAGGGTGCACTCGGAAGACGGGCTGCCTCCGAGGGATAGGCTTGGTGCGGCGTCCCCAGGGCCGGTGGCCCAGGCAAGTCCTCGGGCCGGCTTTGGCCTCCTGTCGGAGCTGTTTAGTTGCCTCGCAATGAGTGACTGCTGTGCACGCGAGGAGCGTTCGCGCGTCTTTCGCGGCTCGTTTTCCCACGGCGTCCCTGGCAGCGTTGCTTCCCTAAGACTCCGTGCGAAGGAGCGATCTGACGGGTTGGTGGTTCGCCTTTATAGCGGTTGGTGGCTTTTGTAAAGATACCGATCGTGCAAAAAGAACCTTAAAATGTTTACAGACTGCTGCGGGCAGTGGAAAAGCTTAGCGAAATACGGGCTCTTTAATTAGCGTTTGCAAATGCGGCCTGTACTGCACAGATTCTCACCTGGCTGACCCTACTATGTGCTAATGCTTGGCAAAGCTCTGAGCTATTTCTGACTTACATTCCATTCTTGTCCCTAAGAACAAGATGAATTGCTTCTCTAGTAGTTCATACTTGCCAGGCTGTCTGGGGCTTGCAAATAAATGAGTACTTTTGTTGATCTTATAACTAAACGTTTATTTTTAAATGTAAATGTATTTGCTCCAGTGACTGTAAATTACTCAGGAGAGTATAGATGTTCATTCCGTTCTTTGCCTATTTCCAAAGAGCCAAAAGCAAGTCAGATTCAGTGCTACATTAATTGCCCATACATTTCTTTTCAGCTTGCTTTGATCTTGTGTGCTACAATATTTTGAAAGTGATTCCGTGACACAATATGGAAGTCACTGAGTCCAGGCATGTTTGGTGAATTTGCTTTTCAGTCAAATCATCTAGCCAAGATTTTTTAAAAAGTAAAATCCATACAATGAGACTCTAAAGTCAGGTTCATGTTAATGTGATGTTGAATGTCTTCTAGCTCTAATAGTTGACATCCATTGTTATTCCAACATATTTGGATGAAACCTGGTTGGAGGAAAGTACTAAGCTCTTTCATTTAAAATCCCATGCTACAAATGGATTCAAGGAGTTGATGTTTTGGAAATATCTGTAAAATATATGTACTATGTTTTTATGATGTGTAGAATCTGGCCTTTGTTTGATAAGAATCCCCTTTGTTGCATAGAGTTATCTCATTATATTGTATTATTCTAAACTGTGAAATAATATGAGCTTTGTATTTTGTTTATGCATGAACTTCACAGGTTAAGATTAGCCTAACTTACCTTTAAGCCAAATCTTGTCTCGCACAAGATTGTTGGTAAAATGCTCAGGGAAAACCTCTGTGACTTTCTGTGTTCAAACCAGATCAGAATAAGACCATACATTTTCTTCTGTCTCTGTACAGTTAAATGGCTTGCAGTTATTTACTGGCAGAATTGAGATAAATTCACTCTATTTGATTTACTCCAATGAATTCAAGTTTCAAACATCATCCAGTGAGTATCATTTATGTATTGTGGTTGATTTTTTTTTTAAAAATTGCACATCAATATAAATCTTATCTTTAGCTGTGTCAGTTCTATACTTTTTGATAATGTAATCAAATATCCTGTCTTTGAATTTTGGTTTTGACTAATGATTACTTTATATGCTATATACGTAGTCCTCATTTAATGACAACTGAGCCCAGAATTTTGGCCTTAAATTACTGTGAATGTAAAGCAAGCCATATGACTTGTCTTGATTTTATGACCATTTACAATGGTCATAAAGTGAGTCACTATAGTTGTTAAGTGAACCACATGGTCATTAAGTGAGTCCATTTTCTTAAATGGGCATTTTTTGCTGGAAACTGCAACTGGTCATAACTGAGGCGGTTGTCCAAAATGCAATCACATGACCGTGGTGTGCGTTGTGTTTGGATGTGTGTTAGTCATAACATTGAGGATGGGTCATAATTAACTTTTTGGAAGTCATGATAACTTCAAATGATTATTAAACTACTGGTCATTAAGTGAGACTATCTGTATTTTATAGTTTATTGTATATTCTTTGTTACTTAAGGTAAATCAATATAAATATCACATACAGAGGACTAAAATGAAAACTTGAAATGCTTTGAGTATCCCTAACTTTCTGCATTGTTTATAGCTTATACATTGTATAAAACATATTGTGGACATTATGTTTGAAACATATGCCAGGTTATGCTGTATGTAAATGATGCCCAGTTTAGATGCCACAACAAACTGATTTGGTATATAGCGTGGACTCTTATATTTTGAGAAGCATTCAGATGCATTTTAAAAAATATCATGATTTTTTTTCTTGCTGAAAATTGTTTTTTTAAAACTATCAACATTTGATTATATAAATGATTTCATTAATAATTAAACTATTTTTTCTCATTTTCAGATTATTCTTATATCCAACAACAATGAGATTCCTACTGGTTTTTGATTTTGATCATACAATTGTAGATGAGAACAGTGATACCTGGATTGTTAAATGTGCCCCCGATTCAAAACTTCCTGATGAAATAAAAAACTCCTATCAAAAAGGACACTGGACGGAATACATGGATAGAGTTTTTAAATATCTGGGAGATAATGGAGTAACAGAAGAAGAGATGAAAAGGACTATGACAGCAATCCCATTTACTTCAGGAATGATAGATCTTTTAGATTTTATTGGCAAACACAAAGGCTTTTTTGATTGCATAATTATATCAGATTCCAATACTGTCTTTATTGACTGGATTTTAAAAACAGCAAATGTTTTTCAACTATTTGATGAAGTGTTTACAAACCCTGCAAGTTTTGATAGCTTTGGCTATCTTTCTGTGCAGAATTGTCATATCCATGATTGTACAAAGTGCCCTATAAATTTATGTAAGAGGAAAGTTTTAGAAGAATTTTTAGAAAGCAATTTAACGTCAAGAGTTAAATACTCACAAATTGTATATATAGGTGATGGTGGGAATGATCTGTGTCCTGTGATGTGTTTAAAAAAGAGCGATGTTGTTATGCCACGCCATGGATATATTTTGGAGAAAATGATTTCTCAATTAGCTCAGGATCTTGCTCCATTGGATGCATCAGTTCTTGTTTGGTCATCTGGTGTTGAGATTCTTGCCTACTTAGAATTGCTTATAAAAGAATAGTTCCCATTTAGCTTAACAACAGCAAATTGGTGCTACTGTCTTGACTTTCACATAGTAGAATCCTTTCTTTATAGATATTAGAAAAATCACATTTTGTTTAGATAATTTTAATTGATTGTCTTCCCTTTCCTTGTACAAAATCAGTGTATGGTTGATAGAATGAATAATTTAATGAAGCAGATGCCAAAATTATTAAATATAATAGTCATCAATATCATTTCAGATGAACTATTAAAGTCTGTTCTATGATATATGATAGTAGGTTCTGATTAATTATATATTGGGCAGCCATTTGGCCTGTGGCAGCATAGCATACACTCAAATTAGCTCTTATCAGTAAAGAGGAAAAAGAAGCAAATCCCATTATGTGAGTGGAACTCTCACTCAAATAATTGCTAACGTTTGCTGCTTTTAAGAAAATAACAGAACATTATTTCTTAAAATTGAAAAATACTTTCATAGTCCTGTAAAACTGTAGAGGTCCAGATTATTTTCTGTAACCAATTACAATACAACAATTGGTTGCAGTTTAGTGGCATCAAATAAAAATAAGATCATATCCATTTTTCTCCTTTTTAACAAATATATTCTACATCAGTCAATCTGGTTAAAGGTAATGCACCATTACAAATAAATGTAGGCAATACTGAATACTGTTTAATAATATCTGTCCATAAAAGTGTTGGTTTTATCTGCAAATAAATCATAAGAATGCAAATGAGATGATGCAATGAAAGATATGTATTTCTTTTCATAAGCAAAATACTTTATATGAATTCCGTTCAATTCTGTGCATGTTTACTGAGAAATAATCCCTAATTAGGCCAGTGGGATTTATTCCTAAATAAACTACCTAGAATTGAATCCTTTAAAGAATTATGTAAAATGAAGAGTATAATGTCAGTGCCACAAATATAAAATTACTGCTTCAGTCTATTACTAAGGCATCACATTTATCTTTGCCAATATCTGCGAGGTATAATCTTTCTTTTTATGTAATTTTGTTAGAAATATGAAGATACTGGAAGAGGAGGACTGTATTAGTCTATGTGCAAATAATAATGACATCATCCTTTCCATCTAGTAACTGTTATTTAGAGGCATAAGCCTTCATAAGCTGAAACTCAGTTCATGACAATTTATGCCTTTTAGTAAGATTGGTTAGTTAGAAAAGGTGCTGCCAAACTCCTCTTAATGTGAAAATTATATCTGAAAGTTTTGAAAAAGGGCATAAATAGATAAGCAGTTTTGTGTTGATCTTTTAGCCTTTGCAAAAAGTGAATGTGTGAAAATTGGTTTAATGTGTGGAATTGTATATATGGATAATGTATTTTTTTAGTTTAAAATTGGTGAAAGAAGAAAAAAAGATTAGCTCAATATTAGCTTCCTCTCAGATATTAATTTATGTTGGTCTTAATGAGTAGATTATTTAACTATCTGCTAAGATTCAGATACTGAGTACATTTGATATAATGAACAATGAATTTGCTTAGAAATCCATATTTCACTTGTTATTCTTTGAAATGCTATGTGCCTACTCGAACTTTTGGAATATGTGTACTATTTAAAATAACGATTAATTTATCCCATTTGTAGTTTTTATTTAAGATGTATGCTTATAAAGATAACAATTAAATATTTTATTACTGAATCTACCTGTTAAATATTTTGCCTTAACTGTAGAATATAGCGATTATATAAATCAACAGAAACATACTGTGATGGGACCTAACAGTTGTTTAGCTGATTAGTATAAAAAGAACATTGGTTTTCTATTTCTTCCTCTGTTGGGGATACTATATATTAAAGCTTTTTCTAACAAATTCTTCTCCCCTAGTTTTAATGAAGCTTAATTTGCATTCCTTCCCAGCATAGATGAGGACCCTATTACATGGTCTAAAGATCTGCTTATTTGATAAATGTGAATGCTGATTTTAACAGTTATCTTGACCCATGGATTATTGCTTGTGCTTTCAACCATTGTGCATCCATCTTGGGCAGGATTTATAATTGAACTATCAGAGTTCTGCTATTTATTATTTGAATAATTCATATGGCTGCCCTATCTCAGAGCAGGACTGGGTGGTGTAAAAGGTTAAAAACCAACAGTTATAAGTAATATCTAATGACTCTTGAGGGAAATAATACATTCTAATCTTAAACTCATATCAGCAACAGTGTTTTCCTAACCTTCTGGTCCAAATGTCTGAGGAAACAGCCTGATCTTGAGAACCTTATGAAGGGCTAACAGGGTTGGGACCAACCAGATCTCTTGAGTATGCTGTTCCACAAGTAGGCACTGGCATTATGTTTTCAACAAGATGACATTGTTTAATTGAGGGGATCTGAAATATGCTAGATCTAGTAGGATCAGAAAAAAAATAGAAGAAATTGATATAACAGTATTATATAGAACAAAACCCAGCAATCATTGTTTCTCTGGATGCTTTCTATGATTTCTTTGAGATTCCTGAAACAAGTCTCAATCCAAAGGTGCTTTTTCAAAAGGCACTTTTGGGACAATCATGACCTGGATGACTGAGAATCTTCATAAACAAACAAGTCTTAAGCTGCCATATATTTGTCCCAAATTTAATTCTTACATTCTTTCTAGTATTCCTAGTATTTGGAATTTTTCAAGAATTATAGATTCTGATGAGAGTGAAGATACAATGACAAAGAGAAGAGAAAAAAGTTTGTGTTCTGCTCTTTCTTTTTATTACTATAATTAAAAAGCAAAAAAAAATATGGATTCTGTGGAAAATAATGTCCCTACAACGGTGAAGGAACAAATCTATGCCACATTTGCTAAGTGAATTTCTGTTATATATACTATATGTTGCTTGTAATTTTTTCAATTATTGTCTGTTCTGAAAAGAATGGCAAGAAACAGAACTTTTCAGCAATATACTCAATTTTGTAAACTACATTCTCCTGTTTATTTTTTACATTTCAGGGCTATATATTCATCTAGGATGTGGGTGAGTGTTGGTCTAAGTCTTCCTTGGATAGGAAAACCAGAAAAGTAATGAATCATGCCCTTCATTCTTGGTTGACAGATTCTACTTACCAAGGAAAGAGGCAATTAGGGGTGGTGATGGCTTCAAGTCAGTCTTGATCCAGGCCATTGCCTAGACTTTTTCTCGGCAAGATTTTTCAGAAGTGATTGCCATTGCCTCCTTAGAGCTGAGAGAGTCACTGGCCCAAGGTCATGCAACTGGCTGTGGGGAAGGCAAGACAAGAATTCCCAGTTTCTAGTCTGATGCCTTAACCACTACCTACCCAAACTGGCTAAAGACTATTTAGAAATGCTTTATAACCAGCATGTTGCTATCACAGCTTCTGTTGCATCTCTGGGAGCGGCTGGGCAGGAACAGGAGACAGAGCAATTTTATACCCCAGGAGTGTTCCCCAGCCCCCCCCCCCGCTGAGCTCTGGATAAGCAAATCTATTGTTTCCACTTTAGATATTGGAAGCAAAACGGCCACCATTCGTAGCCCAACAGACGCTTTTAAGGCAACCCTTCCTTTTGCCCCCGAGGCCCAGAAGCAGCAGGCAAAGGTTTCTCTGGGGACGAGAGGGAGGGGAGCTGAACGGCAGAAGCTGAGCATGGCCTTATTGGGAGCAGAGGGGCCTGGCCTGAGGAGGAGGAGGCGAGCCGAGCCAGCTGAGACACTAAAATAGGAACTCGGCTCTCCATCTGTTCCTTCTATAGCCTACAGCCGGTCAGCAGCGAATCTGAATTTCTTCTAAAGATAGTCAGTCAACCGGGCAGCCGGGGAGAAAAGGACGCCGAGCCCTTCCTCCCTTTTCCTCCTAGAAAGACTGGTGGAGGACTTCCTAGCGGGTTCCTCTTGCACGTCTTTATTCCTCTCACTTCTCTGAATAGTAGTAAGCCGATTGCAGCCGACCTTGCAGGAGGCCGGGCGCGCGGCGAAGCTGCTTCCCTCAAAGTTTGCAACCTGCTCGAAAGCCCACGCTCGAGCTTTCTCTTTTGTTCCAAAGCGCGCATCGATTCGGACCGGGTTGGGCGGGAACGGAGTAGTTGGGAGGGGGGGAGAGGGGAACAAAACGAACATGAGCTTTGCGCCTCCTGGTCCCCGGTGCCCTGTTTAATAGGTTCCCCCCCCTTCATTTCCACGCGCGGGAAATAAAAAAAAAATGACAAGAGTGCCGAGCGGCTGGTAAGGCGCTCCCACAATGCCCCACGACCAACCCTAGCCCGTGGGGGGCTTCGATTCGGGCAATCGCCTTTTAGTGCCAAGGTCCTCCTCCTTCTCCTTCCCCCTCCCCTTTGTGCTCAGATTTTTGAAAGCTGCTCCTTTTCTCGTTCGAACCCAGTTCTGCTTCTGCCTCTCACCCAGTTTGGAGAGCAGGTGGGTGAGTCTTTAGCAAATTCGGGGTGGCCGAACGACACTTTGGATAAACCATATATAATTTGTCGACATAAATGACAGCCGCTGAAGAATGAGGACCTGCGGCTGACTGGACTTTTTTTGAATTGGATGGTTGCATTTCCCAGGGCAAGATAACCGTGGTTAGCCTTATTAGAGTTAACCCTAGTTTTGGGGCTGGCTCGATACGAGCCATACAACTGGCTGGCGACTTGGTGGTTCGCTAGGTCGGGCGACCACAGCTGTATAGAAGGCTTTTTAAAAGACGGAATCTTTATCGTCGGTTTTTTATTCCCCAACGCAATATCGCCCCGCGAAATGACAGACAAATCGGTTGAGGGCATTTGGTCTTACCGCTGCCGATTTATTTATTGTTCATGCCGCTTTTGGGATACTTAAAAGTTCCAAATGTTGCTTTTCTGCTCTCAGAAATATCTAATACCTACAAAGAGATTGCACTGAACTACAGTATTGTGTTTGCGTTGCGATAAATCCCCTGTCGGATTAGCGATGTGCAGCATGATCTAGTTTTATACCCCCGTTCCTGAAAATAAGGCTGTTGAAGTCAGCGGGGCTTAATTTTGAGATGCATGAGAATATATTGTTAGTCCTAAGAAGCAGCATAATTACGCGCCTGTTTATCTAAAAGTAAACTGGACTGGACTACATGGTATCTACTCCTAGGTAAATGCACACCGTAGTTAAATATGTACATAGGAGAGAAGGGTTAATTTGTTCTTTTCACAGTCCTGCATGGTTAATTGTTGGTTTTACAACTCCTTTTATAGTGTATTTTAAATAGTAGCACTAGAACCCCTTATATTGCTATATATTACTTTCAGGTTTGTGGAAGAATAATTGAATGAATAATGGTGATTAAAATGAACAAATAAAATAGGATGACAATGATAAAAATGGAAAATACACTTTTCTTCTGGAACTCTAAATTAAAGTGCTTTTACATTCTTGGCATTCCTAGATCTGATAATAGTGTATTTTAACAAAATTATGAACAATTTAACTAATAGGTCCAACTAAGTGGGATTTATATTTGCTTATTGTTCTGTTTAGAGGGATTTAAATAGGCTCACTGTCTTGGTTTCCAAAATTTAGATTGAATTAATTTGTATGGTAAAATGTTTGAAAGAAAATCTTATATTAGAAATTGCTCACATAAATGTGTATTGTTTATAATAAGAAATCTGCATAGATCATGTACATGTAAAATATGATATACACATATGTGATCTGTGTAGAATTCTTATTATCAAAAAAAATAAGAGGACTAATCTTTCCTCCAGTCCTGCAGGCTTCATTTAGGAAAGTTATGGAGACCAGTCATTGAAAATGTGAGCCTGATTGGAAGATCATTTGATGCTGGCATCAAATTCTGGGACAGATGTGAGGTACTGCTTGGAAGAGCAAGAAAGAAAGTTAGAGTTGTTTGAGGCAGTGAAGACATTTGAAGAGCTGAGACCAGTAATGTTTAATAACTTAAAACAAATTATTTCTGGATGGTTTTATTTTAAGGGAATATATTGCTGTTGGTGGCTTTGCATTTTCTTTTTTACCCAATGTGCTTCTTGATCTGATGTGCTGCATTTTTTAAATTGTGATCGTTATGTGAGCATAAAAGGTAAATTATGTACAAAAAGATTCTGCCATTGAAATCAGAAAGTCTTATATCTGAATGGGTACTGATAGGAATGAGTACATGAACCTCACTGCCATGTTGTTTCTGATATTTTATTTCAGCGATGGCACTGACTGAGCAGGGGGACTATACCTATAGATACAAAGACCTCTCTCATCCTATAGAGTTTTTGGATGCGTTCAGGACGTTCTATCTCGAAGGGTTATTCACTGATATTACCCTTCAGTGTGCACCCAATGTGCTATTCCATTGCCATAAAGCTGTACTAGCTGCTTGTAGCAACTATTTCAAAGCCATGTTTACCTCTGACATGAAAGAAAAGTCAAAGGATCAGATTTATCTTTCTTTGTTCAGTCCTACAATACTAGAATCCCTGGTGATGTACACGTACACATCAGAGATCCAGATAACAAAACAAAATGTTCAAAGCCTCCTTCAAGCTGCTGATCATCTTCAGTTCACTTCTGTCAAAAAAGCCTGTGAGCAGTTTCTGATCAGACATTTAGACCTTGACAATTGTTTAGGAATGCACTCCTTTGCAGAATTCCATGTCTGCTCAGAACTGGAGAAGGAATCCAGAAGGATAATATTGTCCAGATTTGAAGAAGTGTGGAGACGAGAAGAATTTCTAGAGATTAGCAACAAGAAACTCCAGTTCATTCTCTCCAGAAAGAAGCTTGATATATGGAAAGAAGAAGAAATGACAGAGCCCATTGCCAAATGGATTGCCTTTGATGTGGACAGCAGGATCGAATACATTTATGATCTGTTGAGGTGTCTTGAAATTGATTCAGATGAAATGTACTTGAAATCAGCCCTCAGCTTGTACAAGAAATACCAGTTAAAGGAAAATAAAATCAGATCTCTAATACGTAGTGTATTAAGCCCCAAGCCAAGAGCAGTTACAAAAAGATCTACCACTATTATGTATGTGATTGGGGGTTATTATTGGCACCCTTTGTCTGAAGTGCATATATGGGATTCAGTAAACAATATTTGGGTCCAGGGAACAGATATGCCAGATCACACACGAGAAAGCTATGCAGTGACAAGCCTGGGACCCAATATTTACGTGACTGGAGGTTACAGAACAGACAATATAGAAGCCCTTGATTTAATGTGGATATACAATTTTGAAACTGATGAATGGACTGAAGGCTGCTCCATGCTTAATGCAAAATACTACCACTGTGCAGTTACCTTAAGTGGTTGTATCTATACTCTGGGAGGTTATCGAAAAGGGGCTCCAGCTGAAGAAGCGGAATTCTATGATCCTTTAAGAAAGAAATGGTTCCCAATTGCAAACATGATTAAAGGTAATCAGCTTGCTGCATAACTTGTTAATTCAGTTCTGCATGTATCTTTAAATGAAACTGCATTATTTCCCACTTCTATTTGGATAGGTACTAATAAAATATTAAGGTTTGGTTAGAATAGGTGGCCCAATCATTTGGGATCCATGGTCACATTTGACATTTTGAAAATGATGTGAACAACCTCAGAAAACAGATGTCACATTAAGTATGGTCAGACAGACGGTTCCAGCATTTTTACAGTAGTTCATTCTCAAGGGATAAAAATATTTCTTATAAGGAGAGCAGGAAGTGAAAGTTCACTACTTTGTCTTTCTGTATTCTGCCTCTATCATCCATCCATCATCTGTCCGTCCATCCATCCATCCGTATCATGATTCTAGGCAATGTGTAATTGTTAGAGAAAGTGTGAACTTTTTGACTTACAAATTTTCTCTCCCTTCTCAAAATAATGTTTGTTTATCTACTAAAGGAGCACACAAGAATAATTCAGGCTCCAAACATTTTATGATAGGTGTACAAAGTCAGCTTAAGCATACCTGGACATGTTTAGTAACATCTCATGGCAAGACTCTGATACAAAGTCAATAGGTTATATTTATAATTAAGCAACAAGAAATGCAGGCATCTAAAAATATGATTGGTTACAGAGAAAAACCCAAAAACAAAGATAAGCTCTAACAGCTTATATTCTGACTATGCTCAGTAGCTCCAGGCTAAAAAAATTAATTAATTGCTTAAGTTCTTCCACAATATATACCAGGAACCAGGGAGTTATTATCTTCCCCTCTTCAGAAATCTCCCCTCTGTCTTTATCTCCTTTCTAAGGGATATGGATACAATTACTACATCCAGTTCCACTGTTAATCACATCCAATGGTGAGGCTGGCACTTTCTTAAGATTTGCCTGTTTGCCTAAGTTAATATGCTTGCATTTAAATAGTTTAATTGTATATCAGTTATGTTTAGTGTAGCTTTGTGCTTAAATGATCATCGTTTTTATCAATTATATCTCTCCCATAAGAGCCAGTTTAGTGTGGTGGTTAAGGCAGCAAGCGGGAGACAGTGTGATCTAGTTCTCCCTTTAAGTACGAAGCTAGGTGAGTGACCTTGAGTCAGTCAGTCAGTGACAAAGTCAATGAGAAAGCCAATAGGAGGTTGCAAGTCATGGTCACAAATATCTCACTTAATGACTGTGGGTGATTCTTCTCTTAACAACCCCAATTGGGATTGTTGGAACTGCCATCACTAATGGATTGATGGTCACATGATATGCTACTGAATCGCTTCACTTAGAGATGGAGTTGCTGATCCCAGTTAGAATCATTAAATGAGGATACCTATAAAGCACATGTGAGAATAAACAGAATGTTTAGACGCGCAGTGTTTCTCAACCTTGACAATTGCTGGCTGTGGAATTCTGGGAGTTGAAGTCCACATGCCTTAAAATTGTCAAGGTTGAGAAACACTGGTTTAGGGAATAGTTCATCATTAATCAGGAAGTAAAACAAGGATATATTGATGCCTCCTTCACTGTTCAGTATATTAATGTATTTCATACATGGCTAAAGGTATACGAAATGCAAGGATTACATATTAGAGATATGAATGTTTGGGTACTTTGTATGCAGATCATGCTGTATTTTTGGTCGAGACCTCACATTATTTGCAGCAATTATTAAATAGGTTATGCAATGCAACAAGGTATGGATCTGAAAAATAATGTATCCAAAAATGAATAAGGTGTCTTTGACACTAAAATTGCAAATTATATATGGCCAAAAAACCCCTGAGCAAATAGATAAATTAGTATTCCATGATAGAATGTATACTAAAAATGAAACATCTTACGATGCACAAATGCTGGAAGATAGGTAATGTTTAGTGCAAAGAGTAAATACTGAAAGTGAAAGTAATTGATATGGGAAGTAAAAGATATGGGAAGTTGTGTACATGCAAACTAAAATTAGTTCTTTTTCCTTTTCCTATGTGTTTAATTTCTTTGGTTTACTATTTTTTAATCTTTTGCTGTGCTTTGCATAATATTGCTTATCTTAAAGGGTGGACATATTGGATGATGGACACATTTGTGCATGTATTATCTTATAATTGTGTGTATGTATCATATTACTAGTCTGTTGATGGAAATTTGGCTGAATATAATTTTTTTAAAAGCCTTTTACAAATTTAGTATTACTAAATAGGTGTTGGAAATGCCACTGCTTGTGTCCTGAATGAAGTCATCTATGTCACCGGAGGCCATTATGGTTATCGGGGAAGTTGCACTTATGATAAAATACAACAGTACAACTCAGATATTGATGAATGGAGTATAATCGCCACAAGTTCATATCCAGGTAAGTTTTGCTTCTACTAAACAACTTAAATAAATACTGTGCACTTGTTCTCCCATTGAAAGTATTTACATGTGAGTCATAGAGCTGAAAAAAGCCATTTAAGTAATTAGTCCAATTCCTACCCAATTAAAGCATCCTGGACAGATGGCTGTCTAGCCTCCACGTAGAATAGCCAAAAAACAAAAGAAATCCAAAATTCTGAAGTAAAATTCTTCCCCCTTCTAGTAAATCTATTTATTTATTTATTTATTTACCTACTTACTATTTATTAGCTTTAAAAGACATTCTGACTCCAGAATGTCTCTGGTGGCTTACACTTAAAATAGGAAAACCCATCTTTTTTGTTCCTTATTCTGTAAAAGGAAGTATAATCACTGTACATCAGTTTGGCCCCTGTACAAAAAAAACTAGCATATAGTACTGTGGACATGATCATTGTTAGTTTTGACTCTCATATTTCCTTCCCTTTCAAAAGCCCATGGCTTTAATATTAGTATTATTAATTTGATTAATATTAAAATTAATAATTAAAAACTGGCCTCAAGAATTAACATCTCCTGGCCATTAAGAAAGTCAATAGTTCCTCTGTGGGGGTCCTCCACTGACCTGAAGTCTTCTTCCTTGCTAACATGCAAATGATTCTGAAAGGGACATCCTTCTGGTGTTTTTCAAGGAGAATCTGCCTAGATTTAGCTGATATACTGGTTGCAAATCCTGCAGAAAAAGATCCTGATGACAGATACCAGTGTCCTCATTATCTCTTGTGTAGATTTCTGCAATGTGTTCTCCATGGGGCTCTTCTGAAGACTACCTAAAAGTTTCCATAGGCACAGAATGCAGCCATCCACATATGTGTAATTTGCTTTTCAAACCATACAGTAATGCTGAAAGGCTTCTGAGTACAGTTCAAAGTGTTAGTTTTGACAAATAAAGCCGTATATGGCTGTGACCTGGCAACCTATAGAAGTTCCATTCCATCTGAAATCTACTTTTTCAATTCATGAGTTCTGTATAGATATTTTGACAATTCCTTCCCCCACATAGTATTCAGGAGTGCTAGAAATTGGTGCTTCCGGCTGTAGACCCAAGAAACATATCACACCCTTTTTTAAGTATTCAGAAGAACTGTTTAGAAGAATTTTTAATTTAAGTGAAGATTTAGGTCATTTGGGAAGCTGTATAATAACATTTCTGTGATTTTGAGGTTGATTATTTTAATATTTTAATAATATTGATAATCTGTTATTTTTTTCTTTTCTTTTTTATCGTTTGGATGTGTTATGATGTTATAAATCACTACGTGCTCTTGGAATGTGGCAGGATAGAAACAGAGTAAATAAACATGCATATTTAAATTGTTAGGATTTTTCATTATCATCATAGACGTAGATTTCCAACTTGCTTTTTTTGTTTTTTTATTTCCCTTTTTATTCTTTACTTAATAATATTGTACTGATGTTTCATTTTTTTTATGCCCTCACTAATTATTATGTTCAACTTCTTTGCAATAACAAGTTATTCATGACTTTCCTGTATGATGCTGAAGAAGCCCTTTTTCTGAAGAATATATCTGTATATAAGTAAATAGATAAACTTCCTTATCTCAGTTAAGCAAAATGTGGCTACAAATCATAATCTAAATCCAAAATTCTTGAAATCAGCAGAGAACTATATTAGAATGTTTAGATGAAGATTCTATTTTGGTCAATTGTTAGGCCTCCTTTCTTTTTTAAATTCTTCAGAATATAATGGACAATGTTAATAATTCATTTGTTTTGCTGTAGAGTATGGATTATGTTCCATTGCACTGGAAAACAAACTGTATTTTGTGGGCGGTCAGACGACAATCACAGATTGTTATGATCCAGAGCAAAATGTGTGGACTCAAAAGGCTGATATGATAGAAAGAAGGATGGAAGGCAGCGCAGTCGTCATGAATGGATGTATCTATGTAACAGGAGGCTATTCCTCTTCCAGAGGGTCATACCTGCAGAACATTGAGAAATATGATCCTGAGTGTAATAAATGGGAAATTGTGGGGAATCTTCCTAGTGCTATGCGTTCCCATGGCTGTGTATGCGTATACACTGTGTATGATGAAGAAAATGTTACTTCTGTGACTGGAACTACAAGATAAGCCACCACGTACAAAAATTTGCTTACAGGAAACAAAAATGTCTTTCAGTAGCTTAGCAGTTACAGGTTAGAAGATAACTAACATCACAGTTCAATTTAATTAATATTACTAATTCATTCTGCTTTACATGTGGCCATATATCAGATTCAAAAACTGCTAAATGTTTATTGCTGCCTATCAAGGTGACTGTAGGTGGCTTATAATCAATCAATGAAACATCAATATAAAACATTAAAACAATAGTAACATTAAATTTGATTTAAAATTGACAAAGATGGGGAGGGAGCGAGCGAGATACACATGGGCAAGAGGTGGGGTCTTGTCTTAGTCAATTAACCAACTCCAGAATGACATGCCCCCATTGGAGCCTCAAGCCAGTTGGCAGAGCCAGGTCTTCAGGTCTTTTCGGAAGGCCAAAACTGTGGGCGCGGTGCGGATCTCACCTTGAGGGGCATGATGTTCCAGGAGTTATCCTTTCTGAGGAAAAGCTGCTATTATTTTGGTTTTTTTCTGCAACTCAGTACTTTTTTGTAGGAACACAATCTTTCTCAGCTTGGTCCTGTTTAGGTGTGATGGACCACAACATCTATAATCCCTACTCTCTGGCTGTGCATCACTCCTGGACGGCATCCACTTTGGAGTAGCTAGTCTACTTTAGTTAACTGTATGCAACAATGCTCACTTTTAACTTAGAATGATAACAATTTTTATAATTTTCTTTCTCCAGAAAACACATATATAATTGTCCCATTCTTGAGTTACATTAAATCCTTTGAAGTTCTGATATTACAAGCTATGTGATGAAGCAGATATAGATTCATTTATGACCTGTGGTTGTATATCAATGCTAAAGAAGCACTAAAGAAGAACAGGAAGAGGGGAGAATCTCTCTTTCTCTCTCTCTCTCTGTGTATGTTCTTTTGTTGCTTCAAATAGATATACAAGCTATTCCCCTGTGAACTTTTTGTCTTATCCTGCCTTTTAAACTTAAAGGAGATAAGTAGTAAATATTTCTATGCCCTCCCCCCCAATTAGTTATCAAGCTAAATCCTAGCCAGTGTAGAATTTATTGAGGTTTTCACATGCTTGTGTTATTTACAAGGCAACTTCAATAATGGGGCATGGGGCCAAATTGTGCTACCCTTTTTTTACGCCAATTTAATTTAGCGAATCCTGAGGAAATAGGAAATGTTTCTTCTGACATGTTATTTTGAGGATACCAAATTCAGTTGGAAAGGACTATTATTGGTTTAAATGGTAAATTATTTATTTATTAAACAAACATATATAGCTGCCGAACTCACACACAGGTGACTCCGGGCAGCTTACAACAACACAATCAAATCAAGCACTTGATCTACGCCATCTCCATTGGTGGTGCCTAGGCCCTCTGACAAAACCATGTTTTCAGGACCTTTCAGAAAAGCAACACAGTGGGAGCCAACCATGCCTTGGGTGGGAATGATGCTATATAAACTTAGATATGGGAATCCTAAATGTTCTATAAGTGACCATCTAGATTCTAGAGAACAACATATTGTTTCAAGATGTGTGGAATTGCGGGCTGAAAGGGAGGAACCCCCCTACTAGGGGGTTTAAGAGATATTTTGGCTTAGAATCTGTTTGGTGGAGGAAACATCTGAGATCAAACCTTTAGGTCTATATTGCTGTTTCCCAAGAAAAGTCAGACTGTTTGGAGAGATTCTTGTAATATAAATGGTCAACAATAAACTATATAATGTGGCCTTCTCACAGGTGGTTTTGATTGCTTGCACCTGACAAGGTGCAGTTCTAATAACTTAAACTGTATGATTATATTTAATAAATTTGGCCATTGCATTTTAGGGTTTTGAGGTATGCATTAGGATGGATAATGACAATTTCCCTATTGTTTTATCTGTAAAAGTAGAGAACATAGAGGTATGCCATAGTGTACAATTGCAAAATGATAGGAAAACTGACTGCATGCCACAGAAAACTAGTGGAGTAGATGAACTTGATTGGCTATTTATGAGGCGTTTAAATCTGAGGCCTTGCAAAGTCTGTGATCTTAAATTATTGACAATAATCCCAGTGTTTAATGGAAAAGTAATTCTCGGGTATTATATGGGGCACAACTACAATTTTGCAATTAATTCAAACTCAGTTCTTGCATGCTGTTTTGGGAGCCCCTAGGAGTGTTTGCAATGCTGCCTTAAAATCAGGATTGGGATTGCTAACAATGGATACTCAGGTTTAGTTAGTGAAAATTACGTACAGTACTACCTCAAATTGAAATATCAACAGTCTGGCTTTATCCTTCTGATTCTCTGAGTTGGTTATATGAAATGGGGTAGAAGATGGTTATCATAGGCCTACACTTACCAACTTTTGCTTTCAACGGTACCTATGGGACATTGCTGTCCAAACTGATAGTCTTACAAAAGTATCATTAATCCTTGGCAATTTAGACAAGATGATAATCTGGCAAACTATCTGCACTGAGTTGCTCAGGCCAAACAGGAAGGCATGCATACTAGTGTGTTTTGATGTGATACTTTCAGCATTTTACAGGACCGATAAACAAGCCTTCCTTTTTCAGAATGTCTTTCTCTATGTGGTCCGAAGAGATGGGATTAGTTAACCATGTCCTAATATGCTGTCTATATTAGAGGTAGGCCCATTTAGCATGTGTTATGCTGATTCTTCTATATTATCTGCCTCCTTTGCTACTGACTGGTATGAAAGATGAAAATTTACATGATTGCAAAATTTTGCTGCCTTGCTTACTACACAAGAAGATGTTAGGGGTTTAATTTATACTGAGGATGTTCATTTATTTATGTTTTAATTTTAATTTTGTACAGAACTGTATTATTTTTGGCTGATCTTTGACTGTAATAAACCAAAACAAATTTTGTATAAATTACGTGTTGCTATTAATCACACAATAAAATATGAATATGGACAGTACACCAAAGCACTCTAGTTTTAGGATTATATTTTCAGTTCTACCTGGAAAGGAATTCTTACTTAATACAAATAGTCCTTGATTTATGACCAAAATTGAGCCCAAAATTTAGGTTGCTAAGTAAGACGTGTATTGAGTTTTGCCCCATTTTACGACTTTCCTACATTTGTTAAGTGAATAATTTCTGTTATTAAGTTAGTAACACAGTTGTTAAGTGAATCTGGCTTCCCCATTGAGTTTGCTTGTCAAAAGCAAAATGGGATCATCTTACCCCGGGATACAGCAACGGTAATAAGTATGAACCAGTTGCCAAACGTCCAAATTTTGTTCATGTGACCTTGTGGATGCTGCAAAGGTCATAAGTGTGAAAATCACAAGCCGCTTATCCCAGTGATTTTGTAACTTCAGTCAGTAGGTGAACTGTTGTAAGTTGAGGACAGTCTGTATTTCTCATGGGATCATCCAAGCTAAGGATGCTCTCATTTTCAGACAATATTTTTGATAGAAAAATATTTTCCATTGTTGTAATTATTTTTGCAGATCATATTTTCATTTCAAAGTGATATCGGGTTTGTAAAAACCGTAGCTAAGTTATATTGCATCCTGCAATTGTTTCTTTATTTGGCCGTATAAGGCTATTAAAAAAAGGTTACGCATCTGTTTTAAATGTGTAGTTATCTTGGATAAAGAATAGATAAAGCTGAGATTTGTTGTTAGAAGAGTTTATTAAAATGGGCTTTATGAAGTGTACCATACTGCTTTCTGGATATTCAAATGTTATCAGACCTCAACAAGGTTAGTTTGGTCCATGACATAGTATAGATTATTCTATTGTTTACATACTATATGATCAGTGGTTCTCAACCTGTGTGTCGGGACCCCATTTGGAGTCGAACGACCATTTCACGGGGGTCGCCAAACAACACAGTCCACCATTTTTTTCCCCTTTTCCTTAGCTGTGCTACTCCCTTTTATTCTATTGGCTTTTGAAAGCCAATAGAATAGACTCTCTTGAATAGAGTCTAATTCTATTGGCTTTCAAAAGCCAATAGGAATTGTCCAGCTGTCTCTGCCCTGCTGAGCCCGCCAAAAGTCCCATTCTGCAAACGGTGCTGCACCAGTTGAGTAGTCCTCGACTTACGACCGATTGAGTAGTCCTCGACTTACGACTGGTTGGGGGTCGCGGCATTAAAAAGGTTGAGAACCACTGTATTAGATGCATACTTAAGAATTGGCATTTGCAAATAGCTCTGTAGAGGAAGTGGCAGAACTTGGTTGATTTCTTTGGGCTTGGAAATAAAACAGGTTAGGTAAAACATCTTGAGAGGAGACAGTGGCAAGCCATTGTTTGGTATTCTTTCCAAGATAACTGCATCCGTAACGCAGTACAGACCTGTGGGAGAGCCAGCTGGAGCCGTAGTGTTGCCAGGGCTCTGCTGAGCACCCAGGATCCACGCTGGGCTCCAGCTGATTGGCGCTTCCGGAAGCTGTGCGCAGCCTGGGGAAAGAAGTCAGTTGCAGCTACACGGAAAAGGAGGAGGAGATAGACATGCCTGCGGCGTGTGTACATTTGGCCCAGGGCAACCCTGGAGACAGCGAAGGACTGGCCCACCCCAGCTTGCAAAGGAAAACATAGAATCTAGCAGGGAAGAAGGCAGTCCAGCCACTGCACCCCTCCATTTCCTTCTTGCCCCCTGGGCACAGACGCAGTCGCTGCTCCTTGGCATAGCTGGGGCGGGACTTGCAAGTACCTCCGTCCTGCAAAGCGGTGCTCCCCCGGCCCTCCAACTCGCCGTCATGCCGGCAGCCCCGACTAAAGGCCGTGCACTCCAGCTTCGCCCTACCAAGGAAGGGTGCGGTGGCCAAGGCTACAGCAGATCTGCAGCTTGTAACCGGCGCTCAAAGGCTGCCCAAATTTACTCTGCAATTTCAGGGTTGGAAAGGGGAGGGGCAGCGCAGTTTTCAGGCCTGGTGGCACCTGCTGGAAAGCCTCCTGCTTCCCCACCACAGCTACCTCCTTCGGACCTGTCCTGATGCCGATGGGCCTGCCGGCATAGATCTGCCAGCTTCGTCCTGTAAAGCGCGGCTCACCCAGTGCTCTTGCCTGCCACCATGCCGGCAAGCCCATCGGAATTAGGATGGCTCTGAAGGAGGTAGCTGCAGATCTGCTGTAGTCTCGGCTGCCACACCCTTCCTTGGCTGGGTGAGGCTGCAGTGCACGGCCTTTAATCAGGGCTGCCGGAATGGTGGCGGGCAGGAGCACTGGGGGAGCGCCGCTTTGCAGGATGGAGGTACTTCCAAGTCCAACCCCAATTGTGGTGAGGAGCAGCGGCTGTGTCTGTGCCCAGAGGATGAGAAGGAACCGGAGGGGAGTGGTGGCTGAGCTGCCTTCTGGCCCACTGGATTTGGGGTTTTCCTTTGGGGGCGTGTGGCCTGACCCTGGCCGAAATGCAAACCCCTCTCTAAGCAGGGATTGGAAGGCTGAAGGCCTCTATCTTTGTGGCCATGCAGTTCTGAAATTGAGGGGCTGCTGCTAGGGAGGAGAATCAAAATAGGGCAAAACAAATGGAGTCCACCATGGTTTATTGAATTCAAAGTTTTCCTCAGGTTTTCCTATTCCTCCCTGGGCTTTTAAAATCACATTGGCAATGTCAGAAGTAAGTCTTCATCCTGGTTCATCCAAGCCGGGGATAAATAAGCAACATGGCGACTGCTTTGGGAAGAAGGTTACAGTTTATTGAAGAAGCAGAAAGATGGTCCTTGCAGGAAAGAGCAGATGCGAGGAAAGAGAAGTTGAGCACATGGGCAGTAGGTTTTTATACCCTCTAGCCTTGTTTGGAATAGTTTCCTGTTCCTGTGGCATGAACCTTGAGGCTATTTCTGAGTGTTTGTCTAGGCCAGTGGTTCTCAATCTGTGGGTCGGGACCCCATTTGGGGTCGAACGACCATTTCACGGGGGTTGCCAAACAACGCAGTCCGCCATTTTCCCCCCTTTTCCTTAGCTGTGCTACTCCCTTTTATTCTATTGGCTTTTGAAAGCCAATAGAATAGACTCTCTTGAATAGGAATTGTCCAGGCTGTCTCTGCCCTGCTGAGCCCGCCAAAAGTCCCATTCTGCAAACGTAAGTTGAGTAGTCCTCGACTTACGACCGGTTGGGGGTCACGGCATTAAAAAGGTTGAGAACCACTGGTCTAGGCCTTGATATCTGTGGTTTAATCCTATTATTATATCCTGCTTCCCAGGTGATGGGGCTAATGACTCCTAGAGTTTGGGTGGGGTATGCAGATTTTCTCTTTGTCTTCTTGAGTGCTCTGGCTTCAACTTTCTGATGGTTTTTACATCTGCATTCGTATGGGGCTAGCTCTTGCTTGGGGCAGAGAGATAGATTTGGGGCCAGGTTTGGTTTTTAAAAAATCCTTTTGAGGAAAAATATATTTTTCTGCCCTTTTAATAGTTCCTTCTCTGGGCTAACTTCCCTCAGCAAAATCTGTATTGAACACCTGGTTGCAAACTACTCAACTGGATTTTAGTCTAGCCCCTTGTGCAATCCCAGGCCACATTCTGGAGGTAAAAGGATGTAAGTAACAGGAGAGAGCTGCAAAATCAATTTGTTATTTATTCTTGCCTTTAGCAGCAATAACTATATTGTTTGATGACTTTGCTAGCAACCTGCAGGCTGTGAACATTTCTTTCCCCTTGGGGGAAGAATTCGGGAGTGCTAGATTTATTTTTCCTGCTAATTACACTACCTTGTGGATTTTTAAAGGAGCTTATGAGAAAAAAAAGTGTCTGAAAATTAAAGGATGTATGGATTGTGAGACAGGGGAGGGAAGTACATGGACTTAAGCATAGTGACAATGTGCCACTAATATTCTGACTGGACACCTGCATGCTCTCAGGACCCAAAAATTATCTTCATTCTTCATAGGGCGGTATTATGGATTAACTAATTTTTTTCTGGGTTCTGATTTTAAGGTGATTATCCTAAGCTTTGATCTTTGATCTTCTTCTTAAATACATAATAATAAAATAATGAGAACTAAGGAAATTCTAAGGGAAGGGAGATTAGAAAGAACAAGACCTTTTGGGGTCTTCAATTCCCTTCCTGTTAAGAGTTCCTTAATAAGGTTTGTTCTTCCTTCCTAACATCAATAAAGGTGTTTTTTTCCAGAAAATATGTGAAGAGCTGTAATTAGTGATTTAGCTGTTTTCTTTTTGGCTGTGTTTTAATTTATATATAATGAATGTTTAATTGAAGAGGGCTTGGAGAGGTAGAAGTGGCCAATATGGAGGCTGCACTTTGCTCTCCAGATCTCTGTCTCCCCTGCAGATCTCTGGAGAGGAGGAGGGGGGAAGGGGAGCTGTGTGAGGGAAGGCTGCCCCAACAAATCAGCATCCTTACCATGCACAATTGGAAATAGGAATTCCTTTTTGAGAAGGGCCAGCTTCCCTTGTGCAGGACCTGGGAGCACTGCTCCCTGCCGCTTCCTCTTGCTCTCCAGAGATCTGTCAAGATAGAAGTTGGACTTGGAGGAAACTGTTTCCTGCAAACGTCTTCCGCCTCGTGCTTTGCCAGGAGGGGGCACGGAGAGGGAAACTACCTGTAATGATGTCGGAGACTGGGAAAAGAACTTCTCTTTAGCGTGCTACATACACACAAACACACATACACACAGAGAGAGAGTTTGGAAACCTGTATCCACATCTGACCTAGCAAACTGCCAATCATGCCTGGGCTTGGGGAGAAGGCCCTCTCCTTCCTCTGTGGATAAAAGTTCCCAAACCTGGAATGCAGTGTGTGTGTGTGCGCGCATGCATGTGTTTGGCTGCTAGCAGTTTGGGGAGGCGAGGAGTTTGTGGGGCACTCAGTTGTTCCCACATCAAGTTAGCCAGTGCAACTTGTTCTCTTCTGACCCAGCTGTCTTGAGTCAGTTGTGTCCAGTGAATGGAATCGAGCAGGCCACACCCACCTGCTAAGCAACTAGTGGTACTCGAATATTTTCATATCCTAAAAGTGGTACAATCTCTGAAAAGGTTGAAAAGCCTTGGTCTAGGGATTATGGGATCACAATTTGCAACCTTCCCAGCTGGCTTTTGACAAAGTCAATGGAGGAAGCCAGATCCCCTTAATGACTGCATGATTCACTTAATAAGTGCAGTGATTTGCTTAACAATGGGTGGCAAAAAAAATAATCAAATGGGGCAAAACTCACATGGCAACTGCCTTACTTAGCAACAGAAATGTTGGGCTCAATTGTGGTCAAAGGCAAAGACTACCTGCATGTGATAACCTGGACCTTGAAGAGCTACCAGTTTGTAAAGTGGTGGCAAACTTTAATAAGGATGTTATCCTGTACCATTTAATTCACTCTTTATTCTCCATCAGCACTCTAGGTGTCCTTTGAACCACTTCTGGATTTCCTGTGGAAATTAGGGAATTCTCCAGGATCCATAAGCAGGGAATGTCTGCACCATGATCCCGTCTAAAAGTAGCTGCTCCCTGCCCATTCCAAATAGCAACAAAGGTCTAATTTGCACTATGCATCAGAGCTTTAGAAAGAACCACAAATTATTTCTAAAAGCCAATAGGATCTATCAGGAAACCTGTGGTGGATCACTAAATTGGGTGGTCTAACTTTTCATCAGTCTGTAAAATGTTTAATCCTAGTTTATGATAATGGCAGTAGTCAAAATTAATCCAAGATGCTGAAGCCAGTTGTGCAGCCTTATGCCAAGACTTCAAGAGAAATAGAAACTGTTTATTGAAGGCAAAGTGCACATTTTTCCCTTCCAGCCTTCAAACAGAAAGGTTAAGCCATATTGCCTCACAAACCAGCTTGTATTTTAGAGAGGTGTTTTTGGGAGAACTGATCTCAGTTTAGTTTGTAGCTCAGTGCCTAATATGAGCCCAGATAACTAGGGATAAGTAAAATATGCTTCACTACTTAAGTGCATGAAGCAGCTACTTAAAAGTTTCAGTAGCTGAGCTCATGCTAAATCACGATTTGACTATAATATACAGTACTGAATAAATCACAAATATTTGAACGTCTATGGAGATTCTCAATCATCCGGGTCATGGTTGTGCCAAAGGTGCTTTCCCAAAAGGCAATTGGACTATTCCCCTTTTCACTTTTCATCCAAGAACCTTCTTCAGTTCCCCAAATATCGAGTACTTACAACATACTCAGCCTTACATTGCTGTTTATACTCCACAATGTAGGATTCACTCAGCACAGGAAAGGAAGCCAAATCTAACTAAATCGCATAGTGTACATTGTTATTCTGCAGCCTCTTTAATCTTGCAAGGCGCGAAGACGGAATTAACTAATTGTGCGCGCAAGCCGTCCATAAGAAGAAAAAGCAAAACTAAGATATGTGAATCCCAGTTCTGAACTGAAGAAGCTTCTTGGATGAGAAGCGAAACGTCTTGAAAGAAAAACAAGAAAGTCCAGTTGCCTTTTGAAAAAGCACCTTTGGGACAACCGTGACCTGGATGACCGAGAATCTCCATAGACATTAAAATATGTGAACTTTCCCTCTCTCCATTCTTTTTCCAAAAGAAGCCGGGCCTTTTCAAAAGTCCCGCGAGTGGCGGGAAGAATTCCGGCAGAATTCTTCGAGCAGCGAATCCAGGGAGCGGAAGATTCGAATCGGCGTTCACACATTCCACTGAGGGCGCCAACTCCTCCAGAAGGGGTAAAGGCGGAGATGAAACTCTATCCGCGTGGGTCCGGACGGGAAGGAGGTGTGGTTACTGCCGCACTGGCTGCTGGGCTGGCCGGCGAGGAGAGATCGGCGTTTAAAGATAGGAGCCTTAACTGCCGCCGCGGCCTGCCGCTGGAAGAAGCGTGTGGAGGAAGCAATCGCTCCTTCGACTCCGGGAGAAGGTTGGTTTGGGGGCCCCGCGCTGCAATTTTAGACCGTTTCCCGGCATTAGGCTTTCACCACTACATTTTCGTATTACACCATTATATTTCGAGGCTGCGGAGTTAATAGATTTCCACGTGTATCGTGGCTGTGACTCTTGGGTGTTACGCGGAGGGGAACGGCTTGGAGGTTTTTCACCCAGGTGGTAGATAGCTCTCCCCATCATCGTGGTGGTAATATATAATTAAGGATATAGTCTTATGAGGTCCACCTGAATGAGGTATCATCATGGTAGCGATGGTAGGGGACGCCGTCTGTCGGTTTTGCCGAAAGTCTCCCGGAATGTAGGGTTTGCAAAACAAGGAGTTTCCCCTAAGCATCAAGCGCGTTCCTACGTTCGAAGGTGTATCTGAATGGATTCGCCAGTTTGCTCCTTTCCTTGGTTGGGGCCTGTACAGGCAGCGGGCTGAGGGGAGGGTAACTGGAAAGGGAAGTTCATTGGAGTTGGCCGGCTAATAAATTCAAATAAGTAAATAATAACTTTCGGGGCTCCTGAGATATGGCTTCTGGGATTCTCGGGTTCACAAATGACAATTTTCAGGCTCACTGCGTGATCGAACTGCGCTAATACGGAGAGCCGAAGGAGGCGGTAGAATCTCGACATAATTTTGGCCTCTACCACTTCAGATTGCAGGAGGCAACGGGATTGTTTGGACCGTTCTGTGTTATTTGAGAGTATCTATCTCCAAGGAAGAGAAGAGAGAAATAAAGGCAACATTTTCCTCAGTTTAACTCTTGGTACACTCGGGGCATTCTCCACGGTAGAGAACGAGATTACCTTGTTTGAATTGTGAGAACGTAGTGCTATGTCACATGGAGTTCCTAAGTGGAGATTAATCCCTTACTTGAAATGCTCATAGTTGTAGAGAACAGAGTACTAGCTTCTCTAGGTGCTGACTTTTCTCCCTTTTTCAATTTTGAGTAAAATTGAAGTGACAGCAAGTGTAGAAGATTTATTATAAAATCAACAGAAGTTAATAACAGACTTTCTCTGACAGTAATACTAACAATAATTCTTTTAAATATTTTTTTCTTATGACAACTGGTGGGTACCAAACTGGAACCTTGAGATAATCTTTGTAGCTAACTGGTAAGGGAATTCTGGGAGCTGTAATGCTACATTGGAGGAGAGTAAACTAGGGGAATGTTTTTCCAGAGTTTTTCCATTGGGTATGCAGAATTATTGTAATAGTGAAGAGTATTCAGAAACTTTATTAAAAGCTGTGTGTTATTTGCAGAATTTTCTCTGCCACCTGCTGCTTTTATAGATCCAACTTACATTGGAAATAATCGGTAATTTGCCTCAAAAAATAGGTTGTACAGCTGATTTCTGTATGTTTTCAATTAAAACAATGATAAGGCCACACAGTGAAAATAATAGCATAATAGCAGATATGAGTTATTCTGCTAATGTAATAGAAAATATGAAAAAATCTGTACATGAATATCTGCATGTAAATTCTTCTCCACTTAGACAGGACTCATGAAGAGATCCTCTGAGTAGACTTAAGATGATAGTAGCAAGGTATTGGGCTAGGAGTGGGGAAACTCAGCCTGAAGTCCACCCTTAGCCATGGAAACTTATTGGTGATTTTGTCATATCATATTCTCTTAGCTCACTCCTTACAGAAAATTGGTGGGGAAAAATGAGAAGAGGAAAAACGGTTTATGCCATGTTGAGTTCCTGATGGAAAGACAAGTTATAAATCTAACAAACAATATAGGAGTGGATTAAGTAGGTACTCTTCCACACTATGAAAAAAAAAGAATGTCCTGATATGGAGGCCCCACAGCTTTAAGTGGTTTAATCAAGATCCAGGTTGCTTCCTCTGTGAGAATCAAAGCTCTGATGTTGATATATAGTTCAAAAGAACATGTATAGTGTTATAAAATTAAACATTGGTAATCCTAGTTTTTCAGTATTTTTTTTATATCTCATAGGTTTCATTATTATTGAAATGGTTATAGTTCTTACTGATGGTGCTCTATACTGGTCTGACCAAAGTAAAGATTTGAATTAATACTATTTTTAAATTTGTAGAAACATAACAGATGCCAAACTGACATTCTGTTAATGTGGATATGTTTGACATTCCGTTTCTTATTCTGTATCTTCCTATACTCTTGAATATTAAGCAATATAATTTAACACCTATTTTATAAATAATGACGGGCTTGTTTTTAGAAAATTACTATATCTTTCATAAATAAGGAAAGTCCGAAGCCAGCTTTGCGGTCAAGCTTCATTGCTCAAAGAATACATATATACAATTACAAATTATGTTGGAATGAGTTGGCTTCCCATCTCATGTGGAGTCATAGTTTATTGAGTAAGCCTCCAGGGAGTTTATACAATACACTCAGACCATAGTTTACAAGCCATGATGCCTGGTTTATACAATGTGACATGAAAACTGAACAGATTATACTTGTGAACTACCAAGAGTCCTTCAAGATTGTTGCAGTCCATAAAAAGGATGAATAAATTGCTGAGTGTGGTGTGTAAATTGTAGATTGTACAGTTCTTCCTGCTGGGCCTGTTTCATTCATTTTGAGGGCTGTCTATTGAGTGTTACCTTGCTTGGGTGTATCAAGTCTTCATTTAGTTTTTCTGGCCAAAGACCCTTTGATCAGACACTGAGCTTTGCTCAAGGGATTTAGGAGAATGGAATAATAAGTGTCTGTATTTCTAAAAAATCAATATCCCCTTGATTCTAGCTGAAAGATGTGACTGGGGAAATAGTCTTCTGGAAGGAAAAAAAAAGAACAGTTTTGAATGCTGTTTAATTGGGAATAAAACTTATAAGCTTTTAGTTTTAAATTTATAAAGCTTGCAAGATGGGACTTAATGGAATGGCATGATTGCTAATACAAAAAAACAACAGCATGGTGTTCATATCATAACATGATTAGAGAAAGCAAATAAAGGAATTCTAACTCAAGCTTTTTAGTATATTGGTTGAATTCTAAATTGCTTCAAATATAGCTATTAAAGACTTTAATTCATTCTAATTTGAATAGCATTTTGTAAATTAAAGTTTTTAATAAATCTAAAAATATTTCACAGGTATCAGTCCGAGAGATTTAGTGATTCATTATCTTTTTGCTGTCCTCCAGGAAAGTGAAAGCCCTGCTTTTTGTACTGGTTAGAGATAAATATTGATCAGAGATGGGATAAGTCTTAACAAAAATATGACGTTCTGTTTATCCAGTTTTGTAAGGGTGCTGCTTCCGTTCTTTTTAATTTACAACACTTCTAACCATTTTCATTTTCCCTTTTAGCATGTTTTCACAAGCAAGTTTAATAGTTGCCAACTAGTTACAGTTAGATGGTGACACTTAACAGATTTGCAAAAAGCTAAATATGCTGCAAACTTGCTTAGTATTTGGATGGAAGTCACCTAGAAATCCCACAGCTGCAGACTAGACTGGGAAGTTAAAAAAAATCCCAGAAGTTGGCAATGGCAAACTTTTTACTTCTGTCAGAAAACATGGATATATCCATGTAGTGATGAGTTAATTGAGTTAAATTCAACTTTAATTTTATTTATTCATTCACATTGCATCTGAATGCTCAATTTGAAGCTATGCTTAGGTTATCTTTATCTATTTTATTCTATGTAACTGTGACAAACACAAACATCATTATAAAATACTAAGATGAGATAACTGTGGTTCATGGTAGATAATGAAGTTAAGTAGATAAACTTGGAACCGTGGTTAATCCAGAATTCTGCAGCAAATATGTTAATATACAATTTTATCTGAGATTGTATTATGCTGGCGTAATACAATCTCATGCAACATATATTGTAACTATTGTGGTATGATGGTTATGGCTTAGAAATGTCTGTGGTTCAAGTCCACCCTCAACCATGGAAACTGATTGAGAGATTTGGGGCCAGTTGCGTTCTTTCAGCCCAGTTTATCCTGTGGGATTGAGTAGAGAACTGTGGAGGAAGGAGTGCTGTGTAAGCTTCCTTGAACTCTTGGCAGAAAAAAGGATATATAATGAACAAATGAATGTACATTCACCAATTACAGCTTTTGTTCCAAATACAGTGTAAACTATTGAGAATTGATTCCAGAATATCTTACAGATCATTGCCTCTAAAATTTGCCTGCCTGCATTTCCTATCTGTTGGAGAACCCTGCTAATACCATCCAGTAATCAGGTCTGAACAAGAATTAGGACTTTCTCTGTCATAACAAATTGTTTACCCCTGAAATTATTTTGCTCTAGTATCAGACCTGCTGGATACCATTCCCTCCCTTTCTCCATTCCCTTTTTATTATGTTATAAATTTTGATAACATTGCATAGTTTCAGTATAGTGAGGTTTATAGACTATCATTAAAGATGATTAACATTCTATTGTTTAGATTGTTTAGAATAATTTTTCTCTATTCTAAATGCCATATCAATTATTTGTTATAATTTAGGATGTCAATATTACAACATAAATAAAATTACTTGACTTTTTTATCCAAAGTTGAGTATAGCATTGAAGAAAAAAATATACTAAAATTAACCTCAAAGTATTTGTTGTACAGGTAGTCCTCAACTTATGACCAAAATTGAGCCCAACATTTATGTTGTTAAGTGAGACATTAATTAAGTGACTTTTGCCCCATTTTACAACTTTTCTTGCCGTAGTTAAGTGACTTACTTAACAATCACTTAAGCTAGTAACCTGGTTGTCAGATGAATCTGGCTTCCCCACTTTGCTTGTCAGAAGGTTGCAAAAGGACACAGCAATAATCAAAAATATGAACCATTTGCCAAGCATCTGAATTTTGATCACATGACCATGGAGATGCTGCAAAAGTTGTAACTGAAAAACGGTCATAAGTCACATTTTTCAGTGCTGTTGTAACTTTGAACGGTCACTAAATGAAATGTTGTAAATTGAGGACTATCTGTATAATAAAGATTTTGATCATATTTAATATTAAAGTTCCCATTGTATAGTCTTGGTCTCTATACATGTTAATGAAAAAATATATAAACAAGCAAATTTAACAACAGTTAAAATACTAAAAAGTAGAAAATAAAATTAAAAACCCATTGGGTTTCTGACTCTTCCTTTTAATACATCAAATTTGCAATATTTTAGACATTTAGGCCACCTTAGAATCAGATTGCAAATAATTATATTTGTCATGTGGCACATTTATTTTTTACCAATGGTTTCATACTTTCCTGGGTCAGCAAACTGATTATTCTTGTGTGACAGTGTCTAATTTTATATACCAAGGTTATTCTCATTTTTACTTTTGCTTTAATCTGACTCGTTTGACCAATGCAGGTATACTGGAACATATCTTTCTAAAAGATTAAATATATACTTAAAAAGAGGGGTCTTAATGGTTTGAATGTGCAGTGTTTTCAGTAGTAGGATTCAGCCGGTTTGCACTGGTTCAGTAGAAGCGGTAGCTAAATTTTGTTGAGTTCGGAGAACCGGCTGAACCCATGCTACTTTGGGAAATCCATTCTAAGCCTCGGAGGCCTGGAGAAGATCTCCCAGGCCTAGAATGGTCCACCGGAAGTGCGTGGATGTCACTTCCGGAAGTCTGTTCTAGGCCTGGTGGAGTCTTCCCAGGCCTAGAACGGCCGTGGAAGTGCATTGATGTCACTTCTGGAAGTCTTTTCTAGGCCTCGGAGGCCTGGAGGAGACTTCCCAAGCCTACAACAGCCCACAGGAAGTGCCTGGATGTCACTTCCGGAAGTCCATTCTAGGCCTCGGTAGCCTAGGCCTGCATACACACAGAGAACTGGATGTTCAGGTATTTGAATCCCACCACTGTTTCTAATATATTGCTTTGATTGCAGGAAGTGAAAATGGCTGAAAACGGAGATAGTGAAAATATGTCTGATTTGGAAAAGAAGGTTTGTCAACAAATTGAGGTATGAATACTTCTGGTATGCATATTAAGATAATATGCATATGTAAGCTTTGGATAATAGGTCATATAATTCAGTGTATCTGAAGTACATTAGACTGGGGCAGATTGATCTACACTACAGCTAAAGTACTATAAAGGCAACTCTATGGTAAAACTGTTAATCTATGCACTATTTGATCAGAAGTGACAGTTTGTTGGACACAATCTCAAAGCAGAATTTTCTATTTTAAAAAATTGGAATTGATAATATAGCTCAATTTGTTATTCTCATACTTTTTACTGTTTAAGTCTTCTAGTAGTGCTTTATAACAGTGGCCCCCAACCTTCATGGCTTGGCAGCCTGGCGGGGGAGGGAGAGGGGAACTGGCATATGCAAGTGGGGGCTGGTGCATGTGTGCATGCTGGCCTTCTACTTGTGTGAGTCGAGCTGCACGTGCATGCACTAGCCTATCACTGATGCAGCCCACTTCTAAACTGGCTGCAGTCCAGTAGTGAGCTATGGCCCAAGGGTTGGGGGACCCCTGCTTTATAATATAAAATAATCATTAGGATAACTACTTCATATCGTTGTTTACATTTTAAGAAGAATATGAATTTTTAAACTAACCCAGAGTATCGGTCATCCAAACTTACTGATTGCAATTGGGCCCGGCAATTCTGTCATTAAATGGTAGTATTGTTAAGTGAAGCATTACACAACTGCACCTATATATATATATATAAAACATCAGTTTTAGTGGTGGTCTTTATTCGAATCAGTGTGGGTTGTTAAGGGTGATGTCCACATGACGGTAACTTGCAGCATCCTGCCAGCTTCCCCATTGATTTTGCCTATTAGAAGCTGGCAGTGACAGGCATAAATGACAATCAAATGACCACAGGACATGGGGACCATCATAAATGCTTGCCAGTTGCCAAGTGCCTGAATCATGATCCTGGAGATGCTGTGATAGTTGCATCTTTGTGGACAAGTCATAAAGTCTCCTTTTTCAGTGCTGTCATAATTTTAATTGATGCTGAATGAGTTAGTATAGTTAGTCCTCACTGTACCAGTTAGTGAGGACTAACTGGTACAGGCAAAAGATGCAATAAAAGCTTGTTATGGTAAGGGAACTAGAACTGAATAATTGCTAAATGAAGCAGTAGAGTATCCATAATTTGAGTTCTGATGTTTGTATTATTATTATTTATTTCACAGTACTACTTTGGTGACCACAATTTACCCCGGGACAAGTTTCTTCAAGAGAAGTTAAAAACAGATGATGGCTGGGTGACTTTAGAAACAATAATCAAATTCAATAGGTAATACTAATAGTGGGCTCATAGTTTCATAACAAAAAAGAAGAGCTTCTCCTATTATAATAAACCTAAGTCCTAGGCTAGATTTGATTTTAAATCTCTATGAAAAATAACACTTTTCACTGTGTAAGTTTGATTATTGATTGATTCATATTTATTGGTTGCCATAATGAAAATTGGCAATTTTTATTTTGTGTGTGTGTGTTCTGCAGCATAATTTGAAATATATGGTCATACATCCCCTGTATCTTTTCTCCTTAAAAACAATTATATCCACAGAGGAGAGTACTTGTTAAAGCAGATTTTTGTTCTGGCTTTTTTTATTATTTTTTTTGCACACAAAAGAACAGCTCTTTTCCCTGCATAGAATGAGGACTTTATTAAGAGTGCTATTCTATTCTATTTCAACACACTATGATCTTTCAGGAAGTAAAGATATACTCAGTGGGTTTTTACATGGCATGGAAAAAAGTCTACATTTGATATATTTCTCATATTTCTACCATGATAAATACAGAAGTTTGACTTTTTAAATCTCAAAAGTTGCATGTCTTTCATTGTTTCGTATAAAAGTATAGGTTTTTACTTCTGTGCTTTTGATATTAAAATAAGCCTATTTAAGGACACTTATGGAGGGAAAATGTGGCTTTCTGGAACAATTTGAAGTAGGATGTAGAAGGCTGCTGGTGGAAAGGTGAATGGCCTAATTCTGGGAAAGTTGGTAGTAGTAGAGAAGAGGCAACAGAGTGTCAATCCATGAATTTCTTTAAACTGGATTTTTTTTTGTCTATCAAATATTCTGGTTTAATTTATGTTCCTGATTGGTTTACAAATTGGACACATAAATTGGAAGGTATAAAGAGACCCCCCCCCTACGTTTGCCACCTCTGAGGCTAGCAGAAAAAAAGTAATTAGGGATTGATAATTTCCCCCAACATTCATGTCTCCTGCAAAAATATTATATCAAATTCAAACCGGAATCCTAAAAATTCTGGGTCTGCTTGTTTTGGAGCCCACTCAGCTCCAGGAAATGACAGAGAGATCATTAGTAGGATACAGTTGTCAGTTTTCTGGTTCTCTTAGAGTTTCTGGATAAGCATTCAGACAAAACAACACTTGGAATGAGTAGATTGTGAACTGAGGAATAAGATGGAGAGCAGACCTCTTGATGCCAGTTAAGTGGCCAGTATCCTGAATCTGGGGCAGTTCCCATGAGGGACATTTCATGGGCAGAACAAGTAATTCCAGACTGGGGATAAGAATCAGTAGGTTGAACATGTTCAGGTCTGCTTTGAAGGGGGTTCACTTGTAAGGAGGAATAACAAGTTGTGGACGGGGCATTCAGTAGATGAATAGAATCAGGGTCCATGCTGAGACAAGCGTGGCAATAATTTCACTAGTCTGCTCTTTAAAGTCCATTTGTGAGGAACTGCCACCTCTGGGATGAACATCTGGAGGGTTATAAAGAGGTTGTGTTCCATCAATCAGCTTGGTGTTTCTTTCATTGGTTGGGATGAATTTTGGGCTGGAGTCCCTTTTTTGTTTTATGGAAGTTAGGCACTCGGAAAATGAACTTGTCAGCTTTTCAACAGGAGGACAGCTAGAGAGCATAGTAAAGTATTAAGAAATTCATTTGCAGTAGTCTCTGAGTGAAGCATTGATTTAAGTGCCTCAAGTCTGCATGTGATGGTTTCTTGGTCTTCTGTAGGGAGGGTGCCAAATAACTGGACTAGTTCTTCCTCATCTTCCATAGGGTTGGCCGATGTCTGTATCTTCACTTCAATTAAATCAAGGGCATTAATGGCTTCTGTGCTTATCTGGACCTGACCTGGGAATATGGACCCATTCTGCTGCAAGGGAATTTGCTGGCTGATGTTATGAGCTCTGGAGCTTATATTATCCTCCCTTGGGAGCTTGACTCTCATCCCAGAATTTAGCAGAGGCAATACTGTATACTGCTGTTATGAAAGACACATACAGATCTGATTAGAAAACCCCTTAAGAAATGTTTACATTTAAAAATCATTGAAGGGAGTGAGAAATGGTTAAAAGTCAATGTTATTCTCTCATGACCTTGCCACCTGGGAAGCCAAGAGATTTTTGTAAGATTGCTGGAATATACTGATGAAGAAGCTGTGAGAGGGAGTATAGCACTCCTGTTTTATTTTTCTACCTACCCTAATCGAGAGGATTCATTGCAGAGATTGCACAAATTTCATTTAAATGCCAGACGATGTGTGACTGTCAGAAGACATGTGACTCAGGCAACAAAAATAATAAAAAAAATCTTTTATCTTCCATTTTGCAGGCTAAATCGCCTTACGAAAGACTTTGATGTAATAGTGGGGGCTTTAAAAAAATCGAAGACCGAACTTATGGAAGTGAGTGAAGATAGGACTAAAATCCGAAGATCTCCAAACAAACCGTTGCCTGAAGTTACTGAACAATATAAGAATGCAATTAAAAGCAGATCTGTATATATTGTAAGTGGAATGGTGGTGTTAGAATATTGTGAATGTCAGGTTTGAAGTGATTGAATCTGCCTTTTCCATCAGGGTCTTCTGTTTAAGGGTCCCAAGAACATGCGAAAGATTCTAAATTCTATTTAGTTGATGTGTGGTGAAGCCCCCTATAAATTGAGAATATACTCCTTTGCTTTTTCAGTAACTCACATGACTTCTGGTTACTTGTTTGTTACCACAAAGCAATCCTGTTGTTCAGCAAAGAACGTACTGGCTTTGACCTCAGATTCTCAATAATTCTATATACAATTACTACAATCATAATAATCTAAAATCATGCTAAAAAGAAATTCAAAATTTTATTTTTGGGAGCTTCTCTATTATATATTAGGAAAAGGATCCAAATTGTTTAGCTTCATGTATGCATACCTATCTTGCTATTCCTTGCAGGGTAAATATGCAAAGTACAGAAGGAGTGAGGAATTAAGGCACAACATAAGAAAAGGAAACATGGCTAAAAAATTTTCTGACCCTATTCACTGTATCTCTATATTTTTTTAAACATATCTTTGTATTCACTTTCATACACTGCTTTATATAGACTTTTGTTCTTTAAACCTCATCTTGCTTTTTTTGAGGATTTCATCAACTCTAATCATTCTTAGTCTTCCCCTTCCTCATGACCCCTTCCTCTTTCAATTGCTTGTTTTGTTGGGTTTTGATCTTTCATTTTCTCCAGCTAAACAAAGCACCTCAAACTATTTTTGTATTCATTCTACACTCATTCATCAACCATTCATTTTTGACCTTATTTCTTCCTATTTGACCACATAAGGTTTATTACGCTCCCCATTTCTCTCATATTCAGCTTTTATGTTTCCCCTACCATAACCCAACTCTCATCCCCTTCTAAGAAAATGGCAAGAAGCACGTTATTACAAACAACCATTTTCACTTCTTGACATAGATGCCATAGTACCCTTTCACCATTGTTGAATGTCTTAAAGTTTTTCAGCCCGTTTCCCCACCTTTAATAAAGGTCTACCTTCTAGTTCAGCAGCCCCCAACCTTTTGGGCACCAGGGACCAGAGAGAAGTTTTTCCATAGACCAGAAGGGCCATGGTTTTGCGTGCTGCCTGCCTCCCATGGATGGGGCTTCGCTTGTTTGCACAGACCGGTTTCTGGCATGCCGTGGACTGGTGTTGGTCCACGGACCAGGAGTTGGGGACCTTTGTTCTAGTAAGATACGTACAATAAGTTTTTGGTCTAACTTGTAGCCCCTCCATTTTCCCTATAAGCAGACCTATCTTGATCTTCAATATACAGTATTTACTACTATCATTGAAAGTTTTATTTTTCTAAGCCGTGAGTTTTATTTAAATCTGAAGCCTTGCTATAAGTTACATGGTTTCTCCTCTTGCGTTAATTATTTACACACAAATTCAGTAATTGATTATGGAGGAACAAACCACATTAAAAGAACTTATTGCTCCCATATAATAATAGCACTTTATTTCTGCATTGCCTAGATCTGTAAAACACTGAACTTAAATATGAGCATTATCTAAACTTTCGTTTTTCAGAAAGGTTTTCCATTAGATACAACTTTAGATGATATCAAAGAATGGCTGGATTGTAAAGGCAAGGTAGAAAACATTCAGATGAGGAGAACACTTCAGAAGACATTTAAGGTAATCCCTTTGAACAGAAGAGCTCTAAATTTCTTAAGGCTGTATCGCATCCCAAGATAGATTCAGTTCTACTTTTTCTTAATCCAGGGATCCATCTTTGCTGTATTTGATAGCGTTGAATCTGCCAAGGAGTTTGTTGGGACACCAAACCAAAGGTACAAAGACACAGAGCTGATTGTGCTCTTCAAGTAAGTATCGTTTCAGTTTTGCATTTAAATTTTGACATGAGCTTCATGTCTGATGAGCGGCCAGCTTTTTGTCTTCAAGACTTGTTTTTAAATTCTTGCTATTTTTTTTTAAGTTTTATTTTACAATGTTAATGTGTGGGCTTTATATTCTTTCCTTCCCATAATAAGCTAGAGTTTTTTCCCCCTTGTATCTGAAGCAGACATGGGGATATTGATTCTATGGTGTCACAGCTCTTTCGGCTTATAAAGAGAATACCGTGGCCCCCTTCCTCTTTTTAAACAAATAGAAAAGCAGGTGGGAGAGAAAAATCAATAGAGTTGTGGGGCCCAAATCCCAAAAATGTGCATTTAAGGAGGGGATAGACAAAGTTTTAAAGAGGGAAATAGATAGCTTAAGCTTCAACCCGAATTTTGTCCCTGAAAATATAAAGAGGAGGATCTTGATTTGGGGGAAGGGATTTAGGGGGTGCAATGGATGCCATACATTTCTGCAAATCTTAACTTCCTTTCTTTCCATCAAGTATACATACAAATGGGAGACAATGACATGAGAGAGCCCATCATTTTATGCAATGAGGTTGGCCACCTTTTCTTCTTTGGAAAATCCTTTTCCCTTGGAAGAATCTGTTGAAGACATGTAATAGTCATGGATGGGGATATCTATTTTTTCCCCCCTCAACCTTTCTTTTGGACCTCCTCATCTCTAACTTGAATTGTGGTAAAAGGAGAAGATCTAAACTGAGGCTCTGAATTAGTTGAGATCATAAAATCTCTCTGGTTTTCTTTCATATATTAATTCTTTGTTATTTGATCTTTATAGCAGATTCATGGCACATGGGGGTCTTGAACAAACAAGTTACTCTGGGTCAGAAACATTTACTGAACAAGGATTCATTGAGTGCTTTCTTATTTTACTTGCAGGTTAGGGCCAGACTGTCAGTAGCAATTGACACTAGTTGCCAATTAAGTTACCCAACTGGGTAACACTAGTTACCCAATTGGGTATTGGAGCTCTGGTGGCGCAGTGGTTAGAAGGCAGTACTGCAGGCTGATTCTGCTGACTGCCGGCTGCCAGCAGTTCGGCAGTTTGAATCTCACCGGCTCAAGGTTTATTCAGCCTTCCATCCTTCCGAGGTCGGTAAAATGAGGACCCAGATTGTTGGGAGGCAATAGGCTGACTCTGTAAACCTCTTAGAGAGGACTGTAAAGCACTATGAAGCAATGTGTAAGTCTAAGTGCTATGGCTATTATGCTGAGTAACGTTTTCAGATTGTGACCTGAAATTTTGAATATTACTTTACATTTCAGTAGTAATCCCAAATGCATGTGCTTAACTGGGTTATATTCTGTGCAGGGAAGATTACTTTGCCAAAAAGAATGATGAGAAGAAAAGGAATAAACTGGAAGCAAAAGCAAAGGCCAAACAGTAAGTGGCAATGTGAACTTTGAAATTAACACTTGGCTTTTGTGCCCGAGTTTTGTTGTCTGACTTTTTCTCCTTTTTATAACAGGAAGAAGGAAGAGAAACAGAAACATGCTGAAGAAGCTGAAATGGTACATTCCCTTTGATTTCACTGACTGTGTAGTCCATTCTGGTGGTGGCTACATTTTTCCATGCTACAGTGTCTACATTTTAGGCTACGGTGGTAAAATAAAGAGGATATTGCTTAGACTAACCTGAATCTGATTTCCTGAAACTAAGGCAAATGAGAAAGCTTCAAGCTGGATACTTCAAATCAACAGCCTTTAATATTGGTGTGTTTACTCTTTACTGATACTAGGCTCAGTCCTAAAACATATGCTCTGGAAGAAGTACCCAGTGCAATTCTCCCAATAAGGTGAACCTCCTTGATAGACGTGAACCTTGATAGATACTATTTTCTTTTAGAAATAGGGCCATAAAGGCTTTTTACTGGGCTTAAGATGAATCTAATGACTTATATGAAAGAAGGACCTTAGTAGCAGTCCTGTGTTTTGTAGCTCACTCATTCTGTGGAAAAGGCTGTCCTGACAAGAGAAACCAAATTGCCTGCAGAAGGCTCATAGAATGTTTATAGGTAAATGAATAAGACCGTCTTCCCCAAATTAGCACCCAGAAACTATTCTGAGCTACACTTTCCATGATGTATAACTAGTTATGTTGCATAAAACGCTAATGAATGTTTTGCTGTACCTTAATTTATCTCAAAAATGCCAGGTTGGGAAGGCTGAAGACAACCATTTACTTCTTCAATTTTTAAAGACATTTAATGCAGAAAACCATGTTTCCCAACAACTACTAAAATGCAAAGCATGTTCATTTTCATTTGTACCTTGTTATGACTTTAAGTAATAGCCGTATCTGCTGCTAAAAAAAAAACCAACCCATCAGTTCTGCTCCCACACTGCCAAAACCTTGGAATATAAGATGATGGTGTAAAAGAATTTTTTAAAATCTTTTAGAGCAATGGTTCCTAAGCTTAGGTCTTCAAATGTTGTGGGTCTTGAACTTATATCATTAGGTTGGATGATCATCAGGATAACAGTTGGAGATCCAAGGTTAAGAACTAAACCTTCAGGGAGAGGAATGTTTCATTTAAGCTATTAAATCATCATGTGATGAATACAGACTTACTTCAATGGATCTTCTGCATGCAGTATTTCCTTTTCATTATAAAGGAAGGATGAAGTGTACCAGCTAGAGAAAATAGCTATGTTGAATCACAAACTTATGGGCAATGGAAATTTTGAAAAAAGCACTTTAGAACAGACTAGGATTGTTCCTGCTATCTTCATTTGGGATTTGGGGGGATGTCTGGAAAAATGAACCTACTCTATGAGAATCTACTTCCACACAGTATGAGAGAGTATGGTCCCTAGGATTCAGCTTACATGGGAGGGAGCCCCTGAAGAGGGTATCTCTCAGGAACAAGACTATAAAAGATCTATAAATGCAACCCTGGAAGAGAACCTTGGAACTCTTTGTTTGGATTTTATTTATGCATCAAATTCAGATACCACCCATCTCACTATCCAAATGGGCAGTTTATAGATACGATAGACCCATATAAAAGAAATATTATTAAAAAAAAGAATTAAAATGGTGTGAAAAATAAAATAAGAGGAAAATTAAAAAGACAAGTTAAAAAAACCGTGAGAGCACTCTCAAGGCGCCAGCCAACCCCAGGGCTGTGTGCCGCTCTTCGGCCCCTGTGCCATTTGGCAAAGCCAGGTTTTCAAGTCCTTCCAGAAGACTGAAATAGTTGGAGCCAACTTTACCTCTGAGGGCAAGATATTCTATAGGGTGGGGGAAACAGCAGAGAAGGCTGTTTTCCTAGATCCCCTCAATCAAAATTTTTCAACAAAAGGGATCTGTAACATAACACTCCCTCTCTAACTGGGTGGGCCAGGTCAATGTAATTGGGACAAGATGGTTCCTCAGGTATACTTCTTTATTGGATACATCTTTATTGATTAAACTCTGGAAAGATCTGAGGGCTTTCATTTGACTGAAGTCCAGTAAATCATCTGGGATATAAATAAGTATCTTACACATTCTTTCCTCTTTTTGTATTCAAAAGAAATATCTGGCAGATAAACAAGGATGCCTGCTGAAATTTTTTGGTGACTTGGAAGATCATACTTGTCGAGAAGACCTCCACGCTGTTTTTTCAGATCATGGTGAAATCAAGTGGATAGACTTTGTCAGGGGTGCAAAAGAGGTCAGAAGGGTTACTCTGATATTTCTAAATAATGAAATGTTAAGCAGATAAGATGGCACACTTTTGAGGACTAAATATGCATTATTTGAAGCAAGGATTATTGATTCTTTTACTCTTCTTCATCTCCCTTAAATTTACTGGTAGGATATGCATTAATGGCAAAAATCTTAATGAAAAAACTATGATGCCTAATTTCTTTCTGTAGCCCAAGAGAGGCAAGTATCTTAAGGACAAGGGAGAAATGTGCAGCTCATGTGTTGCTTTCTTCAGCTTTTTGTTTCAGCTTTTGTCAAAGAATATCCTAAGATAGTTATCTATCCCCAAATGAATTATATACATATTCAGTTAGAATAGGGTGAAGCTTATAGAAGACTTTTAATTCGCAGTGACTGTTTCTTCAAGCTGTGAATCTCTGGGAAGATGCTATTTCCTGGCTGATGGTTGGAAGCAGCCAAATAGGAAGGAGTTCAGAACTCTCCCATTGCCCAGGAAATTGTCCATTTCTCTTCCTTCCAGTTCTTTCCCTGCATCACCCAAGATGAACCCATTTGCAAATATCCCATTGTGAGGATGAAAATGGCTGGATGGTGCCTGCAGTGATTCAAATTATATTTCTGTCTACAGGGTATCATCCTGTTCAAGAGCAGTGCCAAAAGTGCGCTGGATAAAGCCAAAGAAGCAAATGATGGGAAACTACAGTTGCGAGAGAAAGATGTCACGTGGGAAGTGCTTGAAGGAGATGTGGCCAAAGAAGCACTGAAGAAAATCATGGAGAGCCAGCAGGAGCTGTTAAACAGAAAAAGAGGAAAAGGTGATTTGTTGCATATTCATTTAATCTTTCCTGGAAGTTGTACTTAAATTGTTGAAAAGGACTGCTCTCTTCAGAGAGGGGTTCTGATCTAGCGAGCCCATCTTTATGTGTTAGAAAGGAGTCATTGAAGGCTCCTTTTGTCTTCAGCGGCTCTGGAAAGGACCAGATTTAGATGTGTACAGAACAAGCCATGAAGCCAGCCTGCCCACGGTGGTACTCTCCAAGGAAAGGAAGGAGGGCGCTGGAAGACCAATTTTTATCGGGCTGAGGAAAACGTTTGTCAATGCGATGAACTGAGCTCTTGAGCCAAAGGCCTTGCTTTTGAGTAGCTTATGACTTTGTGGCATTGCAGGAGGTAATCCTTGACCAGCAAGCCAATTTTTTATGCTATATCAAGACATTAAAAAGCCTCTGGTGGGCTTTTGGTTTTAAATGCCTCTTCCCTTCAAAAATAGAGAAACATTTCAGATATAGCCTTTTGGTGATATTGTAACTTGGCCTTCAGAGTATAATTTTCTTTTCCCCTTAAAAATATCCTCTGGCCAAAAAAATTGCCCATCTCTGTATTAGAGAGTTCAGAAAAGTGAGGAAATGCATGCCAGGATAAGTTTGCATACTTAGAATCCTGGAACTGGCTCAGAATTGTATGGGAACTTCTTGATCTCTCTTTATAACCAAATGGGCAAACTAACCCAAATACTCTCGTTAAGTAGATGCTAAAGTTGAATGATATCTACTCCTTGCTTTTAAGGGAGAATTCTGTATTTTATCTTTTTGTATTTTCTCCAGGAAGGCTACCCTGTTGTTCTTTCCTATCTTTTCTCAGTATGATTAAAAAAGTCCCTTTGTCCCTCTAGAATTTTTCTTTATCAAGCCTCTTTTTCTCAATAAACTATCCTAACGTCTTTTTAAAAATAATGTTCAGATCCTTCTTTTGTTTTTGGTGGTTTAAAAAAAAGAGGCTATTGGATTTTTCTTCCTTTGTCTGTACTTCTCATACTACCAAGAAGAAATTCTGTTAGGCAAATTTGGGACGATCCAAACATGGCATTCAAAATCATGGGATACAATGACGTTAGTAGTACATTAATTCTTCCTGCCAGGGAGAGTTCTGTAGAGTAGCTATTTGAAGGAATTAACATCTGGCTGAAAAACAGGACCTGCGCTCACACTTTTCCAGGTTTCACAGCCTTGAGTTGTAAAGATAATAAAGGCAGGATACAAAAAACAAATAAATCTCAGTTTTTTACTAAAATACTCCAGTTATGTGATTTAGCCTATTCTTGGAATTTTTTTTTAAAAAAACATTCTTTGTAAAGGACTACCAGCGAACAGCTAAATAAATAAATAAATAAATAAAGGAAATAACTCTTATATTTCCAAAAAGCTTTTTCTTTAGGCTGAAGGTTATTAGTATCTTGTATTATTTAATTAAATAGGAATTATCATCTAGAATATCACCAAGCTGCTTGATACCGAGAACAAGCATTTGTATAAGATACCTGCCTCTGCTTGAGTTTTTCCTTTTATTTATTTAAGATATGACATATCATACATGAACTAGCAATAAAAATTACCATTTCAACTAGATTAGTAAACTCCAATAAAATATAAACGTCAAAATATCTATGTTCAAATTTCAATGCCTGGATCATCTAACCATTGAAGCGCAACATTATTTATATTAAAACAATCAGATACTGGACTGGTGTATGTCCTCAGCTTAAAGCTGGTCACGATGTGATCTATAATTTTATGTGGGACCCCTGAGTCACACTGAAGGGAGGATACTATGCCCTGCTTACACAGAGAGTCCCAGTAGGTGAGATGCGAATCTTACTGGATTATCCATTGCTGACAATGACCTTTTTGTGGGGTTATTTATATGTCTTCCTATAACTGGGTGTTCAGTGACCCATTTGGCTTTCCATTGGGATTTTCCTTTGGTTCAACCCTCTGAGTACAATAAAACTAATTTGCTACCTATGTAGCTAAATAGTTGTTTCTCCTAATTTGAATTGGGATGTGGTGACTCTCCTTTGATCTAGTCTGCCCTCTATTTATTGCTAAACCTTTTCTAATATACTTTTAAGGAGGTGTATTAGGGCCAGAGAGACTAACCTAACAAAAAAAGCTTAGATAGCAAACTGGAGCTTTTCCTCTATCTTTTCAGGATGTTACTAAATTGCTTTATAGCTGTTTCTAATTAAGGTCTTGCAAGATTTACTGTGTTCTCCATTATCAATGCTCTTTCAGTCTTTTCATGGGACAAATTTTAGTGCAATGGAACTTCCAATTGGATTAAGACTTTTTTTCTGCCAATATAATATAGCATGAATGAAAGCTTCTGTGTAGGACATCCAATTCTTGGTAGTATCCTCATGCAGGAAAGAACTGTAGAATTTCTTTCACAAACTAGATTAGGACAACTAATTCACTTTTTTTAAAGAGCAGCCTAGCCCACGCCCAATTCTTTGTGGTACTAATGAGAAAAATGGATTTGTGGCTTGCCACTAATTCTGCACCAATCATTGAACATTGATTGTTTCTTTACCAACAAAAGCTTTTTCATTACAGAGACGTTCCTTTTGGGTTTGTGAGTCTGTTTGGATTTTTTTCCAAGTTCTACATTTTCATCTTTCGAGGTTCCTTCCATTTTGAGATACATTGTTGATCCAAGCATGTTCTTTAGTTGATCCAACAAAGATCTTGGAGTAATTGTTATTTACATCTAGGGCTTAGTTTTTTTCATACTAAAATGTGACCATAACCACTCCTCTTTTTGTGGTTTCTAGAAGTCTTTTGTTACCAGTCCATGATAGCAATCAAACACATTTGATTGAAATATAACGTCTGTTTTCACACATCACCCAGAAAGTGGGGTTTTCCTATAAAATCTCTTCTATAAATCTCAGAATTGTTTAGTGCAGCAGCTCCCAACCTTTTCTATACCCCGCACCCCTAGAATGCTTCTGATATATTCCCGTACCTTTACAAAAGTTCAAAATAACGGCAACTAATTATGCATATACACTATAATTTTGAAAACCCAAGTTTTTGCACCCCCTGGAATATTGTCTCGCATCCCCAGGGGGTGCAAGCACCCCCAGTTGGGAACCCCTAGTTTGGTGGTTTCAAGAAAAGGGAAAAACCGTGGTCACACTCACATCAACATGTCCACTAAACTGCCATAGTCCTGCCTCCCGCCAGAACCATTTTGTTGGTAGAATGCCTTGTGTAGGGTATACATTGGAATGGTCTTGATTCATTCTAAAATTACTTCTTCATTGATAATCTCAGTATCTTGCTAATAGCGCCCTGCATTTCACCAGCTGGAGCAATTAGAAATACACAAATCTTAAAGGAAAAATTCTGTTAACTCTAACCCATGCCAGATAGTGCATGCTTTTCATTGCCATAAGAAAACATGTTTAATATCTTAATATAAATGTATTGCTGTCAGAACAGCAGCTACCTCAGTAGTTAAATTAATAAATGAACTGGTTATAGGAAGAATCATTATATACACTAGGAGCTACAGTATACACTGGAGAAGAGCTTCCATTCATCTTGGATAATACACAAAATGAACAAATGGGAGTCACCCTATTTGGATTATCTCCCTACACCAAATCACCTAAAGTAATAAGCTGTAGTTCACAGAAAGCATCAGTGTTCCTTTATCATTCATGTATACTTGGAAAAGAAATCATTAAATCCTTTTTCCATGATGCACTGTGAGCACTTCCTTTTGATATAAGATAGACTAAGGGACTACTCTTTAAATTCAGCTACCATGGATACTGGCCACTTTGGCTGGGAATTATGGAAACAGTAATTCTATCTATGGTCCAAATTGAGAAGGGCTATTTTATATGACTGCCTTCCCTCTTAATGTGAGGAATAAATTTCTAAAAGTGTAATGATCTTAATTATTTACATACCTTTTTTGCCAGGTCGCAAAGGCAAAGGTAAAGGTGCCAAGGGAACACAAGATACACAAGACAAAAAAGTGAAATTCCAAGGCAAGAAAACAAAATTTGAAAGTGAAGATGAAGAGGAGGGTGAAGATGCAAATACCACAGGTGACTTTGTGGAGCAAGATACCAAAGCATTCATATGGTGTGCTGAAAAATTGCTATTAAGTTATTGTCAAAGCTTCTGTGTTAATCTTTGTTAGCTGTTTGGAACTCTGCTCCCCAAAACAGAATTGTGCAGGCTATTGGAAACTTGCCAGCTAAAACTGTTTGTAGTATTCAGACCATAACTTCAGGTCTGCCACATTCTCTTTGGAGACCACATTCTACATAAATGATGAATCAGAATGGAAACCTGAGTTACACGTCTATGGGTAGATTCACCATCCATTGGAGATTGGAGTGTCTATGTACTCTGTTTCCCCTAAAATAAGACCTAACTGGAAAATAAGCCCTATCATGATTTTTCAGGATGCCTGTAATATAAGCCCTACCCCCAAAATAAGCCCCAGTTAAGATTGTAAGCCAGACAGATCCATTTTGTATCATATTTCCCCCCAAATAAGACCTAACTGGAAAATAAGTCCTAATGCATCTTTTGGAGCAAAAATTAATATGACCCAGTCTTATTTTGGGGGAAATATGGTAATAGTTACACTCCTTAGTGGTTTTCTCAAATTCGTTAATGTAACCAGTTTCGTAATCTGTTCTGAGAAAGAGACCAAATTAAATGAGACTATAGTGTCGTTTAATATATAAATTAGCTTGATATTACTTGGCTTATTACTGTAGGTCTGATTGTGATTGTTATAGCCCAATCTCTGATTGTGATTGTTATAGCCCAATCTCAATTTTACAGGGTCAGCAAGTCCCAAGAAAAGACCACTTGAAGAAGATAAGCAAGAAGAGCCTGCTGCCAAACAGCTAAAAACAGAAAATGGTGCTGAAATTCAGTTGTAAAACTGCAAAAACCATTTAATGCTATTTTTATTATTTTAATATAGTTTTAAGTCATTCCTCCATCCATCTTTTTTTTCTCACAAGAGAATCTGATAAAATCTACTTTGATGTCTACCTGTAAGACAAAGAAGAAAATTACATTTTGAGATTCTTTGTTGGAATAGTGGCTGATTTAACATAGTTCTTTAAAAATATCTGATGAATAAGCCTATAATTAGGCTGAAAGAAAAGGCTGAAAAACTGAACTATATCCTAGTATGTTATGTACAAAACTTTTTATTGAGTAGTGTATAACAAGTATCAGTATCTTGTGTATTAAAGGTTTGTGAATCTTTGTGTTCAGTTACAGATGTATCAAATTGTATTGCTACCTTTAGTTTATTGGAAGGAAAAAAAAATCTATAAATAAAATAAAACAACTATGTAAAGTTACCATGAGCACCTAACTCCAATTTTGTACTTGTCTTCAATGCTGCATTAGAGCTTTCTCAAAATATAATATCTTTTCTTTGTATGGCAATGACAGAAAGTGTCTGCTCCAATGAACAGATGTTGCTTTAGGTTTTAGTGCAAAGGTGACTAAACATAGCTTCTACAGAGACTGCTTTTCATATAACAAAATCCAATATAGATTATATTATGTGATGAAGGAACAGGGGAATTGATCTAGTAAATAAATATACCCTGCTCATAACTTTTATTTCAGAAAGACTTAAAAAATAGTATTGTAATGTATTATGAACAAAAGTAGTCCATCAATTCTGATTCTGTACATGTGGAAAATCTCATTTAGTTTTGATTTCTAACATGCGCTCCGTGCACTAGTAAATGTGCTAATTTGAGAGTTTATTATAATTGTGATCCAGCTTCTAAAATTTGTGGACTGGATTTGTCTTAACCAAATAGCTAGATCCATATTATTCCTGTTTATCTTCTTCTCCCCAACCGTTCTACTTGTGATAGACAAAAATCAAAGAACAGGTATAGAATTAGAAGGATATTTCTACAATAGAAGGTAGTCATCAATCTGAAATATATTTTATTTTGCTTGTTCACTCTTTTTAGCTAAAGAGTTAATGGTGACTTGAGAATGCAGGTAGAATGGAACATGTGTGTGCTAAACAGAAAGGTTGCACAGCCCTTTCAATTTGAAGGCGAAATGAATTTGGAGTTTGTACAGATGCTCAGTTTATACCTGTATGCAGATGCTTAATATAGTTGTTGGCTTTCCTGTGATCACGTAGTTGCTTGGCACAAAATCCCAAGAATATGTGAGTTCGACTTAAGGAGTTTTAGACACATACTAAATGTGTGTTCCTGTATACTCCAAAACAGCTTTTTACTTTATGTACTAAAATCCTGCACAACCCCAAACACAGAATTTTACATTTTATTTATGTGAACTGGTTTGGTTCAGTCTAGTTTAAATTAGTGCCATTCTCTTTCAAGGGTGAATGCCTATGCCCTATGCAAATAATACTGCATTCTAATAATTCTGCTACCCATATGGATTTTACCACAGGGTAATCTGCATGATTCTCATAGTAGTTGTTATTACACACCCCTGCTTTGTAGTCCTTTTACGATATTAGTATAGTAGGTTTTATCTTCTCTGATAAAACACCATGATAACTTTAATCTTTTCTGAGTAGGAATTCTCACTGATAAGTCTTTCTTGTCTATCATACAACACATCAACCTGTCACTGAAAGATAAGAGCCACATATTTGATTGCACCAGCAAGAGAATGGTGAATTGGTGTATGTAATAAAATAGGTCCCATGTTGTTGATTAGGATAAGAGACTCCTATGGCTCTAGAAATTAAATAGTATCATATTTCTACTCCCTCTTGTTTAGATCTTCAATTTTGTTTTCAATACCAGATTATATGTAGAGACCCAGCTCAAATAGAAACATTTTTGGCTACGATCATTTGCAAACAGCTCAGTTATTTAGCAACACATTAAATAGGTTTACTCTGAATTAAAAGCGGCCTAATACTTACTGATTTTTTCTTGTGGAATTTATATGATGCTGGTAGATCATATTTCAGTTCTACAAGTGAATTAAAAAGAATTTAGGCTGTAATGGAAAATCATAAATATATTTGAGAAATGATATATACTAGCTGGAAACAGTTAATACACGTATGATCTGAATTAACTGATACTGGGTTACTGCATATACTTATGATTACATAAAAGTATCTTGTGTCTGGTTGAGTAGCAACAGTTCATTAGAGATCAACTTCTATAATGCAAATACTGCCTATATTTTGAGCATATTTAATTAAGATACAATTATAAAATAATTTTCACAATAGTTTTGGATCTGTGTATTTTAAAAAGCACAAGGGAAACTGCTATGAAACAGTATAAAATGATTAAAAGTAAATAAAACATATTTTGTCATGCTATTTAAGACAGCTTCTATAAAGGTATTTGGTATCCTATATAAAGATAGACTAATATTTGAATGGGAACTCTGTGTGCCTTTAAATTGAATTCAACAATAACAACTTGTTCTTACCTGCTAAAACTTCCATCCCTATATTCCATTCATCTGCTTTTTTCTGAATATGCTGAGCATGAAAGGAATGCAAGATATTAGAGGTTCCCTTAATTTTGATAAATCTATATATATTGCGTCTGATGACGATGATTTCCCTGAACAAATTTTCACAAGGTTTTTCTGTTCTAAACATTGAAAACTAAACTTCTAGATTTTGCACAAGCTGATTGGTATTATAAAAGTTTAATTCTAATATATCTGGAATATGGTGTTAATAAAATGTCTTAGGCTATTCCAGGATACCTGATTTCAGATCTTATGATTGTAGAATACCCAATATTTCTAATCTTATTGTTCCATACAAGAATGTGTATCAGCACAAACTTTAGACATACTTGTCGAGTTGATGTTTTATGCAAGGAATACACAGCTATTCTTGCCATTTGTACAGCTGTCTTCAGAAAAGCCATATCCATGCCTATAAAAATAAAAAGTGTTGAGTTTTAAACCTCTTTTACTCAGTCATAATTATTGTCTCTCCTGCATTTCTAATATCTCAGCAGCCTTAAGCAATATCACCTACAGAAATAAAGTAGTCTTGTTGGTGTTAAGAAAAGCTTGATAATGGTTAGCACTGTATTATTATCTAGCTTTGAGAATACATTTTTCTTTCACTACTAGGTGCCTAACTGATCTGAATACTACAGGTAGTCCTCGACTTACAATCACAACTGAGCCCCAAATTTATGTTGCTAAGCAAGACAGTGGTTAAGTAAGTTTTCCCCATTTTATGACCTTTCTTTCCACAGTTGTTAAGTGAACTACTGCTTAAGTTAGTACATGGCTGTTAAGTGAATCTGGTTTCTCCACTGATTTTGCTTGTCAGAAGGTTACAAAAGGTGATAACATGACCCCAGGACAATGCAACCATCACAAATATGAGTCATTTGCCAAGTGTCAAAATTTTGATTGTGTGACCATGGGGATACTGTAATGGTCGTAAGTGGAAAACTGTCATAAGTCACTTTTTTCAGTGCTGTTGTAACTGAACAGTCACTAAATCAACTGTTGTAAGTCAAGGACTACTTGTATTAAATATTCAGTGTTCCCCTATTCTCAACAGACAGCAAACTGAATTTTGTTTTTTAAACATTCCTAATTAGTATGTTTTAATGTTTAATCAGTTTAAACAATTTAATAATCTGTATTATGTAACCACCTTTGTTTAGATATATTGCTTCAACTATTTTTTATATTGAATTAAAGTTCTAACATCAGAGTTTAAGGTTTGATTTCTATCAGATATTTTTGATTATCTCACTAATAAATGTACTTATCAATAATAAACACATAATTGGTTAAATAATTATCTAGTATGTGCTAAACTATCAAAAAAGCTTTTGCCTTAAATATAGAATGGAAGGCACAGTCCACAGTATGCTAATGGTAGAAATACATTTATAAAATGAAAGCTATTTCTAGGTTATACTTGTTTTAAGACAGATAAAAGTAGGGATATGAAGGAATTGAATTTATGGATGATTGGTGGAATACAGGCTAACAAAAACTTCGGAGATAAGATATAAATTAACCTTGCTTACTACGAATCACAGAATGTAACAAATCTAGCACAAAGGTTTTAAGGTAGGGATTAAGAACTTTTAACTACAAAGGTAATATGGTACTGGAATATATGGCAGAGATACATGGTTACTTGGCAGGAATGGGCAAAACATCCTTTGCATGCAACAGCTAGTTTCAAATTGTCCATGAATTTAAACACCTGAATTCTGGTCAGATAGTTTGCAAGGAGATCAGAAAAAGCCAAGAAAGTTGGTGGCAACGGTTAAGAGAAGGCAGGAAATAAAATGCTCTGGGGAGATTGGGTGAGGCTGACAGGGATTAGTTAGCTATGTAGGGTTGAAGTCAAATAAATGATGCTGATGTCAAGAGCACCACACTAGACCGGTCTGCCCATCTATCTTCCCTGACAAAAGTGCCTACCTTTCCCTTAGCTGGGAAAGATGGGGTGGGGGTGGGTCAGGGCAGTTTATATTATGTTTGAAGGGAGAGACATGGCAGCCAAGAGATGGTAAGAAAAGGAAGTATGGGTTCACTGGCATTATGGAAATGCTATAAAATAAATAAAATTAGATAGTGGCTTCTTCAGGAAATTCATTCCCATTCAAGGAAAAAAAATGGCTAACCTTTATTGTGCTTAGTTCCAAAAGGAGGATTCATAATAACTGTATCAAATGTTTTGGATATTTTGTCAAGCAAAGAACATACGTTGCACTGAACCATGTCAACATTTGTGAGGTCAAATTCTTCAGTATTCCTGTTAAATACCTCCAGCGCATTGGCATCTATATCAAATCCTATACATAACCTGAGAAAAATAAAATTAAGAGAATTATAGTAGCATATATTACTTTTAAAACTTGTTAACTCCTACTGCTAATCTTTAAGATTAATTTTAATACTACTGGTAGATCTGTTGTGATTTTCATTTTTTTTTTTGTTAAAGGAAAAATGAACTCTTTGATTTCTAAATGACAGTTATATAAATTTTGAACGATTAAGACAATGTGAGTACCTAAACTGCATTCTTAATTAGAAATGTGTCTAATAAATCTGTATTTACAATATAGGTAGTCCTTGACTTACATCCAGAATTACAGTCTTAATTTGTTGAACTCATTAAATGTGATGTCAGTGTGAAGTATGAAATCAGACCCAGGAACGTGCCTGTGCCTGAATTCACAGCCTAAGTTGTTAAGTAAATGCCACAGCCATTAATTGGTTTTTTCAATGGGCATTTTTTGCCAAAACCCAGAAGTAAATATCAGAAAACAGCAAAATCCACCAAAAATTGCAGTTGTGAGACTGCAGCATGGTGCAAATGGCCATCAATGCAAATCCAGTAGTCAAAACACCGAAAATACAATCACTTGATGCAGATGTTTGTGTATGGCCATCAGAACTCTGGAACTGGGTGGTAAGTAGCTCAGGGAGATCTGTCATAACTTTGAATGGTCACTAAGCAACCAGTTGTTAAGCAAGGACTACCTGTAGTTGGACTGAATGGCAAAGATCCAATTTGACTGCTTTAGCCATGTAGCTTTTCTTGGTGGCAACACAGAAATGGCTTGTCATTACCTTTGTTTTATTTCAGGATGGTTGTTTTTTTTTTAAACTTCGTAGTTTTAGTTTACAGCCCAGGGATTTCCTAGTAATCTGATTCTGATTAGCTTTAATCATGACTAATTAAAAACATGCAACAAGCATTTTCTAAAGCTACCATTTAGATCAGTGGTTCTCAACCCTTCTAATGCCGCGACCCCATAATACAGTTCCCCATGTTGTGGTGACCCCCAACCACTTATACATCACTGGGTGCCAGGGGTGTGGCCAAAGAAAAGGGGAAAAAAATGGTGGACAGCCTTGTTTGGCGACCCCCGTGAAATGGTCGTTCGACCCCAAATGGGGTCCCGACCCACAGGTTGAGAACCACTGATTTAGATGGATTTATTTTGAGATAATATAGCTCCTTGTTTTGACATTCTTGTTCTGAAGTACCTCTGGTTTTCATCCTTCCTCATTTAGTTTAATATTAAAAGAGCAATAAGAAAATGAGATTCCTTACCCTGCTCCCAACATGGCACTTCCAATGCTCAGTATGCCACAACCACATCCAAGGTCTGCCACAATCTTGTTTTCAATATCATCAAATGTATTATGAATTGTATAAAGCATACATGCTGGAAAATAAAAACATATAGGCAACAGGTTCAGAGCAAATACAAACTATACTAAAACTGGGATGAATAAAGGTCATCTTATCTATTTCCTCATTCAAGCAACATTTTATTTTATTCATCCACAAATTAATATGTCAGCAAACTTTATAACAGTAATGTAGTATAACACCTACTAAGATGGCTACAATGTGTCTGTAAGGCAGATAAAAACTCACATAAGTGAAATACCAAAGCTTTCAAGGAAAGGCCCTCCTTAAATACAAACATCTAGATTGAAAACAAGCACTGATTTTTATAGGTAGAAAAAGTATAGGGGAGAATCTAATCAAGAAACGCATTAGTTACACAGGAGACTTTATCACTTAAACTTTAGCAAAATATTAACTCCCCAACTTCTAAGATTCTTGGAATTAAACAATCAGCATTATTATATTAGATAAAGAACATATAATTTAATGAAGATAATCTTTAGAATAAGCTGTTAGAATATGTACAATCAACCAACACTATATACACGACAAGGAGAAGAGTAAAATTTACCTGCAATATGTGGCCGTGTCGGATATTGTTCAAGCAGGAGTTTTGGATTCTCAAAGACATCAACTTGCTGCAAACAACTCTCAAGTTCTTTAAGTTTTAACTTTTTCATGCTTAGAATTTAAGATTTATAAAGGGAATGAATGAATACATACAAATATTAATGCTTGTTTATATTGTCCTTTTTATAATCTCAATAAAATATTTTTTTTAAATCTGAGGCATACAATTTAAAATACAAAAAAACTCAAAATTTATTGACATTTATTTATATTTCATAATTCTTAGCCCATCTCCCTTGAATGAAAAAATGTTATCCAACAAATGAACTGGTTCATATTCCAACAGACTAATCATCTGGATTTGTATTACATTAAGCCATAAATTATGCTTCACAAACCATAATGGATGCATTAATACAGCAAACTAAACCAAATTTATACTAACATAGTATTTTGAAATATGAAACCAGACTGGGGAAAAAAAATCTGTTAATTTTTATGCTCAAAATTTAGTGTTGCTTAACTTTAAACATGGCAGAAAAACTGATATGTAGGGACATTTAAAATGTTCCAAAGTAACGACCTTACTTTTCTTTAGATGAACGTTAATGGAAAAAACTGGGGGAAGGAGGTAGATATTTCATACTTCTGAGCTTATGAACTGAAATTAATCCTGAGATGCATTGTTGTATCCAAGTTTCTTTCCAGTCGAGCTAGACTCCAAGCGTTTTAATGGACAATTATTTTTCTTGCCTGGTTTTTTTTCGAGTTTCCGTTAATTCTGGGATAAATTTGCAGAATATCCTTATACAGGAGGAAAAATAAGTTAACTATTTTATCTGTTAATATAAGTATAGAAATTATTTATACAAATAATCGCAACATCTACTCTACCCTACACCTCCTTAAAACATAGAAAACGCTTTTACCTCTCTGCCCTTTCCTCAACGATCACGTATTTCCGCTTTGTGCAGCAACTTAAGCAACCCTCCAAACAAGGGAAACAAAGTCCCATGCCTTCAGTTCCTATCCAGAAAACGGAGCACAAGGAGCCTCCCCCCCCATATCCATTATTCTGGAAATCCTAGAAATAGAAAAGAAGCGAAGCTGATGGGATCTCAATTTGGACACGTCTATCCGAAAGAAAATAGTTTTAAAGTAAAGAAGTCCGGTTTCTGTGGATTGTTATGTAATGCTGTTATCATCTATTTCCCCGGACTTTTAAAAAAATAAATTCCGCAATGCCAGGAGGAGGGTTTTACTTGCACATAAATATAGAGTATACCATAAAGGTGTGGTGAATACCTCACAGGTTTGATTCGATTCGACTCAGTTCGATCCATCTCAATCCTTCGAAAATTTAAATGTGGTTCATTATGGCTCGAAAGTTATCTAAAAATACTAACAATACTTAACCTGCGGTAACTGCTGTTCCAAGGTTTAACGCCTTCTGTGCCATCAAGTCATTTTCGACTCCCAGCGATCACACAGATGAACGTCTTAGCAACTGCTTATTTTTAATGGTTGCCGTTTCCGCTTGCCTAAAGATTACGCATTTTATTTCTGCTCACCTCATCGAGGCTTATGTTGCATTTCCACATTCTTTGGTTTTCCCCCCCCTGTGCATTTATGCACAGTATAAAGTAAAGCTTGTCTTGCTCTGTGGGTATGTAACAGTCGGCTTTCTCCACCTTCGCTAGAGATTGATGACACTTGTTCCTTTGGCACGGGGAAAATTTAGGAGAACATTTCAGATCAGAAAGATCTTATTCTGGGGTGCCTGCTATTAGACTATTTAGCAACAGCTTGCTATGTAAGAAGACCCGGTAAGCGCCCTGCTTCATCCCTGATAAGTTTTTGGTCCTACTTCCTTAAAGTTTCACCCAGCCATAATCAACGCCTAACCGGATTAAGTTCATTAAAGGAAGGCGGGCAAGAAGAACTTGGCACCATGAGAAAAGTGCCGCTTAAAGTCCTAAGCGCATGGGGGGGGGCAACCTCAGCGGCCCCTGCCACGCGGACTAAAGTCTCCTCGGGGGCAAGTTCGCTCCCGAGCAAGCACGCGGGGATTGCAGCTCTTGGTTTTCCCCGAGGCCTTTCGCAGAAAGCGCCTTTTCAACCGGCTCTTCCAGCTGATGAAGGTCCAGTCCCGAGCATATACGAGCAGCGTTTATCAGCGCGGGCACCACCAGCGAGTCTCTTCACGGAGCGGGGGTGGGAGGGAGACGACGGGAGGCTCTCGGAGAGGGCAAAGCAGTAAGGGCGGTCAGCGCTGTGGCAGAAGGTGGAGGGGAGAGAGTACTGTAGGCGGCCGGGGTGCTGACTTTCCCGGCTATCGCGAGAGGCGCCGCTAGGAGGGAAGGGAGGGGAAAGGCGAGAGAGGGAGGCAGGTGAGAGAAGAAGCGCAGCTAGAGTCGGAGGGCTACGCCGCTCATAGCGGCTGCCTTGGTGGACGGACGTCCTCGGCTGCCCTCATGGCGGGTGCGGGGGCTGGAGGGGGCGCCCAGGAGAAGCGGGCTACGGCGGCGCGCCTGAAAGCGGCCCTCAGCGCCGCCGTAGCTGCCGCCGCCGCCGCCGCGGCCGAAGAGAGCGAGGCTGCCGGAGAACTCCAGGCGCTCCTGGAGCGGGTCTTGGGTCCCCTGGCGGGCAGCGACGACACCGAGGCGGTGTCCGAAGCGCTGGGGTGGTGCCGCTCTTTGCTGGCGGGCGGCGAGCCGTGGGACGGCTTCGTACAGGCTGTCAGGGCCTATGACCCGGCCACGCTCTGCGGCCTGGTGTGGACGGCCAACTTCGTGGCCTACCGCTGCCGGACTTGTGGGATCTCGCCTTGCATGAGCCTCTGCGCCGAGTGTTTTCACCAGGGCGAGCACGCCGGACACGACTACAACATGTTCCGCAGCCAGGCAGGGGGGGCCTGCGACTGCGGCGACGGCAACGTAATGCGGGAAGCCGGGTGAGTGGAAACAGCCCACTGGCTAGCGAATGGGAGGATCCCGGGGCCGCTCCAGCAAGTGTGTGGGGTTTCAGAAAAGCCACGAATGGCCCGCTCGCTCTGTTCCCTTTTTCCCAAGTGGTTTTGAAGGAAGCACGCGTGCCAAAATAAAAATAAAAATCGTGTATGACAGGGCTGTGATCCGGAAGGACAGGTGATGTAAGCTCTGTAAAGAAGTTAGCCACCTCTAGGCTGACGCCTCATGCTATTTCATTGGGACTATAGTAACTCATCTTCATGGGCGTCTGCTTTTAGGATCCGTACTCATAGTAGCTAAGACACAGTACTTTTGTGTCCATCTAGTATGTTGAATCGGGGATAAGCCCCTAGAATGCAGCACAACCTCCCGCGTACTCTGTAGCATCAATATGTCCTGTTCCCTAAATGTATGTAGAATCTGATATATTGCATAAATTTTTGTGAAGCAGGTTTTAGTTTGTAGAAGCCATAATAAATTTGTCTTTAAAGAAAATTTACTCTTAAGCTTACACTTGTTCCACAAGCTGCATTCCTTTGCGAATTACAATCTTTACTTCAACAAGAAGTCCTAAATTATTCTTAGGAGAGAAAATATCAATTCTTGGACATGAAAGTTAGGTATCAATAATTCTGCCAGCCAGGTTCAAACTCTTGGACATTTTCCTTGGCCCCTGGAGGCCTATAAGATTTTGCTGTTAAAATTCTGATAGGGTTAGTGTATCTATAAAAACAAAATCGCAAACATGGTAGAAGGCAGATTAATATGGCTCCATATTTCCTGATTCGTACATTTTAAATATGAGATTGAAAACTATACTATTAATAAAAGATACAGTATTCTTCTGCTCATTAATTGTATTTATTTATTGATCTTTTACATTAAGTTGAAAGAAGAGTAATGTTGCAGGACTCTGTATAAGTTAGAATTGTTAAGTTTGCATCTTATATATTCCAGGCAATACAGTACTTCTTTTTATTCTGTGTTCTTCCTGAAGTTAAAAACATTGGCTTGACTCACTACACTATGCCAGTATATTAATTCATGATTCTGTATAATAAATAAAAACAGAAAATTGTAGGGAATTCATTCTTATGTGAATTCATATCTTATGTGAATTCATTAAGTAGTATCCCTTTTGCTAGCTACAGGTCAGCAAGTTGTAGAAGTTTCCATATAGTGTTCTATGTTTTCACCAAAATGCCCATGACATTATTACCCCATATTCTCTTAACACTGGTAGAGATTAATTATAACTATGTCTTTAGCCCTTCCATATGAATGTTTATATTATTAGGAGGCTTTATAAAGTTGTCAATCAAAGGTTATGCAAGGGCTCATTTTTGACATTTGAGAAATAGAGAAATCCCACATACCAAATAACTTGTCTATAGTAGGAAATATAGGAGAAATGGGGCACAGGCTGTTGCACTGAAGACTTGTTTCTAATTTCAGTCCAGGTTAAATCCTTGGACAAAATAGTATTCAAGCAAATTACCAAAACAAATTCCTGTACAACATGCTTTTATTTTGTGGCAAAACAAAATGTTGACTTCTGAATTTGAAGTCATGGTTCAACTAATATAGCATAAAGAATAATAAAGGGCCAACGGGATAAGGACATACTTGAAAAAGGTTAGAAAATATAGATTACCTTAAAGAATGGAGTAAATAGTTGGAACAAGAAAGTAGCCTGAGAGAAGAGCTGACTGACAAAATGATGCAAAGAACTATAATAAAAGAGATGACACATGGGGCATATTTCCTTTTTGAAAGTCAATAATGCACTCAAATGTTGGGTAGAGCTGCTGCTAGTGGTGCTGGGGTAATAGTACATGTCAAGTTGCTATGAGGGCATACTTTCAGTTCAGTACTTTTTTGACAGGATGAGATGATTGAATACTGCCAAACTTTCTTGTCACAAAGAAAGCATGTGATAGAGTCATCCTATCCTCTGCCTCTATGTTAGTAGTTTGATACATGAACTTTGAAGTATGCCAGAATGTAAATAAGTCTCAAGTGTTGACTACTCAGTGTGATATACGCTGCCCATTGTTATTAGTATGAATTTAGAGAGAGAAAACAAAATATCTGTGGGCTCTAGTCATTTTTATTTTCATGCGTGAACAGTTGCACATGACAGTAGACAAGTTTTTTCATTAAAATATTACTACACCTTATAATTTATTGGTAATATAACAGTAGCCTTCAGCCTTTGTGGAAAAGGTTCACACAAGTCATAAAGTGATTGCTTTTATTTTTGAATATTACAGTGGGGCAAAAAAGTATTTAGTCAGCCACCAATTGTGCAAGTTCTCCCACTTAAAAAGATGAGAGAGGCCTGTAATTGTCGTCATAGGTAGACCTCAACCATGAGAGACAAAATGAGAAAACAAATCCAGACAATCACATTGTCTGATTTGGAAAGAATTTATTTGCAAATTATGGTGGAAAATAAGTATTTGGTCACCTACAAACAAGCAAGATTTCTGGCTCTCACAGACCTGTAACTTCTTCTTTAAGAGGCTCCTTTGTCCCCCACTCGTTCCTGTATTAATGGCACCTGTTTGAACTTGTTATTAATATAAAAGACACCTATCCACAACCTCAAACAGTCACACTCCAAACTCCACTATGGTGAAGACCAAAGAGCTGTCAAAGGACACCAGAAACAAAATTGTAGACCTGCACCAGGGTGGGAAGACTGAATCTGCAATAGGCAAGCAGCTTGGTGCGAAGAAATCAACTGTGGGAGCAATAATTAGAAAATGGAAGACGTACAAGACTACTGATAATCTCCCTCGATCTGGGGCTCCATGCAAGATCTCATCCCGTGGGGTCAACATGATCACAAGAACGGTGAGCAAAAATCCCCAGGGGGGCCTAGTGAATGACCTGCAGAGAGCTGGGACCAGCGTAACAAAGGCAACCATCAGTAACACACTACGCCGCCAGGGACTCAGATCCTGCAGTGCCAGACGTGCCCCCCTGCTTAAGCCAGTACATGTCCGGGCCCGTCTGAAGTTTGCTAGAGAGCATTTGATGATCCAGAAGAGGATTGGGAGAATGTCCTATGATCAGATGAAACCAAAGTAGAACTGTTTGGTAGAAACACAACTCATCGTGTTTGGAGGAGAGAGAATGCTGAGTTGCATCGAAAGAACACCATACCTACTGTGAAGCATGGGGGTGGCAACATTATGCTTTGGGGCTGTTTCTCTGCAAAGGGACCAGGACGACTGATCCGTGCACAGGAAAGAATGAATGGGGCCATGTATCGTGAGATTTTGAGTGCAAACCTCCTTCCATCAGCAAGGGCGTTGAAGATGAAACGTGGCTGGGTCTTTCAGCATGCCAGTGATCCCAAACACACTGCCCGGGCAACGAAGGAGTGGCTTCGTAAGAAGCATTTCAAGGTCCTGGAGTGGCCTAGCCAGTCTCCAGATCTCAACCCCATAGAAAACCTTTGGAGGGAGTTGAAAGTCCATGTTGCTCAGCGATAGCCCCAAAACATCACTGCTCTAGAGGAGATCTGCATGGAGGAATGGGCCAACATACCAGCAACAGTGTGTGCCAACCTTGTGAAAACTTACAGAAAACGTTTGACCTCTGTCATTGCCAACAAAGGATATATAACTAAGTATTGAGATGAACTTTTGATATTGACCACATACTTATTTTCCACCATAATTTGCAAATAAATTCTTTCCAAATCAGACAATGTGATTGTCTGGATTTGTTTTCTCGTTTTGTCTTTCACAGTTGAAGTCTACCTATGATGACAATTACAGGCCTCTCTCATCTTTTAAAGTGGGAGAACTTGCACAATTGGTGGCTGACTAAATATTTTTTTGCCCCACTGTATATGAACCCAGTCATTGAGATTGTAAGTAATAGTTTATGATATATTCCCAGTTAAAGTAACAGTGATGTTTCCTGCATTGTATGTTGTTACCTGAATACAATATCAAAAGAATCCTAGAAGATAAAGTAGCATAATGAATTAATGAATACTTTCTCCTGTATTTTAGCACTATGGGGCAAACAAACCAAGATTTCTACTTGAAGATGGCTTGTGTATTTAGAAAAAGGCTTGCCACACTAAAATAAAAATTTGTTAATGAGTGCCTTTGCACTCATGCACACGCACACACACACACACACATACACCATTTTCTCTCACTGCCCATAGTACAAAAGTCTTTTTCCAAAGTTTTGATCAAAAAGTCAGATATGATGTGGAGTGAGGTAGCGATCTGTATATCATTGGTATTGACATATATGGTGATAATGTCTTAATTTTTTTTGTTCAGGGGAACTTTTTGAATGGAGGATTATTCCGTCCGGAAAACAAAAATAGTAATGAAATTATTTTTCTATGTGTCTGTAAAGAAATAGGTTTATCCCACTCCACAGATATTTATGAAAGTTAATCATTTTTTGAACATAATGAATCGAAAATGTGTTCACTCCTATGCAACAAGTTCTTTCTAATGGTTCTTACCAGGTTGTTTTTTTTTTGTTTACATTTTGGAAATGTAACTGGTTATTCTAGTCCACTGACTGGAAGTACTCCTAAGCAAGAATGTAAATAGGGAAGTGATTGTGTGGCAAAGATGAAGAACCAAGCCTTTTCTTTTTGGAGACATGGAGGATAATGGAAAGGGTTATGGAAGATGGCATACTTGAATACTTATTTACATGAAAATAGAATTTTATTGCATTCTATAAAGATATTGTATACTAGCTTACACCTGAGATATTCTATACCAATGAAGTTTTTCATTTGCTCTTTATATCTGGAGAAAGAACATATACGAAACATAAAATAAGTTTTGGTTTAAATTCAAAAATTGTACTCCAAAAAGTTCTGCTTCCAGAACTTCAGATAGAATCTGCCCACCTGTTTTGCTTAGGCTGGGAATGGTTCCTCTCAGGATGTTCTGGGAAAGTGATCAGAAACAGTCATTCTTGTTTTATACTTCGTAACTCAGAAATTCACTGTGTCAAACCCCTTATGGCAGCTCACAATTGAGGAAGTAGGACTTTCAGGAATTCAGAGGAGGCAGGTTTATTGTAATCAGCAAAGGGGTGAGATTGTAGAATCTTGAAAACTGTATAACAAGTGTAGTTACTGAGTATACTGTATTAGGACTATGCTTTTATTGCCTTCTAGCAATCTTGATTTAATGGGAAGAGTGCTAGTTGCTTATTTGAAATCACAAAATGTCCATCTGTCCTTGTTTTGCTGTATTTTAGAAGCATAGTTTTTATTCTCGGGTCCGATAATTCCATCACAACTGCCTCTCAAGGTTAACATGGTTCTTCTGCTAATGTTTTGAAAGGCCGTGAAAATTACTCTTTTCCACTGAGCTTTTAGCTGAAATATATTGTGGAAGAAAGGGCTGAAGAGAGGCAGGGGTAAGGCTGCATGAATATGCCCCATTTTTCAACTTTGAGCTTTATCATCTGTAGTGCTTAATTACTGTGCACACTTGCAACCTTAGGTGCTTTTTAAGATCAACGAGATAACATGAAATGGAAAGACACAACTTACAACCAGTGGTGGGATTCAGCCAGTTTGCACCACTTCAACAGAACTGGTAGTTAATTTTTTGTTGACCAGGCCCAGAACGGACTTCCAGAAGCAGCATCCACACAGAGAACTGGTTGTTCACATATTTGAATCCCACCACTGCTTACAACTGTTTGCTTTATGATAGCTTGAATTAACGACAGCCTCCGGAAAAGTCATTTATACCTAAATTTGAACTTATGTCGGACACCCCACCCCCACAATCACATGATCACAATTTGGGCACTTGGTAATGGACTCCTATTTATGATCAGTTGCAGCATCCTGCAGCCACATGATAATCATTTGTGATTATTTTTTTTTTGCCAGTTTCCATCACTAAATGCCACTGGTGACACTGGATTGGCATTTACAACCATGGTAAAAATCATCAAAAAAAGCAGATTCAGTCATGTAATGACTGGACTTATGAGTGCAGTGACTTACAATGGAAATTCCGGCCCAATTGCGATTGTAAATTGAGGACTACTTGTAGCAGATCTATGCATTTGTAAAAGAGAGGACAAACCCTGTCAAAGTTAGCACATAGGAACCTAAAGAATATGGTACAGCAGGGGTGTCAAACTCAATTTCATTGAGGGCCGCATCAGCATTGTGGTTGCCCTCGGGGGCCGGGTGGGTGTGGCCAGGGTGGGTGCGGCCTACTGGGTGGGTGTGGATGGAGTGGGTGTGATCTACTGGGTGGACATGGCCAGCTCTACATTGTTCGCATCAAAGGTGCCTGTGGGGGCCTGGGCAGGAGTGGGACAGATCTGAGGGTCTCTGGCAGAAAGGGGTGGGACCGGGGCAAGCGCCAAGGCATGGTCCATTTCTTCATTCCTCACAAAGGGATGACACCTCCCCAGCATGCACCCAGGGGGTGGGGCCGACACAGCAGGGGCTGGTTCCTTGGTGTTTCTAGACGGCCTTGTGGAGCTAAGACTGAATGCGTTTCAGCATAGATGGCCACCACAAAATTGCACATTGGCTCCTGGCCGGCCTGAGCCAGGACCAAGGCAGCGGCGGCCGTTCCCTCATTGTTTCCAGGATGGCTTCGTGGGCCACATGAAACCATTTTGCGGGCCGCATCCGGCCCCCGGGCCTTGTGTTTGACATGTCTGTGGTACAGGAAGAAGTGTAGAACCAATCTATGCCCTCGCATTACAAAGGAGAAGCTCACATGGTTTGCTTGCCATCTGTCTGTTATGGAACCTATAGGAGCTCAAAAGTCAGTTTGGATAATCCCCAGTTGGAGAGGGATGGATGTGCAGTTGACTGTAATTGGTGTTCAGAATAGATAGGAAGTCTTGTAAGCTTTTTTCAAGTTTATTTGGGAAGTCATTATTATGACATGAGCAGCTACATAAATTGAATAATATATATATACAGTACACACAACTTGTTCCTGGTAACTGCTGTTAACTTACACATTTTGCAGACATGTCACATCCAGCAAACAAACCTCTATTGTTCTGCATGATTTCCTCCTACCCAACTGCCTGTAGTTAATACTGTTGTATCTGTTCCCTCCATAAATCACTAAGTGTACAAATTATTATCCCTGTGAAAATGTCATACAATTCATTGGGATACTTTGCCAAAGGCTGGACTGAGTTCTGCTAAAAGTTGCCTTCCAACACTTTTTCACATCCTTAGACTGGCAGGAATTTTAGACTTCTCATTTGATTCATCTAAATAAATTTTCTTTTTCTTTTTTGTTGCGGAAGGGCAAAAATAAAATAAAAACAATTCATTGATAACAGTATTGAGACAGCTTTGGTTGCACTTGTGGATGATCTGTATTGGGCTTGAAATGAGGGTAATGCATCCACCCTAACTCTCCTTGGTTTTTAAGTACTCTTTAATACATCAACCTTGGTGTCATTTTGGACCAGACAAGCAGTTAGGAATTGGAGGAGCACTCACTTTAATGGCTCTCCTCCTTCTTCTTGGATCAGCTCCAGTTGGGGTTGTGTTGGTCTAGTCCTAGACCAGGGGTAAGCAACCTTGGCTCTTTTATGACTCGTGGACTTCAACTCCCAGAATTCCTGAGCCAGCATGGCTGGCTCAGGAATTCTGGGAGTTGGAAATTCACGAGTCATAAAAGAGCCAAGGTTGCCTACCCCTGTCCTAGACCTTTGTTTTGTGGGGTGCTGCAAGGCTGTCCTCTTGAACATACATGAAGTTTCTGGGAGAGATCATCAGGGTAAAGTATCAGTAATCCCCAGTTGTATGTCTCTGTTTCTGGCTGCTAAACAAAATGTCAAAATTCTGCCCCAATGTGGGTGGTATACATTTTTTTTCTGTTACCTTGTTTGATATAAAATATTTTTTTGGAAAAAAAAAAAAGAAAAGCAGATGAACTAAAATTATTTTTACCTTGCCTGAGAAAATGGGTTAGTCTCCTTTCAGGAAGTAATTCCTTATTTGAAGCCATGGCATAAAAAAAGTCCTGCTCAATGTTTGAATAATATAATTGAATTAGAAAGCGATCACCAACTTTTATTATTGGTGTGTTAGTATTTTTAAAAAGACTTTTCTGTGATTTCATGTAAGTACACAGATTGGCTTATGTGTGGCATTAAAGTCCAGTGAATAATCATAGAATTAAAAAGGGCCATTGAAGCCATCCCTTACTCTGTGCAGAAAACCAATTTTAAGGATCCTTAATAGTTCTAGCTTCCATCTGAGCACATGAGGTGAAGGAGAGCCACAGATAGTCTTTGGGTTATGTCCATTTGTTCAATGGCCAAAGTGACAACAATGAACGAGGGAGACTTATGACATTACACCAAGCCACGATTTCTGACATTCCCTGCTGGCTTCCCACAAGCAAAGTCAACGGGGAAGTTGGCAGGAATAACAATAGCAATAGCATTTTGACTTATATACTGCCCCATGGTGTTTTCCAGCACTCTCTGGGTAGTCAGGATTGAAGTCCAGACTCTGGGCCAGTGGTTCTCAACCTGTGGGTCGGGACCCCATTTGGGGTCGAACGACCATTTCACGGGGGTCGCCAAACAACGCAGTCCGCCATTTTTTCCCCCTTTTCCTTAGCTGTGCTACTCCCTTTTATTCTATTGGCTTTTGAAAGGCAATAGAATAGACTCTCTTGAATAGAGTCTAATTCTATTGGCTTTCAAAAGCCAATAGAAATTGTCCAGGCTGTCTCTGCCCTGCTGAGCCCGCCAAAAGTCCCATTCTACAAATGGTGCTGCTCCAGTTGAGTAGTCCTCGACTTACGACTGGTTGAGTAGTCCTCGACTTACGACCGGTTGGGGGTCGCGGCATTAAAAAGGTTGAGAACCACTGCTCTGGGCAGAGTTTGCCTGCAAGATTGCACTGTAACCACTGCATCACCAGGAAGTCAAGTCACTCCTGTTCCTGCTGCTTTTTCATCCACCCTTGCTGTATAATGCCTACCCGTGGCAGCGTGGCACTCTTTTGTTTACCCTCCTGTGCTCTGTAGGGTTTGCCTGTAGCACTCCCCATGGCTTCCACCCACTGGTCCTGTGGTACAATAGGGACTGTCAAAACGCAGTCATGGGACATTGCATTTTACAACTGCATTGCTTAGTGATGGAAATCCCAGTTCCAATTGCCATTGCAACTCTACTAATACCTGTGACTGGCTGCATTTGATCAATTTGTCATTATGGACAAGATCTTTTCCCAACATTACACTGGAATTTGCTTTCTTACAACTTAACTCCATTGTGCTGAATTTTGCATTCTGTGGCAATAAAAAACAGTTCCTTACTTTCTTCTGTATGACATCCTTTTTGTTTATGAGTTGTTTTCCAACTACTGTATTGTATATGTAAGGACCTTTCTTTATTTCATTCAGGAAATTGTTGAAGACTTAGTTGTTCTCCCAGGCCTTGGGGACGGAAGAATTCCGGAGCCCCCTTTTTGGCATGGTCTTGCTTTTTAGCTTTTATACTTTCCTTTTCTGGCATGTATGTATGTATGTATGTATTTATTTACACACACGTGTGTGTATACACCTACACATACATACATACATACAATTGGTTTTTAGTTTAATCTGCCTAGAGTCATTTTGGGAGTCAGACAGCCTAAAAATAAAATATATATTTTTGTTAATTGTGATAATTTAATTTTGAATTACTTTATTACAGGTTCTGCAAAAGGCATCGAATAAAATCAAGCTCAGAAGTTCCATCTGTTCCAAAAGATTTGTTGATAATGTCAGAACTAGTTCTTCCACAATTCATCTTCTGTCTTATTCAGTACTTAAGAGAAGGTTATAATGAGCCAGGTAAACCTAATATCAATATTTGTGTTTTATGTCACAAGTCAAGTTCTTAACACTACTAATAAATTTAATTTTATTTGTTTTATTTTGATTTGGATGGGTTGAGGTTTATATTCCTTTTTATTTTCAGGATCATTGAAAATATCTATATAGTTATTAAGTGTCAATACCAACCTGATGGTGGTATAATAATTTCTAGGAAATTTTAGTTTCAAGTAATTTGTGATTTGCAAATGAATGGTATTTTGCCAAAGCTTGATGAAAATGTATATATTATATATTACAAGTGAATTTAATTTCGCAAGATTCAGATTCCCTTGAAGCTATTTTTCCTTCTGTCCTATTTAAGCAACTCTTAATGTTTTTTGAAGAACTGGAAGAAAAAAATGAATTCCATCTATTTCGAGATAGAAGAGAAGATGAGTTTGTATTCTATGTTGGTTTAAAGAGTAATTCTAAAAAAACACACATCACAAGTGCCCTTCTTAATAAAATATGAATAACAAAAGCCAAGCTTTAAGCACCAGATTACATTCAAGATATTGAGTGGAGTGATGAGTGAAAGAAGGAAAAATACTTGGATAATTAAAAATATCAAAAATCAAGAAAATAAGTCTTCTGATTGAGTGCAAAAGTTATAAGAATAACCACAATCCTATGCTGAACACAGGAGGAAAGAAAATCAATTACTTAGTTAAAATGGTTTATTATTCTGTCACAGTCTTCTTGGAACTTCTGTGTGAAAATGTATGTTATCTGCATATCAGTGTTACTTCAACTCAAATTCCTTGTGGCTTCTGTAAATGACTTCAAGTAGATGATGCAAAATATGTGGACCAAACAGAATATTGAGGTATCCCAGAAGTTATAGAATAGAGGATAAATTCTCCAATATCATTTTTTAGGCTTTGCCTTTTCAGAAAGGACTGAAACCAGAAGGATATAAATGGTGAAAGGTGGAAAACCACTGAGGTCCAAGGAACTAATAAGATCATATTGCCTATCCATTCCTTGATATCAGACATCAACCAGATGAGCAAAATTAGTTCTGTCCCCAAACTAAGTAGGAGTCCAAATTGTCCTACATCAAAATAATCTTTGTTATCCAAAACCACTTTGAGTGAAGTCACCAATTCTAGTCACATAAAGACAGTATGAAGTGTAGTTCAATTTCATCGGACATGCTAGTCTTTGCATATTCCCAGGCCAGAATCCAGTTGCCATTTTATTCCTACCTCCCTATGCCTACCAACAGTCCACTGGCAAGAGTTGGTTTACCATTGTGGCTCTGCTTCCCTATGCATGGTAAACAGTGGATGTGAAGGTGCTCATCTCCTCAGCCCTGCCTCCTTTGCCCATTAACTGTCAGCTTTGAAAGTTCACTTGCTGCTTCAGCCGCACATGCCCCAATAGACACTGATTTACTGAAGCATACAAATAGTAAAAAAGGTAGCAACATCTGTACTAATATTCAGAAAACTGACACTAGTGACTGTGGTTACCAACCCAGATTGCATATGCTTTGCTAAGAGGAATATGATCTTATACTGGTTACCCAAAAAGAAACATTTGAACATTAAATATATATCTAAAAAATGACGTCTCATTAGGCTGGAGACCTACATGCCTTTTTGTACTAAGAGATTTCTATTGAGGAAATTCTTGACCAGCAGGTTTCTGCTTAGAATTGTTATTATGGTATGTGGTGCATGTACAATCTAAAGTTATGGTTTGCAAGAGTGGTGTGTTCTATTTGGCAAAATAATAACCAGTCAGTAGTTATTAAGCAATTCAAACCATTTACCCAATTTTGTGCAAAATTCTTGCTTGGCTTCTTTCAGTTCTTGATTTGCCATCAGAAAAAGAACTTCACAAAGTTCTTCAGATGTTGGAACCCCACATTTCATTTCTGGAAGATCTGACAAAAATGGGAGGAGCAATGCGTTCGGTCCTTACTCAGGTTTTGACCAATCAGCAGTACTATAAAAGTCATAGTTCTGGTGAGTTGTTTTATTTTGCTTGAAGAAACATTTATAATTAAACTTGTTTTAATGCTTTAGGGTCAGGGTAGCTGCTAAAAGAGAAGCTGGCTTTACTTTGCTATGAACTGCACATTCTACTGATCTCTTTAAGCCTTACTGATGTCAGTTTTTGCTATTTTAATTGTTGAAAAATATTATATATTTGAGTTGCTTTTAGGATTTGGTTTATGCTGCTAATATAGTTTAGATGTTTTAGAAACTGGTTCTTAAAAAGTTTTGTAACCTTCCACAAATGTTTGTACTAAAGAGCATATTTTAAATCTTAAATAAAGAATATATACTGTATATTGCTTCTGTTCTTTTTCTTAGAGTAAATTGTGTCATTGTCCCCCTAGAACACTATATTGTTCTTCCTCTGCTCAAATTAACAAGTTCAGGTTTAAAGGTCCGTGAAGATGGAAGTAAAAGTAGTGATCTAGTTTCACACATTGCATTAAGCCATAATGTTCTTTGTTTTGTTTTGGCTTAAGAGTGTTAATGACCCACTGTTAAACCATGGATAATGGCTTAGTGTGTAAACTAGTCTATCATAATTTATTCAGGAAAGGATAAGCAAACCATGCCTTAGTGCAGTGTAAGAATGCAGCCAGCAAGTTAAGAATGTGACAAGTTCAAATATTTGGGTATTTATTTAACAGCAAAATATACTACACTAAAAGAAGATAACTATGAGAGATTAATGAAACAAATAAAAATAGATTTGGAAAGATGGGAAACACTTCAATTATCACTTCTAGGAAGAATAGCGACGGTTAAGATGAACATTTTACCAAAGCTAATTTTCCTATTTCAAACAGTGCCTATTAAACTTACTAAGAATTTTTTTTGATGATTTAAATGCAACGATTTTAAGATTTATATGACAAAAAAAGAAAGTGAGAATCAAATGTAAATTGTTACAAGAATCTAAGGATAGAGGGGGCTTTGGACTTCCAGACTGGAGACTTTACTATCAAGCGGCTATTTTGCTTTGGCTTAAAGAATGGATTGTATTGAGAAATAAAAGATTGCTTTACTTAGAGGGACACGACCTTCAGTTAGGTTGGCATTCTTTTATATGGTACAAGAAATCTAAAGCACATAAGTACTTTCAAAATCATGTGATAAGAAACGTACTACTTTCAGAATGGGAGAAAATTAAACATAAAATATATATGAAAATATCTGAGTGGCTCTCAACAATGGAAGCATTTGCTTATCCAAATCTGATTAATTATGACAAACTGGTTAGTTATAAAGACATTTTAGACAAAGAGGGAAAACTTAAGGACAGGCAAACTTTACAACTACAAGGTATTGACTTGACATGGTGGTCCTATTTGCAAATTCAAACAAGATACGAAAAAGATATAAAATCGACAGGTTTTTACAAAGAACAGACCCCATTAGATAAAATTTTGTTAAAAACAGATGAGAATTTGATTAGAAAACTCTATAAATTTCTTTTAAACTGGAAGATGGAAGAAGAACAAGTGAAAGAAACAATGATAGTATGGGCAAAGAACATTGAACGTTCTATAGATTTGGAAAACTGGCAAAAACTTTGGGATAAAAATATTAAGCTTACAAAAGCAGTAGCATATAAAGAAAATTTATATAAGATGTTTTATAGATGGCATATAACACCAGTTCGCTTAGCGAAAATGTTTAAAAATGTTTCGGATATTTGCTGGAAATGTAAACAATAGCCAGGCACTTATTACCATGACTGGTAGATATGCCCTATCGCTAAGAAATACTGGTCTAAGATCCATAGATGGTTGGAAAAGATGATGAAATTACAGATAGAATTTAAACCGGAATTGTTTTTGTTAGGAATATTAAGACCTAATTATGGTAAAGAGAATGACTACTTCATATGTATGTTTTAACAGCTGCAAGGATAGTATTTGCCCAATTTTGGAAAAATGAGAATTTACCATCTGACCAGATTATAATTACTAAAATTTTAGAGTGTGCAGAAATGGATAGACTAACGTTAGAAATGAAAGAAAAAGATGATTCAATTTATTTTAGAACTTGGGAAAAAAATTATCAATGGTTAGAGACACGTTAGAACTTGAAGGATTCAATATTTTAGAATAGATGACTGATTTTTAATTGAGTTCTAACTAACATTTTGATGATATGATTATTTTTCCTGATTTACTGATTCTCATTTTGATTGTTAGGATTTTTTGAGATTTTATTAGTAGTGTTTACTTAATAGATCAACATATTTGTTTACTAATTGTTTTTAATATGTTATAGTTTAAGCTTTGGTAAAAATGGTTGAATATGATATTTACTCATTATTATGATCCGGACGGTAACTTGTTTGTTGAAATATGTGATTGTACTATCCTTATTTTACCCTAATGCCTTATTCCCTTCCCCTTCCCCTTTCCTTCCACCCCTCCCTTTATCATACCTATATTGTTCTTATTTTTCCTCATCTATATAAACTTAATAAAATTTTGTTAAAAAAAAAAGAATGTGACAAGTAATTATGAAGGGATGAAAATACAGAATCAACAGTGCCTCCCCTGAGGCAATTCATTATTTACCCAGTTGAGCAGCAAGTGACAAATTGCACAAAAGCAATTTGATATGTTTACATTTATGTCAGCCAATGGTGACAATTCAGATTATATATATATTTAAAAGGGCTATCCTTAAAGTCCATCACGGCAATAGAACTTCAGTATTTTGCAAGCTTAGTTAGAACTTCCTCTATTACTTTTTATATAATTTATATAAAGTCTTTTTCCTGGTTGTAAGAATGTTCTTTAACAGCATTCTAGGGTTGAAAAGAAAACAGCATCCCCAAAACCAAATTAAATGTTTAAATAGAATTTGCACTAGTAAAAATATCACCATGCTGGTATATTGACCTTAATTTCAAAGCCAAGTTTATAGTCCCCATTATGGAATGATATCATGCAGAAATGTTCAACCTTTGAAAATTAATCTGAAAAGTCACAAAAGGATGCATGGCTGTAGTCTGGTTGATTTTTAGTTCTGGTGTATTCATATGCCAGAAAGGTCTAGTTCCTTTCTTGACTCACTCTGGCTGAATGTGCTATCTACAAAGGAATTAAATTTTCTTTCTAAGTAAGCATTACAGTCTGAATGCTGGAAAATATTTATGAATGGAAAGCATTATTTGAAGGTAAATGCACCAATCCATCCCATGGTTTCTGTAAAGTACTTATTATAATGTTTGTTAGACAATTTTTTTTAGCCTATACCATTCTGTAAAGATTGATCCTTGGAGTGAACTTGTATCTTTGAAATATATTTAAGGTGGTGGAGAAAATACATGTTCAAAGAAAAGCCATGAAAAATACCTAATAGCTTTGAACGGTTCTGGACTGACATTTGCTGAAGATAAGCTTGCATGTGGAATGCAGGATCAAGCAGCTGGAGCTAGTGCTTCAGTAGTTCAAGGTTTGTGTAAAAAATACTTTTAATTGTAACTAGAAGAATTCCCATGTTTGATATGTTAATGTATAGAACTTCTAAAGTGGTTTATGACATGTTCTTGAAACAGCACAAATGCAAGGAGAAAAAGGTGTGTCAGAATTCTTATCCAATTTTCAAATTTGGGGAATACCAGTTTAAATTATGGAAACATTAGGATCCCTTTCCAATAAATTTAGAAAATGCAGCATTTTGGATTACAAATAGTAATTGTACTAAGATGACATTTCAACAGTAGCAACATTTGTGTTCCATTCTAGAGATAGTAATAAATTACAAGTATCACTTAAAGATTTACCATTTTCTAGCTAAACTTTAATTCCAGATTCTAAAGAATTAATTTAGGTTTATATGGAAGAATTACTGTAGGTTTGTTTTTAAAATATTTTTCCAGTTTTGTATGAATTACAAAGGATATTTTAATTTTTAATTTCACAAGGTTTTGCAGGTTCTACACCAGCTTCAGGGCAAGGTGATTCTTCAGATGAGGTGAGACTTTCAGAATAAAATAAAATGTAATCTTGTGTGACAAAAATTAAGATACCATGAGCCTCATCGTGTTTGTTTTTGCTAACAAATTTATTTAATAGGATTATTTATGCTGAAAATGCCTCCAGTAAGAAAATTGTGATTACTACTCTTGCATTAATTTGGTCAACATTAGGAATCATAGTGTAGATCATTAATTTGCCCTTGGCTTCATTAAGTGAAGAGAATTGTCCTGGGCCACATATAAAATATATAATGTAGTTAATAAATATAAATAACAAACTTCCTTTATTTTTATTTTTTTTTATTATGGAGCCACATGGCTAGCTATCCAGACCCAAGGGTTGGATACCTCTGGTGTTAATACTGTAGTAACTTCTGAAAATAGGCTAGCTTAATATTATGTACGTTTACTTTTGTAAAACAGGTTTTAATCAGTGTTACTGAGAAGATGATATGCATACTTGTAAATCTTTGTGGTCTATTACATTTTTCCACATTTGACATTTATATTATAAATCAGATTTATCTTAAACTATGTGGTAAAGGTAGGAGAGAAAAATGAATCCTGGCATAAATATGCATTCAGTTTTCTAAACCAGTAATTCTCTAAACAAGAAAAAGGCTTTAAGAAGAGATTGGACAACCATTTGTCTGAAATACTATAGGACAGTGATGGCAAACCTTTTAGAGACCGAGTGGCCAAAAACTGGCCCCGCCCCCATTCTCCGCCCCTGCTCTGCCTCCACCCCATCCCCGTCCCACCTGCTCGCAGGGCCACTCACCGCCTCCAGGGCCCACTGCAGATCGCCCAGGCAGCCCAGCAGCGCCGTGGCGGCCACGCCCTCTGGCCACGACTTACAGCATCAACTGTGCACGATGGGGCATGAAAGCAGAGTCTTGTCTACGTTGCCTGGCTGCCATGTCCTTGGCTGCGCTGCTTCGCGTGGGCCACATTCGGGGGCAACTCTCCTCCAGGGGGGCTGCCTGTGGGGTCGCGGAGGAGGCGAGGTTGGGGCAACAGCATATGTGCCCAGAGAGAGGGCTCCGAGTGCCACCTCTGGCACGCGTGCCATAGGTTCGCCACCACTACTATAGGATTTCCTACTTGAACGGGGTTGGACTAGAAGACTTCCAAAGTCCCTCCCAACTCTGTTATTCTGAATAATTACTGGATTATCTCTTTCCTCTTAACAACCAATCAATGTAGTACAGAAATAAAAGGGAAAATATGGGGAAAGGAACTGTTGAAGCTTCAGTCTCTCTGTAGTTGTAGTATGAAACTAGGCTTCTGGCTCAGAGTCAAGAAAGTTTTAGCTGATGTAGTTTCTACATATGGAAGCAAACAGTGCCATATGTTGCAACTATGTGCAGAGATCACCTTATTTTATAGTCACATGGATGGTTAAGGACTTAAAACATACATAAATGGAGAGAGTTAGTATGATAAAAATAAATCTGTGAAGGAAAAAGAAAAAATAACATCTTAAACATCACATTTTATAATTTTATAAAAGGTTTTTCTATTATATGTTCCTACTTAAATGTTATGTAAACTGAGAATAATATTATTTCAATGGAGAATCCACTCATTAAATGAATAATGTTAAATTCTGAAGAGACAGCCAAGAATTGGTTGCCTTTTTACTTTTCTAAAAAAAGGCAGGATTTCACCTTATGAAAGGTCTTTAAATTTATTGTCTTCTTTCAGGCCTTCTCTGTCTCATGCCCAGGACAGAATATTTCCTTCTATTTTCACTATCTTGTTCTAGTTCTGAAGCTATTTATCTTTCAAAGGTTTTCCTATATCTTAATTATATAACAACAACAACAAACAATAGTAATAATAGTATTAATAGTAGTAATAATAATACCACATATGCTTGAAAGCTTGCTTGTCTTGTTCTATTTCATTTGAGTGTTCATTTTTACGAAAAATTAGCCCCCTTTTTGACCCTGTCAAAGACCTAAGTGAATACTTCAAAATCCTTGAATAAAACTGAATGACTCTTTATTATGCTTGTACCATTGCAGCACTTTTAGAAAATCTCTTAGAGTCCATAAACAATACTTCCAGCTACTATTCAGACCTCTCAGAAACTATTTATGTGAGTTATAAACAACAGTATTTTCCAACAGTACACAGGCTCAGCTATCCTATGTACTGCCACTGAGACTGTTCTTCAAGTTCTAGTGTTGGGCCCCATCCATCGTAGGAGCTTCTCAGGCAAGCATAATTTGGGGTGCTAATTTCCAGAATAAGTAAATCTGTTGAAATGTCTATATGGCATGGGACTGGGGAAAGGGGGCAATTGACACTTTGTTGTCTCTCAGTCTTTTCTATCAAACCTTCATTTAGGTTTGGTAGAATAAATAATCAGTGTAGGCAAAGATCAGATGAAAGCCTTGATCAATATGGAGGAAGGAATTAGATTTAATCCTGCATCCATGACACCCTCATTTTTGTTTAAATAAATTACTTGATACCAGGCTCCTAGGATTGCATCTGCTTTATTTAACACCTCTCCTTAAAAAGAAATACTGAATATTTTGATCTCTTTAGCTAAGGCAATATTGTATTTATCCATGCACGCTTTATGTCTCCCTTCAGGTCTTCCACTTTTCAGTGTCCTGAGGGAAATTAAAATTAATATTTGAGAGCTAGTTGGGTCTAGTGGTTCAGGCACCAGATTAGAAATCAGGAAACTTGAGTTCTAGTTCTGCCTTAAGCATGAAAGCTGGCTGGGTGATTTCAGGTCAGTTTCTCTTTCTGAGCAATAATTTCAGCCATATTGAAGCCAGTTTATGCGTATCCCATTGTAGAAAAGGTCTTTGCACAAAACTAAGAAAACTGCACAATGTATATTGTAAAGACTCCTCCTAATTTTATACTACAGTGGCATTTTGAACCAAACCTGAGTGAGTCAGAGGAGTATAATCCAGTATTAATCTTACTACACCTCAGTTTGTTGATATGTTTCTCATCTTCTAAGACCTAGTTGTAGTGGAAAAAAAGGAGAGGACAATTGCTTTCAGAGTGAGATTTGCATATTCCCATCAGGCCCAAATTAATCATTCCTGCCCCGGTCAAAGCCTCCCTACAATCTCATCTCAACAAATAGAAGCCTCCTCACCACTTCCATTATTTCAAATCTGTCTGAACCTTCAGGGTATGTACTCAGTCTTCTCTTACTTTTTCCTTCCCTTTTCAAGTTAGTGGATTTTGTCATATTCTTCTTAATTTTTTCCCAAATTCGTTTTGTTTTTTGCTGTTCTTTTAGAAATAGACATGGCAGAAATTCAGCCAACAAAACTTTCCCTTTTGTATTGTTGAGATTACTATATTTCTGCAGGTCATTTTATTATGAACAATAAAACTAGTCAAAAACTATCTCTTCTTGAAAAATCACAATTCATATTAGCAGTAGTTCAAGTTCAGCTTTAGAATATGCATTTCTGATGCTATTACAGGGTAGTTTTCAGCTAAGGTTGAAGAAATAAATGTGATAAATGTTTCTAATCTCAGTAAATGGTTTCAGGACCATACCAGACTGTATTTATAGGAGAAACAGAATGAGGTCTTTAGGCCCACAACAATGTAGAAAATGTTAGTTGAATCACAGGATCTATTACACCCTAGCACTACAGTATTATTTATATTGATATAATGCAGTATACTGTGGCTTACTTTAATCTTTTAAATTAAAATAAAACCACTGAAGTTGAAATCAATTTCCTATATTAATGAAGCAAACCAGAAGGATGCCTCTATTTCTTAAGTCTCTATACAAAACTAGACGCAAAGAAATAAAACTCTGAAAGCCTTGGATGTATCCTCCAGGATTAGTTTGGAAATTGCCAAAAATTATAATTTTTAATATGACACAACAGAGAAAAAGTTCCCTAAGGGATAATCTTATTAATTAAAGTTAATTTATATTTGGCTGTTTTGTCCTAGTAATACCTGACTTTTGAAAATGGCCTCTGCCATTTGGTCTGAAGACTATTGCATACCCCAATATATAGTAAGAGAATTTAGAGGGGTATTTGATGCACGGATCTTTTGAGGTGTGGCTGGACAGAATAGGGCATCCAAGGGTATTGTTTGTTGTGTTGAAAATTGATTTTCTTAAGGGTTTCTGAGTAGGTAAAAAAAGGTAAAAAAGGAAATAACCAACATGCTTTGGTTATTTAATTTTGCAATTTTAAATTCTTTATTAATCAATTTTGTATGATAAACAGAGAACTTTAAAATCCATATTGTTAGGGATTTTTTATATAACTATAAATCTATACAGATAAGATTTAAAATCTTAAAAATCAATTCTCTCTGATTTTTCTACTCAGATGAAATTAAAGATAGCATATTTACTTCCAAGAAAATAATAAATCTAATGCCTTTTTTAATGATTTTGGTGTATTTCAACTGTTTTTACTCCAGTATGTGTTCCTTTTTATATATCAGTTATGTAGATATTATATATATAATGTAGATATTATATATAGTATATCATATGAGAGAATCTGGGGAGATCTCCAACAGTTACTGAAAACGTTATCTCCTTTTCTAAAGTTAATGATTCTGTCTTTGATATTTATTTATGTATTGAATTTAAGTGAATGTCATTAGGTTTCTCTGAATAATTAGATTTCCCTGTCTTGAAGGGAAGATAAATACTTAATTGGATTTTAATTTAGCAGAATGCCATTATACTATTTCAGTAGGTTGCCATTATATACAGTGGATATAAAATGTCTATGCACCCCTTTTAAAATGCCAGGTTCTTGAGATATAAAAAAATCACACCAAGATAAATCACAGCCTAACATTTTAACAGGAGAGTGTAGACTTTTAATATCCACCGTATATTTCTAATTGGTTGATGGAAGAAATGTCTTGCACTATGTAATAATTAGATATTGGAAAATGCTTCAGATGTGAGAAAATACAGTACTTCAGATTCTCTAATAGTACTTAAACTTTGAATGTTTCCAGTCATTTTCTAATAATTGTGGTCTTTTGCAAGTGTTTCTAATTGAGTGCATTGTAACCAAACATATTTGCTTCTAAACAAATATGCTTATAATTTAAGCGACTCTTATATAGTATCCCATAAATTATTTTTCCATTAATTGGCAAATTCCTCATTGATTATGCTTTCCAATCTTAGCTTAGAGCAGGGGCTCCCAACCGGGGGGTGCTCACACTCCCTGGGTGTGCGAGACAATATTCCAGGGGGTGCAAAAACTTGGGTTTTCAAAATTATAGTGTATATGCATAATTCGTTGCTGTTATTTTGAATTTTTGTAAGGGGTACGAGAATATATCAGAAGTGTTCTAGGGGTGCGGGGTATAAAAAAGGTTGGGAATTGCTGGCTTAGAGTTTTAGTAGTTCTTTAAAGACAATTTATGTGGGATAAGATCCCCAAGTGATATAACCACAACAGAAGAACATTTAAACAGAAGGACATTTAAAAGAGACTATAAGAAGTTTTTTGATGAAGAATATATTTTTATAATCTATTTGTAATAAATAGCATGCTAATATTTAGCTTGAAATATTGGACGCATTTCTGAATAACATATGGTGGTAAAATAATGTTCTTAGGGGGAGTCTGTTTTCATATTCTCCCCCAGCACAGTATAATAGATCTTATGTTAGATTTTTCTATTTATCCATTTTCAATCTCTTTATTTTAGGAAGATCAGGATGGTAACCAAGGTGTGGGAAAGTGCAAGAGAGTGAAACTAAGTACCACCACCAAAGGTATATAGCAAATAGTTTGTTGGATACTTTATAGTTTATAACAAGTTTTATCCAATTGGTAGTTTTGAGCTTCCATGGATGAAGGTGAATGTGCTTTCAAGATCTGTAATGTGTATGATATTATAGAAGCAAAAGTAAATGCATATATATGTGTGATAGATGGATGGAAGGATGGAAGGATGGATGGATGGATGGTAGATAGATAGATAGATAGATAGATAGATAGATAGATAGATAGATAGATAGATAGATAGTCAGTCAGTCTTTGGACAATGCTGGCTCCCTTGGCCAAGAAACAGAGATGAGCATCATGCATTACTGACAGGAAAATCTTTACCTTTATTTATTTATACACACACACTTTTGTTTCTATAGTATTGTATGTGTGAGCAATATAAACTGACTACAAGACTTAGTCTTCCTAACTTAAGTAGAGTGCTATGCATGTTTGAATCCTAAGAGGAAAAATGGCTTATGGCATAGTTGGATAAACAGGTGCCCATTAGCTGTATGTAAGGAAGATATTCTATGTACACAGTCTTAAACCACTAAAAAAATAATGTATATATGCAATAGATACATAAATAATTGAATGTAGGCATTTGCAGGAAAGAGCTATCCTATCCATTAATTTCCTTCATATAAGACGGGTCCCCAACCCCGGTCTGTGGACCAGCACTGGGCCACTGTATGCCAGAAACTGGGCCGCATAAACAAGCAAAGCCCCATCCACAGGATGCAGGCAGCATGCAAAACCAGGCCCCCTCTAGTTCATGGAAAAACCTCTCTTCATGGAACCGGTCTGTGGTGCCCAAAAGGTTGTGGGCCCCTGATACAAGACTTCCTGATCTCATTTCACACAACCAGACTTTAACTCCTAATATTCAGCTGGTGAAAAAAAAAAGTGAACAATGTCTACAAAAGAGGATCCCTTTTATTAGCCTTACTACACATCCTTCTTTAATTTGTATTACCTTGAATGATGTTCCCAGTATATGGCTAAGAACGCAGAAAATAGTTCTAATTGAACTTGAACCCAAATTAATTAAACATACAGTAATAGGTAGACTTTATTCAGGATGAACTATGGGTTTTCTCTACAGGGATATAAGGAAGTTGGCTTAAGAGCAGAACGGGAGTAAAGGATAGAAGTCTATCTGTTCTATTCTCAGTGGCAAGACTTTGACTTTGATTCAGGATATCATGAATTATTATTCAGGTTTTCAACTGTAGATTTAAAAAATGTGGAAGCTTTTGGCGAAAGGAGACTGGGACACCAAGCAAGCTACTTATTCCTATTTTAGTGGAGAATTGCTGGATTTGTCAGTCATCTTAAGATGGCTTCCAATGAAATCATTTTCCACAAGCACTGATAGATTCAATCTGCTGGATCATGCAAGTACAACAATAACTGGATCCAGATATGTACTTTCTTCCTATGGCCTTGGGCCACCTGAAAACATGGTCCACAGGTTTGGGTGATACTCCATTAGCAAAGTGAAATGTAGAAAAAAAAGGTGGGATTGATGGAAATAGCCTTTCTTACAATGAAGATGTTTTGCTGAACTTTATATCCTTCTATAAACATACCCTTCATTCCCTTCTATAAACCTTTTAATTTATGGAATGGCTATTTTGAATCCCAAACCATTGTGATCTGTAACAACATAGACAATGTGTTTGTACACACACTAATTTTTGATTATTTTTTATTTGCACATTCCTGATGGCATTAACATCTTAACATGATCTTAAAATTAAAAAAAGAGTTGCAGTACTATCCCATTAAATTAGCTAGTAAAATAGACACAGTCATGCAGCATTTTGATATATGTTACTAAAAAGTAAATTATTTGCATTTGTGATAAGAAAATCACTAACTCTAATCCTGTTAGTTATTTTGAGAACATGATTTATGCTTAATATGTTGCTGGAATATATTAATTTGTTAAGATATCAATACTAGTAAAGCCAAAACATGATGTTTGCCTTGACCCTTTCATCTAGCTTTTATTTTCATTTTGTATAGATCAGTCCATCATGGATGTTTTGAAGCATAAATGTTTTCTAGAAGAATTATTATTTTGGACAATAAAATATGAATTTCCTCAAAAAATGGTAACTTTCTTGCTCAACATGCTTCCAGATCAAGATTATAAGGTATTAGTGTATTTCTTCTTTCTTTTGTTCAGGCAGTTACTACAGCAATTTGTGTGAAATCACTTATGGTAGTCTAAGGCCATTGTTAGAGGAAAAAAATCCAACAATTAAACACAATATTCAGTATACTAATAGAAAGTAATATAGGAAATAATATGAACTAAATTGCAGTAGTTAAAAATGTCAAGATAGCTGTTGAAAGAAGTCAGAAGTGTTTTGAACAATGTTATGAGTTGGCTGGAGGTGAAAATATAACACCTCACTGGTAGATCCCTTTTTCCAAGAGGTAACCATTAAAGATAATTATGATTAGTTACTATCAGTGAACCTCTTGATTTATTCAACCAGTTCTACCAAAAATGTCATCTTTCAGGCCAGTTCTTGGAAGAATTAAAAAATAGTGACATTCTGCCCATAACCAGAAATATAGAACTTAACAGAGGTCTAGCTGTATAACCAAATACTGGTACATCAGGAAGATTTCAGATTAAGCAAATTAACCCAAATATTTGGATATAAAAAAGAGTTTATTGGAAAAGATGAAATGCAGGAAGCACAAAGAAAGGTAATATCATACAGAATTTGGATAAAATCAATACACTCAGCCTAATTTATCTACAGTACGCATTTCTTTGAGTAAGACTATTTGGTTTCAAAACTTGTTTAGAATTTATTGTAGATAAGATGATCTAAGAGAAATGACCTAGGCCTCCTGGTTGGATGAATTGGGCAGGACCTCTTTGCTCCTCTTATTTCTTCTTCTAGAGCACTAGTCTCCCTGTTTTATTAAATGTTAAGTATAAATGAAAGTCTTCCTCTTTTGGAAAGCTGACTGTTGCTTTGCCCAGTCAAGCCAACTGCTCCATTTCTGATATAAAAAAACCCTTGTTACTGAATGATAAAGGCACTGATGACTTTTCACTAGTTATGCCGTATGTGAGAGATTTTAGGAAAACAAAATAAGAATGTTGTTTAATCAGACACATGGCACAGGTTCTTTATAATGCATTAAGATCTAACGATTTACATTTTCTGTTCTTGACTTTCATAATTAACAGGAGTATATCTCTAGTACTCTAAATTCTAGGAATAATTATATGATGGGTTCAATGAGCCGAACAGTTTTGAGACTCCAAATATTGAAGTTGTGTCAGTTGTGTTTAACTAGAAATTATCTGTATGAAATATATAAAAACACTATTTAAAGTATTTTTATTTAGTTATTCTCTGCACTTATCTAGTGAACTATTTGACTTCCACTTTTGAGCAGTGATGTTTTTTCATTTGTCTTTTATGTTTTAACAATCAGATTTGATTTATTTTTAAAATTTATTTTTACTCATTAAATTTATATGCTGCGCATCTCGTTATCAAGTAATGTACTGTTTTTCCCTAACCATGTAACCATGAGAGAATTAGATATCATAGCTTCCTTTCTATGCAACAGGGTGACCTCTGAGGTGAAGTTGGCCCCTTTTCTTATGACCATTTGAAAAGCTTGTCAAACCTGACTATTTCGAAGATAAGAATTGAAGGGTAGAATGAATTATAATGTGCTCTTCATTGAGAAATTGTGCTATGGATATTGTATTTTGAGTTGTTACTGTTTTTATTATCGACATTTGATTGTACTGTTTGATTTTTGTAAATCTCTCAAAAACAGCCAGGTTGGTGTAAAATAATTAAAATAATACATACATTACATACATATTGTTACATATATGAAAAGAGCAAATTGTAATACTAATATTTGTTTTATATATTACAGATTGCTTTTACTAAAACATTTGTGCAGCATTATGCTTTTATTATGAAAACACTGAAGAAAAGCCATGAATCTGATACAATGTCTAACAGAATCGTACACATTAGTGTCCAGCTATTCAGCAATGAGGAATTAGCACGTCAAGTGACAGAAGAATGCCAGCTGCTTGATATTATGGTTACTGTCCTCCTATATATGATGGAGAGTTGCCTTATTAAAAGTGAGCTACAAGGTGAGTATGCATCTTGCTTTATGATAATTTTTCTCACAATGCTGTTCAAAATTGTTGGATTTTACTTCTAGCAAGTCCACACTGGATGGAATTAAAGAAATTGAAACCCACCATTTGTTGAGGTCATCATGTTGCTTTCAGGTTATTTAAGAGACTTGGATACTGTTCTGTTGTAACATTTATACTTTTAATCAAATGAGTTCTCCCCCATGTGAAACATTCATCCAACTTCTCTAGCTAAATCTTTTAAGCAGGTAAAAAGGACTCTTTTCTAGTCCACTGCACAAATACATGAAGGCACAGCATATTATCCCATGTCCTTTGTAAATCTTAAGTACCTGGTAGCTCTGGTTTCTATGAATAGGCCTCTAAGGTAGCCTGGCAGCAGCTTTACATCACCAAATTATGAAGATTTCCTTTGATGGGAAGGGATTTTCTTCTGTCAGAAGTCTGATATGAGCTGCATAGGATTAAAAATGATTATGGCTAAGTATGGCTATAACCCAACATCATTCTGTTTAATTTTATTTCTCATATCTATAATGCCATGCCTTTTCACCTCTTATGAAGTTGCAATACCAGAAGCAGAATCATGTTTTACTAAAGTATTATCAATAGCAACTTCTGTCTCAGCGTTGTCCACTTTACACTCTTTCAGATAGGAACATAGATGTGGACCTTTTCAGATGTTGCTTTTAGCTATCTACCTGTTACTATCACCAATGCTAATGTAGCTTTTGGGGACAATTTCAAGTATTTCTCGGGACTGCTAGCTTTTATTGGAGATGATGTCTGGCTATTGGCCATCATTGAGCAAGGATAAGTCAAGTATTGCCACAAGCCCCTGAGGACTGCTGTGGTTACTCCCTGTTTTCCCATTTGGGGTACTTCCATAATCTTGGAAAAGATGCTGTTAAATCTATCCCATTCGGTGATTGGTGCCAATGGTATTTACTTTTGATCGTCTATCAATACTGAAGTAAGATAACTGGATGTTTTCTGTCCCCCTAGATACCCTTAATATATGGTTCACTTTTAGATCTTTCTAACATACACTTCCATATTGCCATTCAATGCAAACATTGTTAGTTTCTTTTATTCATATGTGAGGACCTTCATTACCAATTTTAGGTGCTTCATTTTGGAATTTTCATAGCAGCACGTTTTCACAAAGAATGTATGCTCTATTGTTATTTGTATGTAGTTTTCAAGGAATTCTGGTGTTCCTATACATCAGTGATTGTCTCCTTGTTGGAAGGGGGCAGGTTACTTCTGCCCCCCTTTTGTCCTTTTCTGCTCTCCATTTCTGTTTCCATTGCATCTTTGGCATCTAATTTCCATTAATCATCCGAAATGAAGAGATCCAGAGAAAATACAAAATAGGGACCATCTCAGACTAAATAATAAATTAAACAATGGAAGTGGATCAGCCACACATTGAGAATGTCTGACAATCGACTCCCAAAGCTGGCATTCACCAGCTTCAGTGAACTTACATGAAATACCTCCATGGTAGGGATTGCATTTCAATAAAAAAGCTCATTTGAAAAGAAGCAGAAGACATTTTATTGGAGGCCCTAAACATTAGCAGTAAAGAGTGCCACTGAAACTGGCAAGTTCAACTAGCAATAAGTGGAAATTAATGGTAAAAGAAATAAGTAGTGAGATCAGGTGCCACTACACAAATGGATGGGTATAGTATCAATAAGCAAGTTAAGCAAGCCCCATCTGAGAAATTCCCATCTTTGGTGCCTGTCATACTTTTCCTTTCTCTTTTTCAGGCAAATATGGATTTATATTCCTTAAATTTTTGCAGTCTGATATTTTTAAGTCTTTTATTTTATATTTCTGTAGTTTTATGCTTTGTTATGTTTTACAGTTATAAATAAATTTATATAATGTAGGGATTTTACACAAATAGCTTTTGTAATTTAGAATATGTAGCCTTCTTCTCTGTAGTCTTCCACCTTGGCAGTTAGTAAATGGACACCACGCTTCAGTCTACACATAAAGTATTTCATATACTTTTTCGGCCTATTTGTCTTTATTTTGGGTGATTTTTCCACATGCAGAAAAATGGCAAACAGGCTTTTGTACATATATAAATTATATTTTATAAGAATTAGTGTTAGATTACTACCCAAGTATTTCTGTATGCTCCTCCTTCTCTTCTGTTGGGCATAACGTCTTTCTCTGGATCCGCTCAGTCATGAGACTCCATGTACCTTACTCATGACGGTCTGAGGAAGGAGGAGTACTGCTGCTATGAGGGAGCCGTATGGAGTTTCATGACAAGGTTGATCCAGAAACATCCACTGTGATTGAGTGAGGAGGAAAAGCTACAAATACATTATGCAGATAACTCCTTTGGGAGAAAGTCTAAGGTAAGAAAGTAGCTGACCATATTCTCTGCAACCTACCCCTCCAGTTCCCACAGATCCAAAATTCTTTTTTCATAGAATCTATGGTTCTTTATCCATAGAATCTATGTATAACAGGTGGTTTCAGAGTTCATTATGTATAGAAAATAAGTAAATATCCTTAAGCCTTTCCCATCGAACTATTCTTTGCATCCTAGAAGCCATAATACTATTCTTGCCTCCTTTTCTTGTCACTGAGGCTTGAAAAATCAAAATCTGCTTCTAATAAGAGAAAGACATTGTTATACAAGGTACTTACTTATATATGTAGAAATCCTATAATGCAGAGGTTTATTTCTGTATTATTGCTGGAGAAAGTCTTTTATCTAATTTAACGTCTTTAACACATTAACATTTGTTTTTACTTTTAGATGAGGAAAACAGTTTACATGTAGTTGTGAACTGTGGGGAAGCACTGTTAAAAAACAATACTTACTGGCCACTTGTCAGTGACTTTATAAATATCCTTTCGCATCAAAGTGTGGCTAAGAAATTTTTAGAAGATCACAGGCTATTAGTAACATGGATGAACTTTGTATCATTTTTTCAAGGTATGTGATGTTTTCATTAATTATACATGTTCTTTTTGATTAGAGAAGCAGTTTGACAAAACATTTTAAAGCATATGGAGGGGGTTTATAATGATTATTTTTCAAAAACTCAGTTGCAAATATTGAAATTGGTTATAATTAATAGGATACTACAATTAAAACAGTATTCCAACTGTTGTAAGATCGATTTGCAGTGAACAAAGGCTATAAAGGGATTAAGTTTCTAATTTTTATTTTCTGCTTGGCTATTTTCCTTGCTTTTAATGCTTATCCCACATATGTTTGAAAACTAACTTTGTTTAAAACAGTTTTTGTAAATAGCTAAAAGTGGAGTTATTGAATAGTGAGAAAATGCATTATTATTCATTGGTAAAATGTACAATGTTGTCTCAATCTTTTAAGGCATGAATTTAAATAAAAGAGAACTTAATGAACATGTTGAGTTTGAATCCCAGACGTACTACGCTGCTTTTGCTGCTGAACTTGAGGCTTGTGCTCAACCAATGTGGGGCTTATTGTCACATTGCAAAATCAGGGTAAGTTGAACTATGTTTTTCTCTCTCTTGTAGATCTTTATGATTGTATATTTAAAAAAGCAGTATGTAATTGTGTCAAATCTAACATCAATCTGTGTTAACTACTGTGTCTTGTGATCCGTTGGACCAATATAATATTTTATGCCAGTTGGCCTGAATATTTGGTCAGAAAGAGGCATTCAGCCATTAGACCCAACTATAAGAAATTGAAGCCAAGAAAAGAGAGAATATAATTCATGGGAATATTGGCTAATTCCCAATGCGTAAAGAACAAGTCTGCAGTTTTCCTGAAAAAAGCATAACTGTTTCTTATTTTTCCTGAATTCTATAATGCTTTCTTGTTTTCTTCCTTAATTACAATATTGGCATTGGGCTTTCCTGTAAATGCAAATCCTCTTTCTGTTCAGGAGGGAATTGAGAGAAGCAGAGAGGGTTTCCCTTTCCCCTTTTCATGCAAGGCCCCTCTCCCTGTCTACAGTAGTGTAAAGAAGGTCCTTTTGGGGGCAACCTTTCCAGCCACTGTTAGGTGAGAAGTAATGGCAAAAGTCACCTCTCTGTTTAATCTTCCCATGATTGGAGCTCTGTAAATCCAAGGCACTTTAGGGGGAACAAAAAAGAAACATGGAAACTGCAGCCTTCCCGTTTGTCTTACTACATCTTTGAAGTGCTACAAGCCTTTGTTTTTTTCAGTCTGTGCAACATTTGTAATTCACTTCAGGAGACGCAAGAGTACACACAAAATGTTGTTAGATACTGCCTAGAAGCACTTCAGGATTGGTTTGATGCAATCAACTTCGTAGATGAGGTAGGTATATCCTGTATATTTAATTTGATACTGAATATCGCATAATACCATATAATACTGTCATATAATTTTGGAATTAAATGTATTGATTTTTTTTCTTTAGCTCACATTTCTTGGTTACCAGTTCACATTTGATATTTCTTCTGCTCAACTCAGAATTTTCTGCCTTCATAAATATGTAAACATATAAATTCATGTTGAAATTTAGATGATTTTTATCAATATTCAATTAAAAACATAGACAATCAATATTTCAGTAAACCAGTAATATGCTTGTAATTAGAATTGGTGGGCTGTCTATGCAGGGAGCAGTTACACATTGCAGGCCAAAGATCCTTTTAGAAGATGCTGTGACTCCTATTGCATGATTTGTAAAGGATCTTTGTTAATGAAATAACAAAAACACTTGCAAAGCTATTTTTTTTCCAAATTCTTGCATGCCATTTATCCTTACTTGCCTGCTATCAGATTTTCCCTTCAAATTTAATTTATGTTACTGGGTACTTCAAAGACACATTTATTTTATGAATTGAATGTTTCAGAAAATATTGATAAGCGGGGACTCAGTGACCTTGATTTTCAGGGCAAAACTGTTATAATACCCAAGCTGAATTTCTTATGAATAGAATAGAATAGAATGGAATGGAATGGAATGGAATAGAGATTGGGAATAGGGAATAGAGCTGGAAGGGACCTTGGAGGTCTTCTAGTCCAGTCCCCCCCTCCCTCAAGCAGGAGAACCTATAACATCTCAGACAAGTGACTGTCAAGTGATGGAGCGCCCATCTGAAGGCAAGCTGTCCCATTAGTTAATTGTCCTCACTGTTAGGAAGTTTCTTCTTAATTCCAGGTAGCGTCTCTCTTTGATCAGTTTCCAACCATTGTTTCTTGTCCTGCCCTCTTGTGCTTTGGAGAATAATTTGCCCCTCTCTTCTTTGTGGCAGCCTCTCAAATACAGGAATATTGCTATCATGTTGCCCCTATTTTTTCTTTTTTTAGTCTAACCAAACCCAAGTCCTGTATCCGTTCTTCGTATGTTTTAGTTTCCAGGTCTTGGATCATCTTAGTTGCACTTCTCTGAACTTTTTCCAAGGTCTCAACATCTTTTTTGTAATATGGTGACCAAAATTGGTTGTAGTATTGCTGGTGTGGGCTCACTAGGGTTTATATGTAGTCTAACATAATAGTCTAATAGTTCTTTTATAATAGTCTAATGTCCTTTTGTTGCAGCCTACTCCTAATCAGGTTACGTTTCATCTCCCGTTGCATCGCTACTATGCTATGTTTCTGAGTAAGGTAGGTAAATCATTTTTGCAGAGTAAAATTGGGCATTCTGCAGATAGATTTGTGGTTTACATCAGGATAAAATATGCACTTACTTTATTTATAGGCTGTTAAATGTCAAGAGCTAGATTTAGATTCACTTCTTCCAGACCAGGAGATGTTGATGAAACTAATGGTTCATCCACTTCAAATTCAGGTAAATCTTTTCTTATCTCAGCATATTATTACATAAACTATTGAGAGGTGTCAAATAGTGATCACTGATGAAATTTCATAGATAGAGTATTCAGTTTACCTTGGATTTACTGGAAGCAATTGATTTATAGCTGAAAGTGTGACTCTAGCTGTCCAACCTGAATGTATTTTTCAAACTCTTGTCATTATGTCAAAGCATTTTATTTTATTATATTTCAATTTATATTTATGTTCATAAGGAACATAGTAAAGAAAGATTAATTGCTAGATAATGTGACTTTACAAAGAACAAAAGCAAGAGAAAATGTTCAAAGGAAGTTAAATACAAGAAAAATAGGCAAGATGCTGTCAGGACTACTGGTTTATTTTATTGAATATTTAAATTTATTCTAGGAGCTGAAGATGACAGTCATTGAACCAAAGCATAAAATGAAACTTAGATATGTTACTACTTTGTTGAGATAGCATGTATATAATATGTGGTACTAAAAAGAACAAATATTTTGATAGGTTTCAATCCTGTTGGAGATCTGCTGCAAAAACTGTATAACTCAATATAAGAATGTATTTTCAGAAAATAAAAATAATACATGTAATCAATAGATTATATGTTTATCTACAATTATAAAATACAATAATGTGGAAATTGTTTTCCTTTTTTTTCCACATTTGATAGGCAAGTCTTTCTGAAATTCATAGTAATATGTGGGTAAGGAATGGCCTGCAGATTAAAGGACAAGCCATGACATATGTGCAGTCTCACTTCTGTAATTCTATGATTGATCCTGACATTTATCTGTTGCAGGTAGGTCAAGGCTCTCTTTGACTACATTGTTTCGTGTTAGTACATAATTGAATATGATAACTAACTTATGTGTATATGTGCTTTTTCTTTGAAGGTTTGTGCTTCTCGACTTGACCCCGATTATTTTATTTCCTCAGTTTTTGAAAGGTAAGATGCTGTTATTTTGTATAAAAATAATCTGTTTATTCTGTTTATATAAATTAAAATGTTTCTTTAAACCCATACACTCTGTGTTTCTGAATTTGATTTTGTTTTCTTTTTTTATCCCTATAGGTTCAAAGTGGTTGATCTCTTAACAATGGCTTCCCAACATCAGAATACAGTGCTAGATTCAGAGCATGAGAGGTCAATGTTAGAAGGCGCTTTAACATTTCTTGTCATTCTTTTAAGTCTACGTTTACATTTAGGTGAACTTGCCATCTTTTCTTCTATGCTTTAGTTTTAGCAGTGTATCTGTGTAGGTGTGTGTAATACAGACCTTAATGAATTTTGAATTATTGGGGTGAGGGCAGGTAATAGTAATAAGAGGTACACACTATTTGGTAACAATTTATTTCTTGCAACCAGGTTAAATATGCACTCTTTTTTTTTAAACAAATGATTGCTATATTAAAGGCATAGTTAAGGAAGCCAACATGTAATTCTTAATTTGAGCGCCACATCGGCAGAAGTTCAATAATGTTAGGGATAAAAATAGAAGTATGTCTTGACCCTTGCTTGGACATCCTGGAAAAATAATCTGGTTCTCCTTACTTAGTTTGTTTTGTTACTGGTTGAGATTTTTGAAGTCTCCGGGATGCCTGCAACAAAACAACCAACTTTTTTTTTCACCTCTGGAAGAGAAGATGTTTATTTTACAGCAAGGTAGATGAATACTCTAGTTCAGTGGTTCTCAAACTGTGGGTTGCGACCCCTCTGGGGGTCGAATGACCCTTTCACGGGGTCGCCTAAGACCATCGGAAAACACATATTTCCAATGGTCTTAGGAACCGAGACACCGCTCCTCTATCTGTTTCCAGGTGGTGGGTCCATCCATGCTGGCGCTGGGGCCCAGTGGGGTCGGGTGGCGAGGCTGGGTGCTGGTGGAGGAGGAGGGGTGGTCCACATGGAGCGAGGCACGGGGCAGGAGGGCAGTGAGGAGGAGGGTGCTGTGGCTCCTCCTGCTGCTGCTGCTGAAGCGGCCGATCACGATGTAGAGGCGCCATGGCATGGAGTGGCGCAGCGCAGCCGAGGGTAGGCAGGTTGAGTGGGAGGCGCAGCAGTGTCTGCCTCAGCCGGCGCAGGGGGCAGTGCCACGCACACGCAGCGCTCCCAGGCCAAGGCAGTGTGTGCCCTTGGCCTGCCTGGCGCATGCTCCAGCCACAGGAGAGGAGGCAGAGCGCGCGCGCCAGAGAGAGAAAAAGAAAAGGTGAGTGAGTGAGAGAGAGAGAGAGAGAGAGAGAGAGAGAGAGAGAGAGAGAGCGAGAGCAAACCCCGTCCCTCCTCTTGCCCCCGCCCAGAGGGGTCACGGCTTTAGGAAGGTTGAGAACCACTGCTCTAGTTACTCCTGCTGTCCACAACAGAATTAGCCAGATCCAATATTTTTTTCTGGTTTGGCAACGACTGTGTGTCTTTGCTCTGCTCTCCAAACTTTAGCTAGATTGTAGGGCTAAAGTTAGCGTTAGGATTACTTCTGTTCTATCCCAACCCCAAACTACAACTCCCAAAAAAGCTTTGGCTTTTCTTATCCTACTTATTTCCACGGAAGGGTGAAATCTGGAGTTAGTTGGAAATATGATCAGTAATGGTTAGCATTTGCTCTTTGCCTGAGCTTTTGTCTTTCCTTTCTTTATTAAGAAAATAGTTCATTTCTGATGATTTAACGAAATTCAAGCTTGTGTTGGAGCAAATGATCAGATGAATTTGCATCACTTTATTCTTATGTTGTATATACACTATATTCATAAAAGCTCTTTTCAGGTATTCTGACTTATCTGGGGATTTATTGTTAATAGGTAAATTAATTGTTTTGATAGTTCTTTGATAGGGTGGGATAGAAACTATTTTTAAAAACTAAAATATATGTAAACAAAAATTTAACACACAAAATTTTAAACATTTTAATTGCATATGTGATCAGTTTATTTATTCAATTTATATCACTACCATCTGAAACGTATGAATCTTGGCCACTAACTAAGAATGAAAACAGGTAAAAAGCATCATAACAAAAGGAGCAATAAATATAGCAGGTGAGATCAATCTAATCAGCACAATCAATATACCTATGATACAGACTCAACTTCAAAGTCACAAAGACAAAGTCAAAGGCTTGGTAACAGTTGCTTTTTAAGTTTCTATTTTTAAAAAATATATACTGTTCGTAAGGTTTTTTAAAAGTCAATAATTATATAATGTATTAACTAAACAGTACCTTAATAACCTGAAATTAAAATCTGGTGATAATTTCCCACTGGTTTAGTAGCTTCCCCTCCCCCCCCTTTTTTTTGGGGGGGGGAATGTTAGCAACAGATTGAGGAGAATGTTAATTTACTATGCATTTTATATATGTATGTTATCCAGAAATAAGCCTAAATGACTCAGTGGGACTCTGTCCAATTAAAGTCTCTTACATAGGATTGGGCTTGTAACATTATACACATGTATTATACTTTGATTTCTTCAATATGCTTTAGGCCATTTAAACAGGTTTATCATTTAGTTGGAAAGTTGTATAGTAAACACAAATCTTATTTCTTAGTTTTTGATTATATTAATTTCCTTATCAATTTTTTTCTAGGGATGACAGATGATGAGATTTTAAGAGCTGAAATGGTAGCTCAGCTCTGCATGAATGACAGAACTCATAGTTCTCTACTGGACCTTATATCCTTGTGTTATATGAAATTATTTGATTTATGATTTCAGGCATTCTGTTGCATTTTGCTTTCATTTCTTTTACAAATAAAACTATTTTGAACTTGTGTTAGCTGCATCAGGTTAATCTTTATTCATGGCTAAGCTTTACATACAAACATCACATTAACCTTGCAGTAAAGTTTAAAATTTGTGATATTACCAAAAGTTGGCAAAAATACTGTCAGCAAGACAAGTCTTTCTAACTTTTATGTAAGAAATCTATCATACTTTATCCTCGCTTCTTTCACATTGTGTTTCTGAAGGAGTGACATAAGATTTAAAACCTGTGTGTATTTTGGCATTTAGGTAAAGTGCCTTGTTTTTGTTGGGCCTCAAATTCTGAGTAGGGATAGAGGGGGCCAGGACAAATAAGCATAATATCTTATGTAATTGATTGTTTGAAACATAAATCTGTTTAAAAGTTATGTAATGTATACAAAGAACCAGAAGAGTGCAGTATACCATTCTTCTTCTAGTGATGTAAATTTTGGTATTTAAAGATGTAGCACAAATTTAATTCCTCTAATCCCCAAAAGACTAAAATGTAAAATTAGAATGGGATTCAAATTTTAAGGATCTAATAGAGACATCTTGTGGTGAAATTCAGCATTTGCACAAGATAATGATGATAGGTTTTTCCCTCTAAACAATTAAATACAATACTTATAGGCAAATCTTGCTGCTGAAATGAGCTCCTTAATGATTCTTATTGTCTTAACCAAACAATAACATTCCAGAAAATCCTAATCCTAAAAGTGGTATTATTCCTGGAAGTTTAAGTTTTGAATCAATGCTGTCTGCTGTGGCTGACTTTAAAGCTCCTGTATTTGAAGCAGGGGGTTCCATGCAGCAAGGAATGTATACACCTAAAGGTAGGATAAAATGTATTAATGTCCTGTACATTTGCAACTTATTTCAAGCACTCTAAAAAGTTCAGAAATACTTCTATTTCATTTTTAACACCAGTTATATAGGTTTAATTATATGATGTATGTTTGAATGATATGTGCTTTTCCTTTCTCAATCATGTGATTTAAAGGCTTTTGACGTGTAAAAAAACAATATCATGGATAATATTGCTCAGTTTTAATCTTAGCCTGTGATAATGGAGATTGTGATGAAAAACAAAGTGCATTCTGTTAGTGATCTATCCATCTATATGTACATACATAGCTATATGTATGTATGTGTGTTTAAAATTACAAAAATAAATTCTGCACATTATGAATTATAAAATCAAGACAATAAAATATTAATAATTTAATATTAAATTAAATATTAAATATATTCTGACAGCTGAGATCTGGGATGAGGAATTCGACCCAGTCATGGTGATTCTCCGAACTGTTTATCGTAGAGATGTACAGTCTGCAATGGATAGATATACAGCATTGTAAGTGGAATATATTCTGAGTCATAAAAAAGGAAGCCTGTTATATAACAGAAATAGGAAGCTGTTGACTACTTGGAATCTCTCTCTTTCTCTCTTCCTCTCCCTCTCTTTCTCTCTCTCTGAATTAATTCATTTTCTGTTTAAGTGCCTTACAGAAAAATTAAAGGAAACAAAAAAATAGCTTTCCTTTAATAAAGGCTTATCAATTAAAACTGGCCATCTTCAGCTAAAGGGTGAATTTTTAATTTTAACACTGGTTTGTTGGCAGCAGTATCCTGTTTATTCAGGAAAATAAACACTTTGCATCAGAAATAGTAACAATAATTATGGTTTTTTATATTGGGTTATGTTATTTTATGTTAGGCCCAATCTGGGTGAATTGCATGCTGCTTCTAAATATAATGGGATATTTTTTTGTGTTCAAGCCAAGTACTAGAGAAATAATCTGTGAATATGCAGGACTCAGTATTGGATATTGAATCAATTGTGCATGGAATATAGTCAAGAGAAAATCCATTGGTGTGGATAAGCTCTAAAATCTGATCAATATTTATATACAGTTTCAATTTAGCCAGGGACAAACTGCTTTATTTACAGATTATGACAAGTTATCTCTTGTTAAGATGCTACATAGCAGTTATATGTATATTTTTTGCATACTGCAAAAATTTTATGAAATGCATGGTTCTGAGCTAGATGTGGTCTAGTGTTTTTATTGCTTTGGTTTTTAAAAATGATATGTCAGAATGATGTATCACCTGCCACATTTCACAAATATATAACCTTTTCATTTTTTTAGTGAATTGAATAATGTGTTCCTTCAGGCGAAGTAAAATCAGATTGGAAGTCAACCTTTTGAGTTTCTTCTTTCCTCAGACTTCTATTCCTTTTTCTCCTCCAACTCTTATATCCCTAGGTTAAAAAGTTGTCCAAATTCAAGTATATAGTTAATCTTCATTTTTACAAGTAAAGAATATTCAGTGTAGAATTTCTGTCTGTTTTTACAGTTTAAAACAGAGTGGAAAAGTCCATGGAAATCCTTGGCCACCCTACAAGAAACGAACACATTTGCACCCAAGTTATAAAGGACTCATGAAACTCTTGCATTGCAAAACTTTACACATTGTGCTGTTCACTCTACTCTACAAGGTAACTATTGGAAAGGCTGGGATCAAGAATTTGAATCTAATAATGACTTTTAACATTGTTTTAAGTTTTCTGTGAAAAATAATTGTTTTTATTACACATAATATAATGCAATACAAACCTTTTTACATATTTTCCTTTTTTCCATTGTATTTCCAAAGGAGAAACTAAACAAAAGTACATATATTAGTATGTAGCTTAGTATGTATGTACTTTTCCAGTTTGTTGGTTTTTTTAAAAAAATAAAGGATAGTATTCTTATGGTAAAAGGATTTTTCCAGTTGTAGCTGGCATTTCTTGTAACATGCATTCATATATGGGGAGTTTTTATTTCCCTGAATTCTAAATTGGAAAAGTTTAGAGAGTAAAAAATAATGTGTTTATTTTGTTATAGATATTGATGGATCATCAAAATTTGTCAGAACATGTCCTTTGCATGGTTTTATATTTGATTGAATTGGGACTAGAGAATTCTTCTGAGCAGGAATCTGATGAAGAAGTAAGTGCTAATTAAAGCATTTTTAGATAGAAAACAAATGGGTTTTACATTGAAATGATGCATTGTTGTGCTTTTTTTCAGGCTTCTAGCCACTCCACTTTTTCTCCAATTTTCCCTTCATGTTCTGCCATATTCCCTGCCTATTGAGTATATGTTTCTTTATCCATTTATAGGTTTTCTCCTGCATCTGTACTGAAGACTCAGTTTCAGTTGCATGAGATTTAAATTTCCTGTTGAGAAATTAAACCTTCAGTTGTGAAGGTATCTTAAAAAATATTAAATATGACTGTGAAAGTGTCTTACTTATACATGGAAAATTTTACATTATTTCTTCATTCATTTATATATACTTTCTCCTGTTCCAGCCATTCCATTCTGTTTTCTTCTGCCACTTTGGTTGATTATCCCCATTCAAGTCAACCTATATTCCGTATAGGTTCTATATTCTATGTTACTGAATTACTGGGGGATAGTTTTTAATCATTCCTACAAAATTGTGCCATTTGCAAAGATTGGGGCTATCCCACATCTGCTAATACCTTGTTTGTGTGGATGGATGACATGATTTTAGTTCTAGTTCTGCAACGTGAGAAATCTCCAATATATACTAGTATATGCCCTTGTGATGCATTTTATTTTTAGAGATTTATATGTTTCTCCTGGAGTAAAGATAGATGTATTTAAAAGGTGAAGGTAAGCTCAAAGGAAAAATAATATGGCATGTCAGCTAAAAATGAGCATTTTAGCCAAGCTAATCTTGTACAAGTTATTTCTTCTCCACTTACCAGGCATAGTATAGGAATAGCAGTAAATCACAACCTCTTTGAAGAGTTACAAAAAAACTCATGTATTGCTGACCTTGGTATATGGAAGTATGAATTCCATAGGATTGCTATCTTAATTTTTTTGGGTTGCATTTATGTATAAGGGTAGATTAGGATTTTTTTTTAAATAGCGTATTGAACATGTCACAATAATCAGGGACTCATAAAAGCCTAAAATGTTAAAAAGAAAAATCTATGATAATAATGTGATCCTGGAATGTAGTAAATTATGTGCCCAAATTTTCTGAGTACTTTGTAAAGCGAGATAATACATGTTAGGGCTATGCAACCCATTTGGGGACTTCACTTGATTAGCAATCCTGGGAGAAGCACATTTTGGACAATTCTCTAGGCTTTTGGAGTTCCCCCGATAAGACCTTAGGTGACACAACCACTCCAAGAATGTCTCTCCAAATGTTTTTGCACAGCATGAGTAAGTATAAATTCTATTCTATCTTAAACATACTCCCCCCCCCAAGGATTTCCTTAGAATTGGTCTATATTTTTATTGCTGTTAAACTAGTTATATGGCTAATAGAGAACTAGGTATTTTTTTCTAACATGCTGAAGTTAATATTAATTTTTATATATTTATTGTTTGTGCTAACTGAATCCTAGAACGTTAATCATTGGTTTCATGTATTATGGTTGATATTCTAGGATTCCATGGGAGGCCATGAACGTTGCCATGATAGCTGGTTTCCAGGGAATAATTTGGTGCCGAACATGCGTCACTTTATTAACTATGTGCGGGTACGAGTACCAGAGACAGCACCAGAAGTGAAAAGGGAACCACCTGCGAGTACAAGCTCTGATGGCTTAGCAACCTCTCAGGTAAAGTTGTCACCTCTTTTTTTGTTGTTGTTACTGTGGTAATTTTAGATGTCTAAGTTCAGCAAAGATTTTTAATCTTTTTATAGGGAGTTCAAGTAAGCTTTGCTTAAAATATATTTTTCTCTGTCACTGTTTACATATCTGGTATTTAGCAATATGCTTCTAAAGGATTGTTAACATCCTCCTTTTTCCTCCAACTTATCAGAATCCAAGGCGCTTTAAAGGACTCCAGAGAGAGGTAGATTTGTGTGTATTTTGTAAGCCTAATGCAACGTTGCTTTAACTATGCTGGCCCTAACATTATTGCACTTCCACATTCATTTCACAACATGAGGAGCAAAATTTTCTTATGATTGTATTAAAAGATATATGAATGTAGCCCTTTAGTTCGGTTCTAAATTCAGTATGCGACCTGCTATAAATAATAATTAACCTGTCACTGGAATACATGCCAGCTTGCTATGTTTGAGTATTTGTGATTTTTTGCTGGAAGTATTGTTAATTAATAATTTTGTTGTTTAGTTTCCTGTTTTCTCAGAAAACTTCGGCTTTTGGTACTGTTAAAAATAATTGGAGTTGAAAAATTATTCAATTTTTAATATTTAATTTTATTTATTAATAATTTAAACAAATTATTGTTTAAATGCTTTATAACTACTAATTGGGCTGCTACATCTCAGATGGAAGAATTTAAAAGATCCCTGGTCTGTTGTCTTATGTAAAATGAATATGCATTCTTAGATTTTATTAGAATTGAGATTAAGATGAAAAAAACTTACTAAATGGAAAGCAAGTATCCTACTTTAGTTTTTTAAGGGTGGCAATAAGCTCATGTTATACTATGACATATAGCTTCTTGTGAAATATAGCACATTTTGTGGGGTTTGATTCTTCAGATCATCACTAGAATTTTTCTTAAGCATTCTAAATGTTTTGGAATGTTAAATGTACAGTGTTAAGGAAGAAAAAATGTTATATGTACTCTCCTTCTACAAATGTTAGGCCACAAATTGATAAAAATGCCCACAATAAGAGAAGTTCCAGAATCTTACTTTGGGTTTTAAAAAATTGATTAAATGTACATTCTAGTACTTACATAAGAGTTTATAATTTCCCAAAAGTTCCGTTTTGGAAGTGTTTCTATTCCATTGTTAATTTGACTTGCTGTTTATATTACAACCTGCTGAAGTGAAATAACTTATATTGCCAGCAAACCTTAATTTGAAATCATGGTTTGAAGTTGTCTTATGAATCTCCTTTTGTAGTATTTGTGGCCTGTTGTTCCATCCAAATTTCATTACTTTGCTTAACTTTAGTTGATTATTTTATTTTGTTCTTTTCTGGCTATAAAGGAGAAAGAAAGCTAGGGGGGGAAACCCTACATAAGCATTTTAAGAACTTCTCATTCACAGTTCACAGACTTCTCTGTCCCTCTTTAGTTTGCCCATCATCAACTCTTTCCTTTCCCAGATCCTTTTTGACAAGCATTCCTCTGCCTTCACAACTCTCCTCTCCTTTACAAGGAGCGACACTGAACATTTACCTCTGTCTCACAAAAGATACATATTAAAAGGCCACAATTGCTATATGGTAAACTAAAGCTGTTCAACAGATTGAATAATTTGTTTTAAAACCTACCAAGCCAAAACTACAATCCTTATTTACATTCAGGATCAAATTACTATAAATAATTGTACTTCTAGTTCCCTACTACTAACATTTTAGTACTGAAAAAAGAGTAGAAATAGCAGAAAATATGTGTCAGGGGAGTATTTATTACTTTTATTTATGTATCTCCTCCTCCAAATTCTGAGTGGTTTACAAATTCTGCCTGTTGGTCTATCTCCCCCATGAAACATTTGAACATAAACCTGTCCATGGCTTTCAAATCTAGGTTAAAAAAATAAAAGCGCATCCAAAAAGTATAGCTGAGTTTTACTACTCCAATTCAAAGGCTAGATCATTTTGGAATATCTTTCTGGTCCTGTAGTTTTGTAAAATAATGCAAACATTGAATAGGATTTTAGCTTCTTCAATGAACCATATTTAGCAATGCAGTTAAAATTTTTAAATAATCAAAGCTTAGCTTATGGATTCAATCAGTTTAAATGTAGAAGGCTTGCTCTTCAAGAGGAAGATGGGATAAGGAGGGTTTGATCCTTCTGATTGCATTATTGGGTATAGCAGTTGAGAGACTTATGTACACTTTAGCCTTACAGAGCGTGCCATTCGTTTAAATTGCATTTGCATATAATGCTTAGCTAGCATTTTTGAAAAAAAGTGTTGTTTAACAAGCTAATATGGCCTGATTCACACACACTGTTAAACTGTTACAAGTAATTTTCCATTCCATGCCAAACTAAGTGCGTTATGGTTCCACATTATATATAAAGGTTAAAGGTTAAATACTGTAATATGAAATAAAATTTGTAATATAAAATCTTCCACGTTACAATATTTTTTATTTGTCAGTTTCATTTTAGATTAAATTAAAATAACACATAAGAATGGTTTTGATGGTGTTTTGCTGTTGCTGCTAAAAAGTGGTTGTTGTGGTATTTAATGCAGTGCTCATATTTTACTTTTAAGAATTCAGGGACTGCACAAGTGTTCAGTTTGGTTGCAGAGCGTCGAAAGAAATTTCAGGAGATAATTAATCGCAATACTACTGAAGCCAGTCAGGCTGTTCGACCGAAGACTTCAATGAAATGGTCTGCTCCTGGTGCAACTCCTCAATTAACAACAGCTATTTTAGAAATCAAAGAAAGCATACTGTCTTTGCTTATTAAGCTTCATCATAAACTGTCAGGAAAGCAGAACTCATACTATCCTCCTTGGTTGGACAACATGGATACTTTAATTCAGCATGAAAATCCAAAATATTTTCATGGCGATGGAATGATTGCTGTAGAAAGGATTTTATTAAAAGCTGCTTTTCAAAGTAGATTAAACAAACATATCATTGAAGAAATATGTAGAAGAGTAACTCCAACTGTGCCACCAAAAAAGATTAGTCCAGCAGAGAAGAAAACTTTGGACAAAGAAGAAAGGTAAGTTTTAAAATGTTGACAAGAGAAGCATGCTGTTATTATTTTGTTCTTAAACTGTTAATTTTGCCTTATTTTGCATTTGAAAACTTATTATGAAGAAGTGGGTTGTATGCAAAGACTTCCGTATGGGTAATACAAGCCAGGTTCTAATTTAATCATTTATTTTATCTTTCTTTTAGAATTGTACAGTTTATTTTCTAGTAATCGGTGAGTTTGACTTGTTCTGATGATAACAAAATCTTAAGTTTCCTTAAAATATTTTTAATGCATTTCTGTCATTGCAGAATGATAGAATAATGCATTTCTATCATTTTCCACAAAATATTAATGGCAGACCTAGATTCGGATGGAATACAAATTCTTAAACCTAGCATGAGAGTAGAATACAAATTATCTCACTATGCTATTCTTTTAATGCCCCTGAACTCTGCCCTTCTGAACCTGGTGGTGAGTGGTTTCATTAATTAGGAGCAAAATTAAACATTATTTGAAATATTTTTGTAGGAGATGAGAAGACTGAGCTGGAGGGCAGGTTTAAATGTGTAATTAGTTTGGAGTCATTGCACATCCACAGGAGACCCAAGTCCAGCCCCGCATGAATTCCACTGACCCCATTCTAGTACCATATTAGCTTGGACCACTAGTTCTCAGATTCTTGAGTACAGGTAAATAAAGTCTTAGTGCTTTGCACACAATTCCTGCTCCAGATTATTTGTGCCTGACAATTTTGTAGTTTTGAATGACAGAATAAGATATAATGAAGCTAAAGTAGAAAAAAAAAAGACAAGAAATTTCCCCCTACATAATGTTTCAGCTAAAGTTAATGCCTGTGTCAGTTCCAATTGCTGACCACATTGTCAATGGGCATCTAGTAAAATGCAAGCCTCTAGAAAAGCATGTGAACATCGGCGGAGACGGGCTGTGGGCTGTCAAGACTTCTGGAGCTGAACATCTACAAACTGGAACAGAAGTAAATACAAGGTGAATGAGAAGTTGGTCAGGGTGCAGTGAAGAATCAGATGAATCAGAAGCAGATATCTGGTTAAAATAAGCAAAGTACAAGAGCTTTTAAGATAGTTGTCCGTATATGGACATATAATACAAAATTGATGTTTTAAGGAATAGTTTTTGTGTATGTTTGTACCTTTGAGTCAGTCTTGATTCCCACTGACTGCATAGGAAAAAAAATCCTGCAGTTTTCTTGGCAAGGTTTTTCAGAGATGGTTTGCCTTCTTCATATAGCTGAGAGAGAGAGAGGTCCTGGCCCAAAGTCACCCAGCTGGCTTAGTTTCAATGGTAGGACTAGAAGTCTCCCAGTTTCCAGCCCAGTGCCTTTAACCACTGCACAAATCTGGCTCTCAAAGGAATAGTTACTGATTAGTTATTTGTTGCCTGTCTTTAGAGAGAAGAAGTACAGAACCGAATTGAATTGAATATGCATATCCCTTTCTCTGGAGTGAGGGTCATATGCCTGAGGCGAAAGGTCTTTGTGGAAGCTATCACACTTTAGCCTAGAAGTCTGTAAAAGCTTCCTTGTGATTTTTAGATAGCTTAATTTCAGTGAGCCTTCAACTTTAAATAAATTTTATTGGTGTCCATCCTAGAGTATTATTATTGTTGTTGTTGTTTTTCATCATTTGGATGTATTTATGCTGTAGCTTTTACAATGTTAATGTGTTGTAAGCTTTACAAAATATACTGAGTTCAGTGAGCTATGAAACTGGTAAATAAATAAATCTCAATCTCTTGTCTAGCAGCTTTCCAATGTATCAGTTGTTACTGTATCAGCAGTGATATGAAGAATCTTCCATTTTAATGTAATTGTTTTTAATTTGTCATTACAACAGAGTATTCTCCAAAATTGAAAAAAAACAAACAAAAATGCCAGAGAGAAGAGCAGAGGAATTTGTTGTTGTCGTTGATTTGTTGAGTAGGTTAGGCCTTCAAACACTTATGCATAGTTCTTTTATGTAAATGGTGCTTGGAGTGACAGAACATTTTACAAACATGGCACAAAGATCTAGCATAGCGATTTAAAAATTCTTCCCTACAGCAGAAATATATCAAGCATCTGCAACTCTGAAAATATTCCAAGTAAAAATGAGTGCATGTGTAAGAACTTCAACTCTTTATAATGAGCACAATCTAAATTTGTAAAAAGTATTTTAGTGGTGTCATGCTGTGTTTGCAATGTAATGCGATAAGTAGAAAAGGACCCAGTACATGAAAACTAGTTTCCTGGAGCAAACTAGCAGGTGTAAAGATTTGTTGATAAAAGATGTTGTGACATTGTCTCAGAACCTCCACCCCCAGATATATAAAAATTAAAGACATAATAAACAACAAATAAGGGATGAATTGGAGAAGAGTCTTTATGTGAGAACTCTTAAGTGTAATCCTATTGGATCTTTTTGACAGAAGATTCAAGGAATAGAAACAGTCATGTTGCTTTGTTGCTTCCATTACAGAGATATATACTGTACCATAAAATTATGTCCCTCTGCTAGCTAAGTTCCCAGAAGGATTGAAAGAGACATGAGGGTTTAAAATAAATAAATATTTGAATTGGAAAAATTTTGAACACAAATGGGCATATTTTAAGGAACCATATTTGTCCCAGGATCCATAACTTGAAAGGTTTATAGTCAGTATTACTTGATGTGCAAAAATACATCTAGCCTATTGTTTGTGATTTGAACATTACATCCAAAGAAATCAAAAGCTGTCATATGAGAAGAAAAAAGGTTTTAATGAGAATACTGGAAACAGTAGTATGGTAAAATAATATGCAATTGCCATGTATTTTTTTTTTTGGGTAAATACTCACCTGAAAGATAAACATCATACTACTTTGGTATAGATAAATTTGCATGATTTGGAAATTTTACAATGGAAAATTGACTTTCCAGAACACAGAACCGTATTTCTGATCTGAGTCATGTTGTACAGACATACGTAGAAGACCTATGCCAATAGAGAACAGGTTGTGGCAATGTTGTGTGCTAAATCTTTTATAGTATGTAAAATCATACTATAATCATAAATATCCAATATGACTTGCTTTATTTCAACTGAACATGAATCACAATAAAGTTCTATCTGTCAGTGCTTCCTGCAATTGCCATCTCTCAGCCAGGGAGTTGAGAAGCTCTGCTATTGCTGTTGGTGCTAGAAGAAAAACCAAGCATAAAGAGGCTGGATGACCTATTTTCTAGCTTATTCATCTTAGGCAAACTTGGCATCGCCCGCAGAATTTGTTGCTATAGGAACTAAGGCATAGAAAAGAATTTTGCTGGGTTGCTTTGTAATACTTTAAGTCTTTCTGTGTGGACCCCCTTGGGGCATTGCAGAAAATTACTGACTTGTACTGATTCTGTCAGTTTGTTTCTGTCTCCTTATTAAGGCTTTCTATTTACAGTTACAAAGACATAGTGGAGGGAGATATCTTGGGAAAACATGAGTTGCCACATATTCTGGATATAAGTTTCATTTGAGTAATTACAATTTACTTATGTGCTGAAAACATGTTTAGTCCCCTTCCAGTTTAATACCTCACGATGGTACTATTCCATATTTGTGGGCACTGTTTTTTAAAATTTATATACAATGTGTCCTTATTTTATTTAATGTTTTCTTTTATTGTATTCTATATTGTTTTGAATTATATAACATGCAATTACATTATATAAGATGTCCGGCTTAGTTCAGTGCAACACCTGCTTTGCAGCTGTCTTTCGCAGTACCCTTTTCAAACTTAGAAACTGTCCTATCTGTAAACAAATCACTAGCCTACAAGGACAGATCATTTACCTAGGGTCTGTAACCCGTGCTCTTCGGGCAGAAACTATGTGTCCAGTTCAGCACCTCTACTCTAGTAAGCCTCCCTGCTATCAGCCCCCTTTACCACAAAGATCCTGCAGGAAAAGGGCAGTGTGGACAACCGTGGGATCTGGCAGGGTGAGAGCTGTGAACCATAAACACAAAGCTTTCGCTGTGTCCCTGCACAACAGCTACAGTGCCCTTGCTGACCTTAATAGGGACATTAAGGAGACAGGTAAAGGTATTTGTCAAGATAACTCAAATAAGCAGGGGATTGTGGTCCGAGATGAAGAACTAGATTTTGACAGGGAGAAGTGTGAATCAGGTATTGCACATCAGTCATGCAAGAATAGAAAGGCTCCCAAAAAGAGAAGCTACCTTCTGGTAGGTGATTCAATTATAAGGGATGTAAATTTAGGAAAGGACACAGAGGCTTTGAAAGAGGTCAGGTGTCTTCCAGGTGCTACTGCCAGTAGGGACAAGAAGCGTATTTCTAAAATAATCAAGAATGGCAGCAAGGACTGTGATGTGGAGGCTATTGTACATCTTGGCACTAATGATCTGTCCCAAAAAGATGTACTCTCTGTGCAGAATGATTTCCAGAGCTTGGGGAAGGAACTTAGCAGAATAGGCTGTAGGCTTACTTTCTCAGAGGTTTTACCAGTGTATAAGGAGCAAAACGGAAAAGGCCAGCGCATAGCACAATTCAATATGTGGCTAAAGGAGTGGTGTAAAGGGGAAGGCTTTGGATATATTAGTCACGATGTCAGTAGCTGGTCCAATCAAAAGATGTACAAAAGAGATGGTTTGCATCCATCAAAAAAAGGGACTGAGTTACTCGGCTATAAATTCACAGATTTTCTGGAGGGAAATTTAAACTAAACAGCGGGGACAGGGAGTTAATTGATACGGAACAACCCTGTCCCCGGCAATTTAAAAACTATAGGGCTATCAGTGCATGTAGCATAGATGTGTGTGTGGACAAGAATACCAACCTTGCTATCAAGCAAAATGAAGCCTCTAATAGCGAGTGCCACATAAAGTGCACTAACCAAATAGGTGGTAAGACAATAGGGGAACTCAGGCACCACACAGGTTATGTAGAAAGGAAACACAGGGCCACCCACAAAGGACTCAAATGTTTATACACCAATGCACAGAGTATGAACAGCAAACAGGGTGAACTAGAAATTCAGGTTAATGAGGGCAGATACGATATTGTTGCCATTACGGAAACATGGTGGGATGAAACTCACACATGGAACACACAGCTAGAGGGATTTAAATTATTTAAAAGAAACAGACCAAATAAAAGAGGAGGTGGAGTTGCTCTCTATATAAGAAATAACTACATCTCCACAGAAATAGAGTACAACAATGATAAAAACTGTCTTGAATGCATTTGGGTCAATATAAAAGGGGGGGGAAATGACATTGCCATAGGTGTATACTACAGACCACCCAACCAAACAGAGGAAATAGATGAACTTTTTGCTAGTCAGCTAACTAAGGTATGTAGGAAGCACATCACAATAGTAATGGGGGACTTTAACTACCCTGACATCAACTGGGAGACAAACTCCGCACCAAGTGGAAGATCAAACAGGTTCCTGGCAAACCTAGCAGACAACTTTGTCTCCCAAAAAGTAGAGAAGGGAACTAGGGGATTAGCCATTTTGGATCTAATTCTCACTAACAGAGATGAAATGATAGACGGTGTTGAAGCCATAGGAACCCTGGGAGGAAGTGATCATGCAATATTAGAATTCAACATTATAGAAGCACAACCAATAGAACACAGTCAAACTAGAGTCTTGGACTTCAAGAGAGCTAATTTCAATAAACTTAGAGAGGGCTTGGGAAGGATTCCATGGATGAGAATCCTCAAGGGGAAAACAACTCAAGAAGCTTGGGAAATTTTGAAAAATGAGATAATAAAAGCACAGTCTAGCACAATACCAACAAAGAGGAAAAACAACAGCTCTCAAAAGAAACCAGCATGGCTGCATAAAGAACTCTCTGACAAATTGAAAGATAAAAAGGACAAGTATAGAAAGTGGAAAGAGGGGAACATAACTAAGTCAGAATATCAGCAAATAGCCCGAGCCTGCAAAGATGAAGTGAAGAAAGCCAAGGCTCAAAATGAACTAAGGCTTGCGACCAAAGTCAAAAATAACAAAAAAAGCTTCTTTCAACATGTAAAAAACAAGAAAAAAGTGAAGGAAATGATTGGTCCATTAGTGGGTGGAAGTGGCAAGAAGGTGACAAGCAACAGGGAGAAAGCAGAACTATTTAACTCATTTTTTGCATCTGTCTTTACACAAAGGGAAAAAACAGACCAACCTATCAAAAATAGTGCCATAAAAAACAAAACAGAAACACAAGTTAAGATAGGCAAGAAAATGGTTAGGAGCACCTGTCCAGCCTAGATGAGTTCAAATCGCCAGGACCAGATGGATTACACCCCAGAGTTCTCAAGGAACTGGCAGATGTGATATCGGAGCCACTGAACTATATTTTTCAAAGATCCTGGAACACAGGGGAACTACCAGAGGACTGGAAAAGAGCTGATGTAGTTCCCATCCTCAAAAAAGGAAAAAAAATGGATCCAGGAAATTACAGACCTATCAGCCTGACCTCAATACCTGGGAAGATCCTGGAAAAGATAATCAAACAACGAATCAACGAACACCTAGAGGCAAACAAAGTCATTACTAAAAGCCAACATGGGTTTGTCAAAAATAGATCATGCCAGACAAATCTTATTGCATTCTTTGACCAAGTGACAAAATTAGTGGATCAGAGGAATGCTGTGGACATAATTTATTTGGACTTCAGTAAGGCATTTGATAAAGTAGATCACAACCTACTACTTGACAAGATAGAAAAATGTGGGGTAGACAGAACCACCACCAGATGGATCCGTAGCTGGCTGACCGGCCGTACTCAGCGAGTGGTCCTCAATGGAACTGCATCTATATGGAGGGAAGTGTGTAGTGGGGTGCCCCAGGGCTCTGTTCTGGGCCCAGTACTCTTCAACATCTTCATCAACGATTTGGATGAAGGGATAGATGGGGAACTCACCAAATTTGCAGACGACACCAAGCTGGCAGGAATAGCCAACACTCCAGAAGACAGGCTTAAGATACAGAAGGATCTGGACAGACTTGAACACTGGGCACTAACTAACAAAATGAAATTCAATGGTGATAAAAGCAAGGTTCTACATTTAGGCAAGAAAAACCAAATGCACAAGTACAGCATAGGTGGCACCATGCTCAATAGCAGTAACTGTGAGAGGGACCTCGAGTCCAAGTAGACAATCACTTAAATATGAGCCAGCAGTGTGCTGCAGCTGCCAAAAAGGCCAACACAGTGCTAGGCTGCATTAACAGAGGGATAGAATCAAGATCACGTGAAGTATTAATACCACTCTTCAATGCCTTGGTAAGGCCACACTTGGAATACTGCATCCAGTTTTGGTCACCACGATGTAAAAAAGATGTTGAGACTCTAGAAAGAGTACAGAGAAGAGCAACAAAGATGATTAGGGGACTGGAGGCTAAAACATATAAGGAACGGTTGCTAGAATTGGGTATGTCTAGTTTAACGAAGAGAAGGACAAGGGGGGACATGATAGCAGTATTCCAATATCTCAGGGGCTGCCATAAAGAAGAGGGAATTAAGCTATTTTCCAAAGCACCTGAAGGCAGGACAAGAAGCAACGGGTGGAAACTAATCAAGGAGAGAAGCAACCTAGAACTAAGGAGAAACTTCCTGACAGTGAGAACAATTAATCAGTGGAACAGCTTGCCTCCAGAAGCAGTAAATGCTCCAACACTGGAAGTTTTTAAGAAGAGACTGGACAGCCATTTGTCCGAAATGGTGTAGGGTTTGCTGCCCGAGCAGGGGGTTGGACTAGATGACCTCCAAGGTCCCTTCCAACTTTACTACTATTATTATTATTATACATAGTTGGAAGGGGCCGTTTAGATCATTCAACCTATCCCTCTCAGTCACAAATTAAACAGTCACAGTAGATCCCCATCCAGTCTCTATCTAACACATCCAGAGAAGGAGAATACACTATATTGTGTCCTTTACGATGAGACAACTTCGACAGTCTTTCACATATTTCAAAGCTGTAGCTATCAAGCTACATCATTCTTCTTCTTTTTTTCCTCGTCCTTGTAATGGTATTTGGGAATGACCTTGGAAGTTAAGAGCGAGAGCTGCAGCAGACTACCAGCATGTAAAAGGTATTTCAGCCCACAGAAGGAGGGAGGGCATGGGAAACATTTCAGAAAGGACCCCCCCTCCCTGTTGCCCAGAGAGTAAAAGGAAAGGAGGAAAGAAATACTTTCAATCTTGCAAGATTATGTTAATGTTTCCTTACAATAAAGATAGTGCTAACACACCTAGTTGTGCTTTTTGTCTGGGCTACTTTTATCATTCTCATTTGATTTTTTTTATAGTTCTCTTGATAGTTCTCTAAAGCATGTGCCCAGAACCTAATATTTTTATGTGCATATAACAGTAAAGTTAGTAAAGGTTTGAGAAAATTCTGATATCCTTTCAGGCAAAATAACTAACTGGTCTGGATGGTATTGTATTTTGATAGTATGCAGCCAGTTGAACAATTGCACCCAAAGGGTACTCATAAATCAGGCATGTCAAACTGCTGGCCTGTGGGCCGGATGCGTCACACCGAAACCGTGCCCACCCCATTGCTGGCAATGGGGAAAAAGTCCCAATATGTCACGCAATATCATGTGACGTCGCGAGTTTGACATGCCTGTCATAAATGATTTAGCATTACCATGAGGTAGAATTCCACAGTATCAGGTAGAATCCTACAATTCTCCATCCTTAGCCCAGTACTATTTGATATTTTTAAAATCATCCAGAGATGAAACAGTAATTTGCAAATGGTATTAGATGTATTGGCTAAAATCCTAAAGAACAAAACCAGCATTTAAAACAGTCAACGAGTACTGCAGTGAGATAATGTTTAGCTGTGACAAGTATAACATTCTGCACCTGGCTACAGGATGAGGAAACCTGGTTTCACAATAGTGTGTGAGAAAATTCTAGGAGTAATAAGAGCAAAAAGAGTCCAATGCAATTCTGGCCTGTATTAACAAAAGCATCACACCCATTTCACAGGAGGTATTATTTCCAATTGTATTTTTTACTGGTTAGATTACATTTAGAATATTTTACCTGGTTCTGCACATATGGAAAGGCTGCAGTTTGGTTCAAGGTGTTAAAAGAGAGAGGTATGTTTAAGTTACAAAAGAGAAGACTAAATAGAAATACGATAGTGCTCTATAAGGGTCTAAAGTGACATAAATAAACAAGAGGGAGTGGATTTATTCTTGTTGGAATTGAGAGAAGGAGGAGGATCAACAGATTGAAGTGAAAAGAAAAGAAAGAAGATACAGGCTGAGTAGTAGGAAAAATTATTGATGGTAATAGTTGTTAATAGAATAGCTTGAATAGTAGAGTGGTAAACACACAGATATACCACTCATAGGAACTTTTCCAGTGGAGGCTGGATGGCCTCCTTTTCAGAATAATTTAAGGATTCTTGCACTGATGAAGATGTTGAACCTGATAACAAATGATGATATCCCTTTAATTGTGTCTGATTCTCATCGATTCTATGGACCAGCTCTCTTCTCATTTCCCTATCTTAAATTATCTTGTTTTATGATCTGGTTGGTGTTGCAGACCCTTTCAAAACAATATATCCCAGGATTCTAGGGTATTAGATATTCCACCAAATTTTGTGTTGTCTGCAATTTTTATAATCCATGTCATTTACTTTTTCATCCAGTGGTATAAATGTTGAGGAATATAGGTCTCATGACCAGCTCCTGTGGCATTTTACTTGATGGCTGATTCCAGTTTGATAAGATACCATTGATTAGTGTCCTTGAATGCAGTTTTCAGTCCACTTATGTGTTCGTCTAATTGTATATCTTTTAGCACGTATGCAAATAGCTTGCTAATCAAAATGTCATGTATTGATGTCTTTTGATCTGTTAGTCCTTGAGCTAGTCTATTATTTGAAGCTAAGAACATTTGTCATCTTTCAGGATTTCTCAGAAGTAATGCACAGGTAATAAGAGTTATTTCTTAACTGAAACCAGTGAACCTTTCTTGTAATGATAAAGAAGCTGCCATTTTCTGCTCCTGTTCTAGACTGTTTCTGACTTAGCAGGCTAGAAGAGAAAGCAATAAAAGAAAAGTTGAAACACTTGAAGTGACTTTGGGGCAAAAATAACCTTTCAGATTTGAGCAGAAAAAAATGCAAATTTCTTTTCATATCAATCTATAAATAGACCTTATAAATAAATGTCAACAGTTACTTTATAATTATCCACCTTCTTTTTATTTCATTAGACGACAAAAGGCCAGGGAACGACAACAGAAGCTTTTGGCTGAATTTGCATCAAGGCAGAAAAGTTTTATGGAAACTGCTATGGATGTTGGTAAGATGTGTAGTCTGTTTACATTGGTCATTGTTCTTGATATTGGGAAATGAAGTTAAAAGTCAAATGAGGAAGAATAGAAACTCTTTTAGACTGAAAGGAACAAAGTAGTATCTCCTCTTTAGATTCCATTTTAGAACATATAGGAAAGAGTAACTATGGAAATAATAGTTTACATTCAAAATGAAGTTCCTAACAAATAGTGATGATGAAGCTCTGCTCTAAATATAAGCAATCCCAGTAGTTTAGTTTCCATGTTAAACAAACATTGAAAAAAGGAATAGGTCTTTATATTTGTTGTAGTATTTGCATCTGAAGCAGACAAGGATACTTCATATTTAGCGTGGGCACATTCATTACTGCTCAGCTATTCCTTAAAGGTACGACATCTTTCTTGAGATTTACATGGTATTGACATGGACTCAGGTAAATATACTTTTAAATTAGATAAGTGGCAGGATGTGTGATGATGAGTCATCACTGAGGTGACCTCTCCATAATGTTGCCCAAACTAAAACTTGTATTTTCCTGAGTCTTTCATTGCTACTGTGCATGCCCGGGCACAGTAACTTAAGTTGTTAGCTTTAAAATGTTATTTATGTACAGGTAGTCCTCAAGTTACAACAGCAATTAGGACCAGAATTTCTGCCACTAAGCAATGTAATCATAAAGCATTATGTCCCATGACCACATGACTTAGTGATAAGCAATCCCTGCAGTTCCCATCATGGCTGTCATTAAGTGAGCACTGAGGGTCATTAAGTGAGCACCTCCTTGCAACTTCCTGCCAGCTTTCAAGATCCAAAGTCAGTAGGGAAGCCAACAGGAAGCTGCAAGTCCCAGACAGCTTGCAAGCAGACCAGTAAGTGGCTACTGCTGCGTGGGAGAGGGAGGAAAGGGGTATGCAGGGCAGAGCAGGGTTGAGGTGGCTGTTGCTGGGTGGAGGAGGGTGTGCAAGGATGTACAAGTGGCTGAGAGAGTGTGGACAAATGCAGCAAGGCTCGGGATTAGTGTATGGGTGCGGAAGGTTTACCCAAGCAACTTGCAACCTTCCTTGCCAGCTTCCCTAGTGACTTTGATTTGGGGCAGTTGGCATGGAAGGCTGCCCATCACAACTTTTGTAATGGCAAGCCAATTGCCAAGTGCACAGATCTCAACCACATAACCATGGAGTGCTGGAGCCATGAGAACTTTGAGGAACTATTATAATCATTACTCATTCAGCACAGTCAAAACTTCGAATGGTGCTGAATCAGTGGTTGTTAATCTAGGATTACCTAAATTTATGTATTTATTAAATGTATATCTTTAATTCAAAACTCATGATGATATACATGCACCATCCTGTTTTTCTCCATCACAATAAACTTATGAAATTGGTTAGGCTTGACTCTCTGCCAACACCTTGAATTTAAGCCAAAAACATACAGGTAACCCATGTACCTGGTCACATGCATTCTGGACCAGTGGTTTTCAAAGGCAGCTGTGTAGTCTTTTTAGAAAAGGGATTTTCAATAAATTATGTATATTAGAAACTGAAGCTCTCAGTTATAAAAATGAATCCCTTCTTTCTTACTCCAGGCTATAGGAGAGTCTGGAGAGAAATGTATCACCTGTTTTGGACACTCAGTGTAACTATCCTCCAGACTCCTGAAGCATAAGGTTTCTTCTACTTAAATATCTCCCAGTTGTCTGATTCAGTCCTGGGTTTGAACAAATTACAACGTATAGCCCTAAGAATAATCTAAAGTATCTGAATCAATATTTTCCAGACACTCTGAGGATTGTCTTAAAGGGTAGACAGGTAATCCTCGAATTACAACAATTCATTTAGTGACCATTCAAAATTACAATGGCACCGAAAAAAGTGACATGATATTTTTCACACTTACAGCTGTTGCAGCATCCCCTTGGTCACGTATTCAAAATTCAAATGCTTGGCAACTGACTCATATTTACAACTGTTGTAGTGTCCCGGGGTCATGTGATTACCTTTTGCTACTTTCTGATAAGCAAAGTCAATAGGGAAGCCAGACTTACTTAACAACTACAGTGATTTGCTTAACAACAGTCTTAAGAAAGGTCATAAAATGGGGCAAAATTCACTTAACGATTGTCTTAGCAAAAGAAATTTTTGGCTCAATTGTGGTTGTAAGTCAAGACTACCTGTACTGTTGTTTTATTTCAAATTATTTAACATTAAAGGTTTTCCTTGAATTATATTTCCCTTTATTTTAAATAAATCATTTAAAAGTAAGTAAATACTTATATTTTAGCTAATTTAATTTACTTTTTAAATCGGTTTATTTAATAAACTTATTTTTAAGGTTTTCTTTTAGCTAATACCAAATAAAAGTGGTTAGGAGAATGAAATTGGCATTGAAAAGAGGTGGACATGTCATTTTCTAGATTTCCTGTTAATTTTTTTTTTTTTTGTAAATGCTCTACTAACTGCAAATCACCTGTCATCATCTTGAGCTGATTATATATAGTATTTTCTCTACAGAAGGTCTGTGGGTAATTCCCTTAGTAGAGCAGGAAAAAAAATTGCCTATAACTTCAAAAACTACTTATGGTCAAAGCCAATAAAACTGGATCAGGAGCCTTATTCAACATACAACAATTTCCTATGCTCTTTCCTTAATCGTGGTTGGTTTAGGTCTTTAGACAGGAAATTGATAAATTTTTATTATTTCAAGTTGTTATAAGGCAAAACAACATGTACTGGTAATAATAATTCATGGCTGGCCAGTTTTTCATTGCTGCCATGAGTGATGTCTGTAGAACAGCTGTTCGAAGGGAAAAATTGCATCATTTTGCATAAAATTGTATGACCTTCAAATTCTAACTAATATGATCATTTGTGATATATTCAAAAAACTGTAAAATTAATGTGTGGATTTTAGTTCTCTGAGAATTCACAAAGAATATCGATTTAAATTGTACTGTAGGTAGAGTTTTTTTTTTCTAATCTCTTATTAATACTGCATCATTCAGCACATTCAGTTTCTGAAGTAACTCTTTTTGAAGAGTTGAAGGTGAGAAAGAGAAAAACCGCATGGCAGCGTTTTAGAATATAAATAGCGTATACTGGTCTTCTGAGAACACACATGCTACGTTAGGCCAACCAATCACTAACTTGCTGATTCTGGGAATTATCTTGATGCAGCAGTTCCATAAGAGCAGCGCTGCTTCCAGTTACACATTGTAACTCTTTAACCTTTTGGAATATTAACTGTTTTTGATGTTTAAGTTTAAAAGATATGAAAACAAAACATTTAACTATCAAATTCTGGAGCAGGGGTGTCAAACTTGCAACGTCATGTGATGTGTTGTGACGTATCGTGACTTTTTTTCCATTGCTGGCAATGGAGTGGGCGCAGTTTCAGCATGACGCATCTGGCCCATGGGCCGGCAGTTTAACACCCCTGTTTTAGAAGATCAGAAAGGTCTGTGTTTGTTCCAATAATCTAGGGCTGCTTGCTGTTATTGTTTTTTCTAACACACACACACACACACTAAAAATTGTTGAAAGTTCTCTTGATCTCCCAAACTGCAATAACTAGTAGCTATTCTGTATATTTATTTTTTATTTATTTGAATACAAGGTAGACATTGGTGATATATTGTCTGTCTGGTGCTATGCTGCCAAATAAGAGTAACTCTGGATTACTGAAAATGGGAACTTCTCAAAATAAATCAGTTCATAAAAACAAGTAATTACTGTTAAGATTAATGCTATGAATTTTGTTTTGGAGCTTCTTCAGCTAATTAAGTAAATGTACATATGATCTTAAGTTTAGCTGAACATTTGAATGATATTGGGCATTCAAAGTGTTAATTTAAATACAGGAGTATTATGGCTTAATTTTTTAAAATGTATATTGTAAAATGAGAGCCACTTTGGCCTATTGGTTAAGACACCCTGCTAGAAAGCAGGAGATCATGGTTCAGTAGTCATTTCAGTTCATTTCATTCTTTATCCATTCTGATGCACTGGTGGCTCTTGTCTTGTTGGATGTAGTTTACAATAGTTCTCTTTTACTTTGCTGGCCTTAGCCATCTACCTTTGAAGGTTCTGTTCCACCAGTGCCAATACTTCAGCTCTACAGCTCAAATGGCTTTGTTATTTTGTCTTTTGGGAAGGTCACACAGTGGGCTCCTGCAAACATTGCCAGGCTCTTATTAAGCAGGCCTACTGTAGTTAGTCATTCCATTTGTTAGTCACTCTGTGAGAACAAATCCTAAGGGCAGCAGATCCCAGAAACCACTAACAATGAGTCAGAGATATTAATTGAACTTTTGAAGATCTTCTCCAAGGTCATACTATCCAGGCTGTATCAAACAGCGTGACTGTTACCCAATAAATAAGCAAACAAGATGAAATGAAGTCCATGCCACATTTGAATCTTATTTTTCAGCTTTGAGCTTAGCATTCAGTTTTCATCCTAGCGATTCACGTGCTGGGATCTCACAGTGTCCTGGTTGACCAACTCAGCTATATTTGGTTGACCACTCATGCTGTGTGCTACAGTTATATATGAACTTAATAAGTCTAATATGTTGCAAAGTCTAATAAATAAATTTTCCAACATTGCAGAACTAAAATATATATTGGGCTCCCATTTGTTCTTATAGCAGAAGAGGTTTGTACTGCCTGTTACAACCGACACTTTTAAAAGCATGGAGATTATGTATTGCATTGGTAAAGTCTGATCGTAAAAAAGCATCCTCCAGGGGGAAAGCAATAAACTTCACATTATAATGGTTCAAATTGCAATTAATTTTCCCTATTGAGTCTTATTTCTCCATTCTTTAGAATCACCAGATGCTGATATTGCTATGGAGATTGCAACAGCAGAAGAACATGTTTCTGAAGCTATCTATGATTGTGTTATTTGTGGCCAAAGTGGCCCTTCTACTGAAGAACGACCAACAGGATTAGTAGTTCTCTTACAAGCTTCTTCAGGTATGGCTTCAAAATCAAACTGTAGTTGGCACCAACAGATTAATGAGATGAAGAATATATTTGTCTGAGAATATTTGCAAAGGAACCAATAGGAGAATGAGAGGCAAGGAATACACCTCTTTATAAGCAGGTATAAATTATCCAGTTTCTCACTTATTAGAGAATAGAAACATTAAGTTAAATAAAATATGCCAGTGTCTATTTTGAAGAGTACAATTTGTGTGTGTGTGTGTGTGTGTGTGTGTGTGTGTGTGTGTGTGAATGAAGAGAAAGGCATTAATACAAATAATATTTTAACTGTTAAAATAAAATGTAACATTTGCTTGATATTATAATACCAATACAACAAATTGTTATTGTTCAGTGCAAGCAATTTAATCAGTTCTGTGACTCTTTTAATTCACTTACCCTGCATGGATGGGTACTTTAATTCTGTTTTGTGATATGCTGTAAATATCTTCTCTCTTTTTCCATCTCTTCCTTTCTTCTCTCTCTCTCCCTCTCCCTCTCTCCCTCTCTCCCTCTCTCCCTCTCCCTCTCTCCCTCTCTCCCTCTCCCTCCCCCCCTCTCTAGTTTTGGGGCAGTGCCGTAATACTACTGAGCCTAAGAAGTTACCAACATCTGAAAAGGAACAAATATATCCTAATGATACTTTTGCAGCAATATTTGAAACACGCCTTGCAACTTTACAACAGTTCTTTAAAGATGTATGTAGATTTTGCAGCTGTATGGTGGATGACTATTCCATTTGTTTTCTTGTAATGAACTTATTTAGAACTAGAGTTTATGTTATAAAAGTTTTGTAAGGATGATTTTGTTGAAGGAAATCTTGTCACATTCCTTTCCTGATCTGGAACCAGTGTGCTTCATTATGTTCTGCTCATATGCTGAATATATGTTGAGACAAGCCAGTTTGGAAAAAGGTAACTGGTTTTAAAGTTAGAGGAACAAACATAAATAACCTGCACTATTCCAGGAACTCTCCTTTAATAGCGGAAAATGCAAAAAACTGCAAATGAGCAGGAAGCTCTAGTAATGAAAGTCAAGGAATATATTGAAAAAGTAGGACTACAACTAATGACAGCAATACAACAAACAGCCTTGGAACTGGTTAGAACAACATTAAAATTGACATAGAATGGTGGATAACTTCAGCTTTTGGGGCTCTGCTATCAACAGTAAAGGAATCAATTGTCAAGAAATATACAACAGATTTGTAACCATAAAGGTCTTGGAAAAGATGTTCAGGAGTCTATATCTAAAATAATTAGAACAATATAGATAATGGCTTTCTTGTTATGCAGCTATGCATGCAGAAGTTGTAATTTAAAGAAGCAGGATATAAAGTATAAATACTTCTGAACATTAGCGTTGGAGAATGGTCTTCAGAATACCATGGAGAGCCAGGAATATAAATAAATGGATTATAAAATAAAGCAATCTAGAGTTCTCACTTAAGACACAAATGACAAACTATTATATTTTGGATATATTATGCAAAGTAATATATATCCCCTTGAAAAGTTCTATAATATTTAGTCTAAAGCAACAGACCAAAAGTTCAAGTCCCACCTTGGCCGTAAAAGTCAGCTGGGTGACCATGAGCCAGTCACTTTCTCTCAGCCCAACTCATCTCACTGAGGTTTTGATATGGGGAAAATAAGTGGAGAATGATGTGTTGGATATATTCACCACCTTGAATTATTTATACAAACAAAGGTAGGATATAAACAAACAATCACCAGCAGCAGGGTGAGTGGACTCAATTATAGCAGCAGTGAATACACCATTGAGAGATTTAAAAAGCTAGATGCAGGACAGATTATCTTGGAGAAATTCTATGTATGAAGAAACTACTAAGAGTAAACATGTCAGCACTTAATCAAGCTACATTAATTATTTCTGTACTAAAGCTTTGTGGAATTTGTTCAAAAACTTGAAACTAATTTATACGTTAATATTTATGGACTCAAATGTGCTTTCTAGAAAATTAGTTACTAAAATAATTATAGCAAGAAAAAAATAAATTTCGGTTAGAAGAAAAATGTATACCTCTGAAATCCTTTGAATTGTCTGCTGAAATGTTCTGAACAGTAAAATAAATCCTGTTGCTAATTTCCTTAACAGTATATATAATTATAATAGTATATATAATTAAAATTATTAAGGAAGGTTTCAAGAGATAATTTTATTAAGGAAGGTTTCAAGAGATAATTTTAATTAGTTACAAATTTGTTTTTAAAATGTTAAATTGAAGCTTTACTGTGTGTTGAAAATTATATTCCAAATGCAACCGCTGTTAATCAGTGTATATAATATAATGTTTTCTAGGCTAATTTCTGTAGTAATAACAACACTTATAACTGTAACAGTCCTGGGATTCCTGTGAGGGCATTTATGAGGAGAATTGTGGCTGGATGCTGGATCCAGGTTGGCAAATCTCTCTAGAGGAAGGCAAGATTGTTGAGATTATCCAAGTGATTCCAGAAACTCATGAGCAGATTATTTTGTGATCAGTTTATGAATTGAATGGCTAGGAATCTGGATTCCATCAAGCTCACCCTCATAATGCAGTCTTTTATGGACATTAAGCTCAATCAAGCGATGTTTGTTAATAACCTTTTGGATTTCTTTTTTTTTATTGTACTGGAAATATTAATACCTTTCAGACTGGCAAAGTTTTACTGTATTTGTCAGCTGAAGGCCCTTCTCCTTAGAGCAAGGGTGTCAAACTCTCCATGTCACATGACGTGTCGCGACATGTCGCAACTTTTTCCCCATTGCTGGAGCTGGGGTGGGCGCGGTTTTGGCATGATGCATCCGGCCCATGGGCCGGCAGTTTGACACCCCTGCCTTAGAGGAAAGTAGCTTAAATGTGATTTTAAAAGTTTTGTAAGTATATGGTTTTTTTTTATTATGCAGCAAAAAGGTGCTTAGAATGTGGATTTTGGAAAGTTAATAACAGATTTGGAATTATAGTTTTGAATTATTAGAAAAAAAACTTCTATGTGAAATGGCAATTGTTTATGATCTTTTTATGATAAGGGAATCTTGAATGTTGGTTACTAGAGGGAGCTAGAGAATAAAGAAAAGAATGCAGCAGAAATCTATAACAGAAGTTTTTGGATATTGGTCTACCAAACAACTTGATAAGATAAACAGATATCTTAATAAGATGTATAGAGCATGTTGTAATGAAGTTGCCGAACTAGAACAAATTGCAACGGATAATTTTGAAATTATTTTGAAGGAGGATTTAAATATGATAGGCAATGAGAAGGAAATGGAGAAAGATATGGGCACACAAATGGAACTGATGGATAATTTACTCCTCATTGAACCAGGAAACTGACTTGGGTAACTTTTTCTTACTAGAAAAAGAGAGCTCTGTTATTTCTTGAAAGATTTTATTAGAGACAAACAAAAGGAGAAACTTTAGTTATTGGATATGCAAAAGTAATCTGCTAAAAGTTCTGAAAGATTTCTGGCTTTAAAAAAGAAATGAAAACTAATTCTGGGACTCGTTTGGAAGGGGTTAAAATAAGATTCTTAAAACATAGGGAAGGAATACAAGGTTGGCTTATTTGAACAGGGCTAAAAGTAAAATCATGTGGTTACTTTGCTGAATTTTTGTTAATATAATGATTGACAAAGCTTTGGGAATTTTTTTTTTACTGAAGAGATGAGCTATGGGGCTGAAGACAAATTACGTTGTATTTAGAAATTGATAAGCTTTTAAAATGGTCTTTACCGGGCTAATGGGGGATGTTACTTTATTTTCTTTTTTTTCTCCTTTTCTTTTTCAAACTTTTTTGTATTATACTTTTTTTTGTAATTTGTATTTGTTTTTATTCTTTTCACTCATAATACAATACAATTATTTAGTAACTACAGCAGTCCTTTTTAGATTTAACAGTGCCTATACCACTCTTGCTCATTAATAAAAATGTGAATACCTTAATGAATTAATGTCCTATATTTTAAAGTAACGATGTATCCACGTGCATTATCTTAAATGTTATGCTTTACTGTTTAGAGTTCTTGTCTGCAATCGGTATCGATTGGCTGGGAAGGAGGTGTATATGTGCAAACATGCGGCCATACATTACACATAGATTGTCATAAATCCTATATGGAATCCCTACGGGTAAGACAAAATGAAAAGTTTCTTTTATAATATTTTATTCATTAAATCATTACAAGTTTCCAGTAGATATTGGTGAAACTTCAGTGAGCCTATAGGAACTTTTAATGTATAAGAAATGAAATCCACATTTATAAACATGCCACAGTACTTTATCCATTTCATAAACAATACAATTATAAATGTTTGCCATTTCTGAAATTCACTTATTTTGTTCTTTCTTTTAGAATGATCAGGTTCTCCAGGGTTTTGCTGTGGACAAGGGAGAATTTACTTGTCCTCTGTGTAGGCAGTTTGCCAACAGTGTCCTTCCATGTTATCCTGGCAACAATGTAGAGCGAAACCTTTGTCAGTGTCATAGTACCAAGAATATGCAGGAGCTCATCAAGGAGGTGGAAGAACTTCAAGAGCAGCTGGGAACTTTCCCAGTAAGCATCAGTGTAAGGCAGAAAGATCCTTGTTAATTTGTCTTTCCATCTTCTTTCTGTTTCTCTCCTCATAATTCATCATCTGTTTGGTAAAATTTCAAAAGTCGAACATGCTCTACCATTTCTCCATTAAATGTAAACGTTTCAGGAAAATTAAAATTTCAAATAGATAGATTCAATTATATCACCTTTAAAATAAAGTTATGATTATCTCAGCATTTTGCTGTTGAATTTTAATATATTTATTGATTATTAAATCCATGCTTTCCAGCTTCTTTTTATAGAACTAAATCATATTTCAAGAAATGTTGTAATAGTGTAAAAATGACTGCATTTATAACTGAAAGCTATTTAAAATCTTCCATTTTAGAATGTTTATCATTATGGATTATTCATTTTATCATAACTTTTTATATATAGTTTTATATTTTGAAGCTTTATAACGACATTCACTTTCGTTTATAAGCTTTAGGGTCCAATTTATCCAAATCTGCCTGGAAATAAATTACAGTTACATACTTTTGAACAGATATTACAATACTGATTAATATGTTCTGACTTTTTAGTTTTTTCTATTTCTTCTTACTTTGTACTGCTTAGCTTTTAAAAGAATATAGCCTATTTTTTTATTAAAGTGAAGTTTATGTTTTGTATTCAATCACTTGTACTGATTTCAAAAACAATAACACAATAAAAATATTAATATGTCTAATCTTAATGAAAGGCTAGCATGTTGGAAGTGTTAGTTTAAAATATCTCTGTCAATGAACTCCAGTGAATATTTTATTGAATAGCTAAGAGTTTGTTGAACATCTCTCTGTTTAATGTAATATTGCATAGTTCTATTTAATGTTTCATAGTCTTATATTTGCAGAACTCTTTCTCTTGTGTTTTTTCTGTTACTACTGCTGGTTTTGCTAAATATATTCAATCCCTCTTTTCTTTAACAGTCAGAAACCAATTTAAGTAAAGAAATGGAGTCAGTGATGAAAGATATCAAAAATACTACCCAGAAAAAATATACTGACTACAGCAAGACTCCTGGATCACCAGACAATGATTTTCTTTTCATGTACTCTGTAGCCAGGTGGGTAAAGCACTATTCTAAAGATTGCTTCTGTTTGTCACTCATTCAGGTTGCCTTAATGGACAACCCTCAACTTACAAGTTTATGGTATGAGGAAATATGGGTACAACAATGAATAAATGGGGATTGATGAACTTACCAAGCATTTTCCACATAACCTTGATAATAAAAACTGAAAGCAATGCAGAAAAAAATATCAGACTGTGTCTAATTTATTTGCTGCAATAGATTTTTATCCTCAAAGTATCATTCAAATATTTTTTATATTTTTAATGATTTTATTGTTTTTTGTGAGTCACCCAGGATTCTGGTAAATACGACAAATGGCTATATAAATTTTTAAATAAAATAAACATGTCCCAGAGCCCTTTGACTTTGGAAAATCTTCACTGGGTAGATACAGTTGCAGGGAAAATAGTATTGCCATCACAATTGTAGCTTGATAATGTTCAGTTATTACAGTATTACAAATTCCGATTTCTAGTAATTCTTATAGCCTACCCCATGTGTTCAGAATGGATGCTTGGTTACTTTTTTGTAGCTTTTCTTGACATTGTGATTATTATTATTATTATTATTTATTTTGACACCATTAGGTACTCTGAAAGCAGAATTATCTCAGGGCATACTTGCACATAGTCTGTGCATGATACATCAGAGTTATTAATGCATGTGAATATTTCAGGAAGATAGTAACCTTTTCTTGATCCTTCAAGAAGACAGTAAAGCTATGAAGAACGGTGATTTTTCTAAGCTGATGAATGGTTGTATATTTTGACCTTTGTAAAAGTAATAAGAACTAAATTTAGTTTATAGAGTTTTTTTGGTTGTTGTTACTTATTCGTACACTGGGATTTTTCTTAAAAGGTTTCAGAATGTTCTTTTTTCGTGTTATTGGACTTTATGTCTTTTAAAGGTCATATACTCCAACCGTTTGCAACAAGAAAAAATGAATTCTGCAAAACATATGTTAACCAAGAATGAGATTATAGTACTTTAAGTACTATAATATAAAATATACTTTAAGTACGGGACAGTTTTCATTATCTGAAAAATATATATTTTATGTTTATAAGAATGCTTCTAGAAATGTAAAAAGTCCAATGGATTGTTTACTTGTTTCTCTTGCTAAAAGTGGTGGGCTGATTCCACTCATTCAAAATCATTATATAGATGTCATGTATACATGACAGATAGTTTTACTGTATTGAAAAAATGTCCAGAAATGATCACGCAAATATGTTGCTTTGGTTAAAGAAGAAAGCTTTTTATTTGGAAGGCAGAGTGACTGAAGAGGACAGAGGGCAAAATCCCAAGCACTGAGAGAAACCTTTGGGTTCTCTCCCAGTGAACATCTAATAGCCATTTCACCAGACCACAGCAGAGGGAGTGACAGGAAGCAGGGCCACTCTTATTAGCTCAGTTGAGAGAGCACAGCCCTGTTTATTTTTCCTTTGGGGCAGCTTTGTTTTCCTTTCCCCTCCTCACTCATTCTGTGCAGTCTTTTTCAAGGACAGGTACCACCTTTTGTTATTTCTCAGGGATCAATAATGTCTTTGTTTTATGGAACAGTGGGTTACCATTCCTTTAAAGAAAACTGAAGAGATTTCAGGAAATAAATATTTTAATATTCATCTAGTTATCTAAGGTGTGATTTGCATTTTTTTTCCTATTCACTAATATGAATCTGTGTCACAGCTTTGCTGTTGAGTTTTTAGAAATTCAGCAAGTGCTGCAAATTGCCTGAAGAGTGGAAAATTCCCTAGTCGTGTGGCTGGCCTTATCAGCAGCAACCAGATGGAGCTCAGAGCCCAAACATTTTCACTGTTAAATTGCTTTTTCTCAGTGTAAGGAGGATTAAAGCATTCCTTCAAAAAATGGTGACATAAGCTGCAAATTTAGGAATATTATTATTTGAAATGCTACTATTTTAGTAATGTGAATATGTTTTAACAAACATTTTGCACAAAAAGAGTTCTTTTCCGACATATGCCACTGGAATCTTTGCAAAATAGTTTATACTCAATGAAATCCTTCCAAGTGCTTTACATTATTCGGATTAGATATGCTGTATCTCGGGGATGGGCAATCAGGTGTCCTGCAAATATTGCCGATTTCAATTACCATCTGCCACTCATTTGTACAGCAACTGGAGGAGTTAAAGTTCACATTTGTAGAGTACCAAATTGCTTTTAACCTGATAGCAATAGCATTTAGGCTTATATACTACCCCATAGTACTTTACAGCACTCTCTGGGCAGTTTACAATACCAAAGCATTATTTATATATTTTCCCAAATAATCTGGGTCCTCATTTTATCAACCTTGGAAGAATGGAAGGCTGAGTTAATATTCAGCCTCATCAGGATCAAACTTCAAGGTGTGGACAGAGTCTGCCTGCAATACTGCATTCTGACCACTTTAACCACTGCGCCACCAGGGTTCCCTTTATCCTGATGCAGGGCAAAGCAGTAGTTTTGTAATTCCAGATTGCCCTTTTTCTAACTTTTTGTTTTCAGTCAAGAGCTGTGGGCTCTTGAGATATCTGGCTAATGAGATGTTGACCTTTTTGGCTGCATAAAACAAGGACTGAGAGAATTTATGCAACTTCAGGACAAAATTAACTTGCCCACTTCAAATTAATACTACAGTTTAGTGTGGCACGCATACTCTGTCATGTTCTTGCTCCTTTTCATTTGGGGGTACAATTTTACAGATTGATTGAACAATTTTTTTAGAACTTGTAAATAATTGAAATAAGGCTATTCCCTTCCTGTTTATTCAGGACAAACTTGGAACTTGAACTGGTCCACCGGGGAGGCAACCTGTGCCTGGGGGGTGCAAGCACAGCTGGAAAGAGATCCTGTTTACGTATGTATATTCAGATTCTATATAATTTAGCTAGTTTAACTAAGTAATTCGTACTGGAGCCAACTTAAAATAATTCGAGCAACCTTTATAGAGTTTGATTGTATTTTTTATCCATTAGTTGTTTAATTGGTTAGACTTGTGTACAATTTCTTTGTCCTCAAGAATGTGGTCTCTGTACAAGTCAAGAACTTTGCTGAATATAAATTGCATATCAAATTTCCACTCAGAAATAATCCTTAACAAAAACACTCCTTGAATTACTGATCAAGAAGATGTGGTAGATTTTTGTTTACCAGGCATTATTTGATCTCCAAGCTGACTTTGAAATTGCTCACTGTTGGATAAGGAGATGACAGAATGGTAGCTGACTGACTCATCAATACATGGATAAAAAAACTTCCTTTAATTACCTACTTTTTAAACAAATGTGTCACTCTCAATCTCCCTTTCTAACTTTTTCTTAAGTGAACTGCACTTTTTTCGAAAGAGAAAAACCCACAATTTGATGTCTTGTCACATTTATGTGTCTCTTAATATGATAGCTAAGAGAAACAAATTTCTCTTCAGAGAAATTGCATACACACACACACTCACACATACACTGCTGAAGTTTGCTGGGAAAGGGGAGAACAATCTTGTCATAATATTGTTTATCTAATATAATTTTATTAAACATATTAGAGTATAAAATGAAAATGAAAATAGTGGAGAAAGGGGAAAGAGAGAAGTGAAGAATGAAGGGGAAAGAGCATTAACTTTTCAGTTCAGTAGAATGAACATAATTACATTACAGCCTCAACTTCTTACTTCACATATACTAGACATTTTCCTAACAAAAAAACCTTGTCTAATCAATAAATCACAAAGTTAAAGTTTCATTTTTTTTCTTTCTCAAGCACAAAATCTAGAAGTGATTTCCAGATAATTAGATGTATTCTAGTTGTTGATTAAAGCAGTTAATTTGACCATCTCTGTTTGTTCTATTATTCTTCCATTGTGGGAATTAATATATCTTTTCATTTTGGTGCATAAAGCATTCTCGCTATGATCAACATGTATAACAACAAAGTTCCATTGTTTCAGGTTCTTTGTCCATTAACCCTAGAACAGTGGTTGTCAACCTGTGGGTCGGGACCCCATTTGGAGTCAAACGACCATTTCACGGGGGTCGCCAAACAAGGCTGTCTGCCATTTCCCCCCCCCCTTTTCTTTGGCCATGCCCCTGGCATCCGGTGATGTATAAGTGGTTGGGGGTCACCATAACATGGGGAACTGTATTATGGGGTCGCGGCATTAGAAAGGTTGAGAACCACTGCCCTAGAAGAAAAGTCTCTGGTTTAATTAGTATATTTGTTTTAAGAATCTTCTATATTAAAATACGAATTTTACCCTAATATTTCTTTGCTTTGTCACAAGTCCACCAAAGATAGTAGAAAATTCCTTCTTTATATTTATGTTTCCAACATACATTTGAAGTACTTTTATAAATCTTTGACAATTTATTAAATACCAACAGTACATTTTATAGAAAAATTATTTTAAATTATAGTTCAATGTAAATTTTAAGCTGTTTGCCCACCTCTTTTCCTATTGTTCCAGCATTATACCCAATATTCTTAACCCATTAAATCATGCATTGCTTCACATATTCAATTTTAATAACAGATTATAAACCTTGGCAATAACCTGTTCATCATTACCAGACAATACAATTTCAAATTAATTTTTTGCAAGGTCAAACCCATAACATTTTGTCTACTTTAAATCTTTCTTTCAATTGTGTCTATGTAAACCAATGATAGACACATCCTTCTAACTAATTCCAACTCTTTTTTAGATTAAAGTGTGGTTTCACCTTGATTAAAAATTATTCTTTGACCATAAGTCCATCAATCTGGGCTTGCCATCATTTCTTTTCTGCAAAAAGCCTGAGATGACACTCAAAGAGGTACCTTCATAGGGAATTTTATTTTATATTTATTACAAACCCTTAGGATGGCATGGCTAACAAAATGATTCTTAAAGTCAACATTCATCTTAATTTTGTCATCCCATAAGTAGGTCTGCCATCCAAATCTTAATTCATGCCCCTCTAACTCAAGTAATCTTTGTTTTGGAGAGTCACCCACTTTTTCATCCAGATTAAACAGCAAGCATCAAAGTACAATTTCAAATCTCGTAACCTAAATCATATCTCTTTCTTTGGCATCTTGCAATAATTTGTATCTAATTCTCAGTTTTCCCCTTGCAATATGAATTTAGAAATATCCTTTTGCCATTGTTTAAATGGGATGTCAGTTGTCAATATTGGTAAAATCTGAAATAAAAATACCATTTTTGCTAAAACATCTTAATTACAGAGATTTTACCTAATCTTAATATGTCATTTTCAATGTCATTTCCTGCAGACACAATGGAGTTAAGACACTTAATCTTTTTCTCCACTTTAAAACCTGACTTTGTTGTGAACGTTTCATATTACTGAAGCATTCATATTCATATTACTTTCTGTTTATTTTGAAGCCTGCTAAAGGTCCAAAGTCATTTAGCTTCATCATCAAGTGTTCTATACCAGTTTTGGGTCTTGCAGGAATATAACTACATCATCAGTAAAAACTCTGTCAGTTTATAAACTTCTTTTTTAACTTTTATGCCTGTTATTTTCTCATCCTAATATCTCTGTTCAAAACTTCCAGCACTAATGATCTTGCCATACTATTTTATATGGATATAAAGAAGCTAAATGCATTCTTATCACTGGCACAATAAGATTTTTTTCCTTCTGGGTATACAAGCAATATTTTTTTTTTCATAATACAAAAAGGGTTAAAGTTAAATAGTTAATCCAGACTGACTTTCACCAGAGGGGGAAAATGGTAATACAAGAATCATTCATAGTTGCACAATGCCCAGATTACCTAGATTTGGAGTTAGTTTGTAAGAAACTACTGATGTTATTTGTGATTCTAATGAGTTAAGGGCCGGAGAGAGTGAGATTCCTCTGGGGGTTCATAAGGGGCCACGAATGCTATGCTTCCAATTCCTGATAAAAATATAGGAGCTAAAAGAGTTTGCTTTACTGCTTTAGTATTTTGATCTTTTATGAAAAGAAAAAAAACATGGTTAGTTAATTTAATTAGCAAGGATTAGATGAGCAGATTGTAGCCCATATATATTCACAGACTTGAAGTCCACAAAGTGTACATTACCCTTAGATATTTCCGAAGACTACTAAGATTTATGAATGATTTATTATTTTAAACAAGTCCTTAATTCCTGTAGTGTTTACACCAGCTGGCATTCTAAAGCTGATCAGGGCATCATTTGCCCATTTCAGAGAAGCCATATAAAACCCATCTCCCATATTCTAATAACAACCTATATCAGAACTAAGTACCAGTTTAACATGGTCAGGTATCACCTGGATCAGGTCAACAGTTGTCATGAAATTTTAAGCTGGTCTTCAGTATTTTAGCAGAATTTTCATTGAGTGGGAAGTTGGAGTAGTTCTTTACAACTCTTTGATTCTATGACTAAACAGCCGTTATTGACCTCAGCTAGCTCAGGAAGTAAGCTGTGTGTCCTTCTACACATCCAGGGTTCCTAAGTGCAACAATATGGAGCCAAAATTGGCCAACTGTATTCTCTCTATTTGTGGGGACTGTTTTGTTTTTCTTCAGAATCAAAGCAGAATCTTTAATTCTTTAAAGTTAAATCTTTGACCTAGGAACATCTACAGTATAAAGGATCTGTTGGTTTTACTCTTGTTACTAAATTCTTCCCTTGTTTGAAATTCTGCCATTTCTTTATAAATATATGAAGTAAAATGGCTGTGTGGATCATGAGGAAAACTACAAATGCAGAAACATTTTCTTAATCTTTAATCTTTAAGTAATTGTGTTAACTTTGAGACACAACTAGGAGAGATTATTTCTCTTTTGTCTATACAAGTTTAGAACTTTGATCCAGGATTGTATCATAGATAATATATTTTGCCAGTTCTTTTGATTAGAAAAACTACCTTCACTGTCATTCTGACTTCCTGGGTTAAATTGCACCCTGGAAGGAAGATTGTATAAACAAAATTTGTGGTTAACTATATCATCCAGACTTCAGATTTATCCCATTTTGTATATCTGGCAATCAGCAATTAGAGACTTATATAGAGCTTAAGTACTGGACCCAGTTTCCAGAAATGCAAAATCTGTTAGTTGTTTTGGGTTCACAAGACATGAGAAAACATAGATTTTAAGTCAAAAGCCACATGTGCTCATTAACTGACATTTTTAACTTAATGTGCTGTATTTCAGAATACAATTCCTGTCATTCCCTGGGCATTAGTCATGGTGGCTATTGCCACTGGAAAATATCTGGAAAGGCCATATCAGGAAGTGCTTTGTTGAAATAAGCCTATAATCATGATTAATGAATCTGAGGTATCTTAAATAGTTCTAATAATTCAGATGTAATAGTACTAAAATTGATAATATTTCATCTTTTTGCAGCTTGATTAAAAGAAGGAGAACACATTGGCAGATACAGCTTGTTGGTTTATCTAAATAACATAATACTTTTGGTTCATCAACAATAAAAACATTGCTAAAGCTTTGCATAACAACTACATATAGTAATAGTAATAGTAGTAAAGTTGGAAGGGACCTTGGAGGTCATCTAGTCCAACTCCCTGCTCGGGCAGGAAATATAGAGTCTATTTTGCTTTCTACTTTCTCTATTTGTAGCCTGACCTTCCATTGTACTGCTGTCCCCATTGTACTGTCCCCATTGTACTGCTGCACATTACTATCAACAGCAAATTTAGTTTTGTCCTGTCTCCATCTTTCCTTTGGGGAATATAGCTCTCAGCATATTCCTTAAAATCAATTGTAGCTCTTTGATTGAGAAATGCAGAAGACCTAAAATCAATTGTAGCTCTTTGAGAAATACAGAAGACCCTCATACATGGAATCTTGATAGCTCTTCAGTCACAGGGCTATTGTTTCTAAAGCGTATCACATAATGACTCTATTACTGCTGCATCCAAAATAGGCTAATTTCCTTGCTTTGTTTTTTCCCTTCCTATTTACTCAAGGCACAGCCTACCTAGAGCTTTTCAAAAATAATACAGGGTGTTATTATAAAAAAAGAAATCTAGCTCTTTGCTAAAAAGTCTGTATAGTAGCTGTTTACCTCTCAGTATACTTATCATAAGTAATAGAATGAATATAAACCCTAATTTTGATTTAGCAGATTCACCCTATCTTCGTCTAAGACTTAAAACTATTTATAGTGCATTTATGTTTAGACGAATAAGAAGCACTACATGCAATTTATTGATATTTAGATTTTGTTGTTCTCCCTAGTGCAATTAAAACTCTTATACCTTTTTATTCCCCCCACATCTCTCAGTCTTTCTTTGAATTTTGGTTAATGAAGTGTCTGTCTTGTGACTGAACACAGTGTTGTTCTGTGTTAATCATACAACCGCAAAATTTGTTGATTAGATACGAAATAATGACTTTCCAGGTGAAGTCGTATAGCAGCAGGTGTCTTTGAAGATGTAGGAGCAAATAGGTCAAGTGTTGTTTTAGCAGATGTAAGAGGACAGCTGTATGTTGGGAAGTAAAATTAGGAATGATTAATGCAATTACTGATGCTGAGACGGTATGAAAAGGACAGTGAGCTAAATGTCAGTCTGAATGGTTCTATATAAAGCTTAACTCTTGAGGGACACAGCGTATTTTCAGTATTATCAGAGAAACAAGAAAAACAAGATGTTGATTCTGAAGGAGCAGAAGCACTACCTGGAGCTATTTCTGGATTCATCTTTCTTTCTGAATGCTTAAATGGTGGCTGTGGCTAGGAGTGTCCTTTACCAATTTCAGCATCTTTTCTTGGATCAGCCATACTTTCAATCATTGATATAGTCATATAAAGCTGGTTTTGAAGATATTTTAGCTTGGTGGAAATTGCCAGACTTTTAGGTGACATTTAGAGCAGATTCAACATACCTGTCCTACAGCTGTATAAGCCATTAAATTGTTTCTACCGCAAGTTGTATTTTCTTGGGTAGTAATGTCTAAAAGGTTTGGGGTCATAGTTACGGTGGTGAATATATTTGTAATTTATAAGCTGTAATTGAAGCCCTATTTTACAACAGCAGTGTGGGTGGAATCATAGCACAGGATCTTTTTCGTAACAATGTTGATTATGGAACTCTTTCTGTAGGCAAATTAAGGTAATGCCACTTTTGAGTCTAATGCTGCCCATGAAATAACCAGAAGTAAAGCTTGACCTGAAGATGACTTTTTAAAAAATTTAGTATGGGTTTTACATTGTATTACATTTGTATATTTTAGGGTTTTATCTTTTTTGGGATTAAAGTAATATTTGAAAATAGCAAATAATTAAACTATGTAGGAATGATTGCAAAAATCAGAGTTGTTTTTGAATTTTGTCTATCTAGCTACTTAATGTTCAAAGAGCTGTTTTTTGTTTAATTTACAAGTATGAAGGAATCAGATTAAAGAATACAAGAATAAATTAATTACAATCAAAGGATAAAAATAGTCAACAGAAGCCAAAATATTAAATTTAAAAAAAAGCTTATTTTTTGAAATTCAGTACAATGATTGCAAATGTTTATTGTTGTTGTTGTTAATTGCGAAGTCATGTCCGACCCATCGCAACCCCATGGACAACATTCCTTCAGGTCTTCCTGTCCTCTACCATCTTCTGGAGTCCATTTAAGTTCACACCTACTGCTTCAGTGACTCCATCCAGCCACCTCATTCTCTGTCGTCCCCTTCTTCTATTGCCCTCAATCTTTCCCAGCATTAGGCGCTTCTCCAGTGAGTCCTTCCTTCTCATTAGGTGGCCAAAGTCTTTGAGTTTCAACTTCAGGATCTGGCCTTCTAAAGAGCAGTCGGGGTTGATCTCTTCTAGGACTGACCGGTTTGAACGCCTTGCAGTCCAAGGGACTCGCAGGAGTCTTCTCCAGCACCATAGTTCAAAGGCCTCAATTCTTTGGCGCTCAGCCTTTCTTATGGTCCAACTTTTCTTATGGTCCAACTTATGGCCCCTTTATGGATTACTGCCTTGTCGTGGCAAAGGGGCTTGCGTAACTCAATGAAGCTATAAGCTATGCCGTGCAGGGCCACCCAAGATGGACAGGTCATAGCAGAGAGTTCTGACAAAATGTGATCCACTGGAGAAGGAAATGGCAAACCACTCCAGTATCTTTGCCATGAAAACCCCATGGACAGTACTAAAAGGCAAAATGTTCATTAAAGGTTTCTAATTTGTTATCTCTTCTAATTTTGCTAAGTGGTGCTGCATCCATTTTTAAAAGTTCAAACATTGAAGTATACCTATGACAGTGTGTTTAGGTTGGAGTCAGACAACTTTTTTCGACTTTTAAGCCTCTATAATTCCACTTTGAAACACTTTTTGCAATCACTCAGTAGTTGTTTTTAGAGCTTATATTATTAGGTCAAAGCTGATAATAGGTAAATGGTTTTTTCACAAAGCTGTGCTTGTCTCATGCTAATCTCAACTCCCTTGAAAATCATTGTAAAGTCTGTAGCCCAAAGCTACAATCCTTCAAGTAAAAGAGTGTTATTGAATTAGTTTTACATATGACTAAGTAACATAATTAAGACCATCCTGTAAATACCATAAGCATGAGCCAAAAATTATATCCTCCTAAGTAACAACCTAATGCTACTTATTCTGCTCTTGCTGGTGATTGAAATTCAAAGTCACCAAAATGTTACTTCTGCCCTAGATAAAACTTGACATTAATTAGACAGCATTGTCTTATGTTGTATAAAATCTGCATGGATGCCTATTATCTAATCTTAATAAAAAAGGGATGGGAAGAAGAGAATTAAGAGTAAGAAGTGGATTATTTACAAGGATTCTGTTATATGTCATATTTAGAATTAATATTGACCAAAAATGCTAGATGGTTTTTGCTCATTTATACAGTATTACGTGGACTTTTTAATTGGATTTATTGATTGCTATATTTATCACATTTGTTGCTGTTTCATTCCACTTTATAGAATGCTATGGACTTTTTCAAAGTACATTTTACAACTTTCAGGATTCTCCTAAAAATAATTTGTTTCGCAACCATTTTAAATTACTGAATGAACAGACTGTTAATATATTAGTATAGGTAAAGGAGTCCCTGTGGATTTTACTCCGCTAGTTGTTGCTGACTATAGGGAGCGGTGTTCATCTCCATTTCAAGGCCATTGAGGCTGTCCGAAATGTCCGAAGACATTTCACAGTCATGTGGCCAGCATAATATCATGGAGCTCTATTGCCTTCCCACTGAAGTAGTACCTGTTTATCTACTTGCATTTGTATGCTCTCAAATTGCTAGGTTGACAGGAGCTGGGGCATGGATGGGAGTTCACCCTGTCACGTGGCACTCGGGTCTTGAACCTAGGCTGCTGGCTTTCTAGCCAACAAGCCTCTGTGTGTCTGTGTCTGTGTGCGGCACGGTGGCCCAGCGGTTATATGTTAGTATAGATGTATCTAATTGGGTGATTATATTGCTGTTTTTTTTAACCTTTCTTTGGCAAACTATTGGCTTGATTATAATTTTAAATGTACAGTAAAATCTCTATAAGTACAGTTAAAAAACACTTACCATTTAAGCCTTTGAAAAAAGTAGTAAGAGTACCTAAATTTCTATATGTTGTTAGGTCTAGCTGAGTCCACCAAAGACCACATGGCTTTATATATCCTGAGGTTTAGCTGAGTCCACCAAAGACCACATGGCTTTATATATCCTGTTTTATATTCATCTAAAAATAGCAGAATTTAGCGATCTGGACACTGTTAAATTCCATCTAACTGACTAGAAATGCTAGTGCTAACTGTTTAGTAAAAAGTATAGATGCATTTTTAGAATTGCAAATTCAGTACTTGTAAAGAAAGAAGACACATTTCTTGCCCTTTTTCTTTAGAACCATCTTCCCATTAGGGGGCAATGTTTGCCCCCCCAGGTTTGGTGGAAGAAAAAAATAAAATTACATAGTGTGTGAATCAATGTTATTAAAATTTTGGTTTAAATTACTATAGAAGTTTTTTTTCTTTATAATAACATAATTATATATATGGATTCTAGGTGAAGCTAATTTGGTACTAATAATCTAACCTGAAGAGTACTTGCTATCTTCTAAGTCTCACAAGCAACATTTCTTGGTGTATTATGCTGCTTAGGGATCATGTACAACTAAATATAGGTTTATTCTGAACCAGTATGTAGTGGATGAAGTCCAAAATGTGAAATACCACCCTATGATTACTGTCTTTATGCATTTGTACTTGGAAATAAGGGCCTTTGGATTTTACGAGTTGTTCCACCAATAAGTAATTAAGATTTCAACCTTAATATTAATTTGCAGATAATTTTCAGAAAAATTAAATGCAATTTATACAGGAAATGAATGAACTTAGTTTATTTATGTGTTTTCTTTATCTATAACAATCTGGTTTTCTTTGATAGCTGCGGGACATGCTATTGAAAGTAACATATTTTACCTTGAAACAGGACAATGTTTTTTTTCTTAGTGTCCAGCAATGCAATGTTTGCTTAGAATAAAAGCATAATTATAATACAAATAGAAGTGATCCTGATCATTTTCCCTCTTGGTAATGAAAACAGATAATATCAATCCACAAAAAGAAATATAAATGAGTTATACTGTAAGTCAGTGGTTCTCAACCTGTGGGTCGGGACCCCATTTGGGGTCGAACGACCATTTCACGGGGGTCGCCAAACAATGCAGTCCGCCATTTTTTCCCCTTTTCCTTAGCTGTGCTACTCCCTTTTATTCTGTTGGCTTTTGAAAGCCAATAGAATAGACTCTCTTGAATAGAGTCTAATTCTATTGGCTTTCAAAAGCCAATAGGAATTGTCCAGGCTGTCTCTGCCCTGCTGAGCCCGCCAAACGTCTCATTCTGCAAACGGTGCTGCACCAGTTGAGTAGTCCTCGACTTATGACCGGTTGAGTAGTCCTTGACTTAGGACCGGTTGGGGGGGGGTCGTGTCATTAAAAAGGTTGAGAACCACTGCTGTAAGTTTTTTGGTACTAGCTATTAATGGCATTGAGTGAACAAACAAGTTTTTCCCTTGGTCTCATAAGTTCCCAGCCATATGCCAGAATTTCTGTACCATTTCTGCAAATCATGATATAGTTGTTTGTTAGATAAAAGGCCGAGTATACACTGCTGGGAATTTATGTGTATAAAATTGTATCAGCATCAAATAGCCAGAGAAAAGATGCATGAATCTATGACTATGCCAAACTGAGGTATTACAATTGAGCCAATACCAAGAGGTATATGTAATTGTGCCCCATCCAATGACAGGCTTCGTGACTGGAGAACTGAAGCAGGCTGTTTTCCAGAAATTTGAGGAACTCCAACTCTGTAGGAGGTGGCAACAAGGTTCTATAGAAGAGCATCAACAAATACAGCAATTCTTCTCTTTGCCTTTTACAGAGAGGCTCTTCTAAATCTAAATCCCTCCCCAAATAAAAACACAGTTTTATGTTCCACAGCTACAACCCCGCAACCCTCCATTTTCATAGGAGAAATTTTTTAGCCTGGGTGGGTGGGGCTATTGCTTATGTAAACGTATACAAGTCAAAGAACAAAGGAATGAATGTTCACTAAACATCTCTTGTCAGTTTGAAAGGGAGCTCATTTTGTCCTAATTCACTGCTGCCAATTCAGAAAACAGGTGACAGCACTTAGTTCCAATGTCATCTGTGCCTACAATTATTTGGCAAACCAAGAAGTTAATTACAGCCCTCAAGCTCTACATGAAGCAGCTGACTTCAGCATGAGCCTGTTTTGGCCTCCCAAGTGTCTATGAATAATCGTCTATTTGTAGAAAATAAATTAATTCCTTCTGCAATTTATATTTACATGTGGCATTTTTAGGAGCCTCTACAAGTGCTAGGGACAGAAGGGTAGAAACAGGAGTAATAAATCAAGTAAAGAGAAAGTAGAAATATAGAGGCGCTCCAAAAAAAAATTGGAGCGCCTCTATACTGATACCAACTAAAAATTCATTGTCTGCACTATTTTGAAAGAAACAGTCTAGTAAAATGCATTTGGACCCTTGGCTGGAATATGTTAAAATTGAATCAAAATATACATGGGAATATGGGGGGGGGGGAATTGAAAACAGTTGAAAACATGGGATTTCCATCTACGAAGTAATTCTGATTAGATCTATATTTGAAAGAGAAATTACCTAGTTTAAATAGAAGGGAAATAATATGAAGTATTGTTATTTCCCCGGGTTCATTTTGTGTAATTCTTATAGCAGCCTTGATTTGTAGATCTGAAAAAATTAAACCTCAAGGATCCTGTTTCATTTATCTCCTCTTGGACCTCTTTATTCTGAACAGGGAAGAGATGGGGCTTTGGTTGCATAAAAATTAACAGATAATCTAGATGTGCCTGTGGGCACAGCTGGACTATATTCTAGATATCAAAATGAATAACAGAGAGGATTTTGGCGGATCTGTTTGTACATCCATCTGTCTGTATGTAGCAGCAGCAGTGATGGGAATGATTTGGTTTTTTTATGGATGCATAACTAAGTGCAGTAAAAACAGAGAATTAAAAAAATGCATATTACAATCAGTTATATCATAATGTAAAATAAACCTGTAAACTGAAATGTCTAGCATATATATTAACTTGTTGGGATGTGGCTGTTCCACAATGTGATAGTAGCAAAAGACTGATAATGGGAGTCAAGTGTGCAGGGATGTGAGCCAATAGCAGGTATTTCAAATAACTCTGTGTGTGTAATTCATCAGCCCCCGTAATTTGTGTTACAGTGTTTTCCCCAAAATAAGACCCGGTCTTATATTTTTTTTGCCTCCAAAAGAAGCACCAGGTCTTATTTTGGGGGGATGTCTTACCTTAGGACCACCACAGCAAGGCCTGCCACACCCCAGCACCTGTCATGCTGCTGCCTGAGTTCTTCTGCAGCTGCTTGCAGCCACATGCTATGTAGCGCATCATGCCACCACCGCTTGCAGCAGGAGGCCACACGGCGCATTGCCCTGATTGCACCAGTGCCACTATTTGCTGCAGGAGGTCACAAGGCTCATTGTGCTGATCGCAAGAGGATGTGATTGGCGTGACAAGTCTTGTGGCCTCCTGTGAATGGCGGCACTGGTGCAATCGGCACAATGAGCCATGTGTCCTGCGAGCGGTGGCAGCAATGCAGTCGGTGTGACAAGCCTCACGGCCTGCTGCTGCAATTGGCAGTGGTGCGATGCATCACGTGGCATGAGGCTGCAAGCAGCCATAGAAAAACTTAGGCAGTGGCGCGACAGGTGTTGGGACGTTGGAGACCTGGCTGCAGTGGTTCTAAGGTAACCGGGTGCGGGGCATGTGGGGCAGCTCCACCACCCCACCCTAGCTTGATTTTTATGTGCACGCCTCGCCCCAAAACTAAGGCTTATTTTTGAGGTAAGGCTTATATTGGGCGTAAAAATCAAACTAGGGCTTATTTTTGGGATAGTCCTTATTTTCAGGGAAACACAGTAGTGTATCTTACTTGAATTTCCAACTAATGCAATGATTAACAATAAAAAGAGTTGAAGGCAATGTAAGGAAGGTCCAAAATAATATCACTAGCAACATCAAGGACTAGAACAGTGATGGTGAACCTTTTAGAGACTGAGTGCCCCAAAACTGTCCCCGCCCCTGCTCCACCCCCTGCCCCGCCCCCACTCCACCCCCCCTGCCCCGCCCCCCTGACCGCAGGGCTACTCACTGCCTCCAGGGCCCATCGCAGATTGCCCAGGCAGCCCAGCAGTGCTATTGCAGTCACGCCCTCTGCCAGCGCCCTGCAGCATCAACTGTGCATGATGGGATGTGAGGGCAGAGTCTTGTCTATGCTGCCTGGCTGCCATGCCCTTGGCTGCGCTGCTCTGTGTGGGCCACGCTCAGGAGCGACTCTCCTTCAGAGGGGCTGCTGGAGAGGGGGTCGCAGGGGGAGGCAAGGCTGGAGCAATGGCACATGTGCCCCCAGAGAGGGCTCCAAGTGCCACCTCTGGCACCCGTGCCTTAGGTTCGCCACCACTGGACTAGAATAAGCTCTTGAGTAACTGAGCCGTAAGCTTGCTACATTAGTGCAAGCACAAAAAGTAAAGCATGAACTAAAAGCCTTGGCTAATCTAGTAGTGAGTTTCCGATTCTTAAAGCTTTTACTCCTTGGACCTAGCAAAGGTATTTTTTAATTTGGATTGTTAGGATCCTCATAAATGGGAGGAATCTGTAACTGGCAATCCCAGAGTAAAATACAGTTAGAGGAGTGATGAGATGAACAAAGTAAAGTACAATAATTTCTTAGTCTTATTCATTGTTCAGTTAAAGGTGATACAGCACATTCAGTCTCAAATCCTGCCTTGGCAGTTGGAGACCAATGTCATACAGGGCAGTGACAGGTTCTCAAGGGTCTAGGACAGTGGTTCTCAACCTTTCTAATGCCGCGACCCCATAATACAGTTCTCCATGTTGTGGTGACCCCCAACCACTTATACATCATCGGGTGCCAGGGGTGTGGCCAAAGAAAAGGGGGAAAAATGGCAGACAGCCTTGTTTGGTGACCTCCGTGAAATGGTCGTTCGACCCCAAATGGGGTCCCGACCCACAGGTTGAGAACCACTGGTCTAGGACAACTCGCCACAGGACAACTCATTGCAGGACAAGAGTTAAACTAATACCAAAGAAATGGTAGAATAGAATCATTCAAGGAAGGATGCCATAGGAAGGACAAAATGAAATGTGAATAACAAAAATATTTATTTGATTATTTTAAATAATTAAATTGAATTATTGAGTTGTCCCACAGCGAGTTGGCCATGGCAAGTTGTCCCATTCTGAATCTCAAAGATTAGCAAAAATGTAGTAGCAGAATTTGATGTGTAAAATCAGAGAACCTAGAGAAAGATTATATAAAGAGAATAAGAGACACCCAAGATTGAGTTCTAAGGAGCTCTTGCTATTAATGAGAAAGATTGAAAAATGCAACCATTCCATAAAACTAAGAATATCTTGTACAGCTGTTTCAGGTGGAAGCGGTGGTGGCAGCAGGGGGAGGGAGAGGAATTGATTTCACGTGCATGCACACAAATGCAGCTTTGTGCACGCTCTCACACCACTGCCATGACTCGATGCCAAACGGGCTGCAGCCTGGCACCAGGCTGCGGACTCCTGATCTTGTACATTGATCAGATTGAATTGTTCACCTGTAGCACCAAAGAAATTCAGTTGTGGCAGTAGTATTTTATAATAGCACTAATTTTGAAGAAAGATGGTTCATCTTAGTTATCCACAGGTCATTCACATGAACTACAAGAATATCCCACTAAAAAACATGATCGGAATAGGACCAAATGATTTCCAGAACCTCAGGTAAAAAGGGAAGGAGAGACATTGGAACAAACAAGAATCAATGGAAGACTTTTGAAATAAAGGGCATTCATGAGTATGAACATTTGCTTTGTGCTGTCTCTTTTGCTCTCTCTGCTTTTGAACTGTCTTTCAATCTCCTTCTACTCCTATATAGAATTCCTCTTCTAACTACCCTTGATCACCACTTCTCCCATATTTTGCTGCAAAAGCTCCTCACATGTTTAAGTTATTTTTCCCCTCTCCCAATTTTGAATTTCTCTAGATCCATGTAAAGTCTAAAGGACAGTGTAGGGAAATGGAGACCAGAGCTTAGTTTGAGAATAAATATAGGTTTCAGTTGCCTAGAGCTTTTTTTTTTTAAGGAAATAAGAATAGTTTAATATTTCCATGATAGACAAAACTGACATGTGATCATTGTGTTGTCAACTTTCAAATTTACCTTTTTCTGGTTCCAGACATCCTTTCCTGACATTCACAATGTACTATTCTGAATTATAAATTTGGAAAGCAATTGTAAATCATAAATTCAAAAGGAAATGCAGAAAGTATAAGCCAGTGGTGGCGAACCTATGGCATGGGTGCCAGAGGCGGCACTCAGAGCCCTCTTTGTGGGCATGCGTGCCGCCGCCCCAGTCCTAGGCCTTCAGCTGGGTTTTATAAAACCTTTTCGCTTTAGGCCTCCGTCTCCATGTGCAAAAAAAAAAAAAAGGTTCAATCAATCAGTCAATTTCAACTTCTTGCGGGGAAAAAAAAAGATCTTGCGAAGTTGGAATTGATTGATTGAACTTTTTAGTCCCACCCAGTCTGCTGTTACCACCGCAGCCATGCCCACCCAATGGGCCATGCCTACCCAATGGGCCACACCTACCCGGCACCCGACGATGCATAAATTGGGTTGCAGTTTGGGCAGTCGGTCTCTAAAAGGTTCGCCATCACTGGTATAAGCAATTAACAAGTCTACACAAAAAGTTGCTAGCACCTTCACTCTTCTTGTAGCTCTTCACCTGTTTTCAAAAAAATGTAAAGCAAAGGTTGTGAAAACAGTTGTTGGCAGTTGGATTTCCTTTAAAAGTCCAGGAAAAATAATTATACAGCAAAATCCTAATCAGAAAGCACCCTTCAATAAGACTTTTTAAAAAATAATAAAAATTCAAAAATCTGTGACTTGGCTATTGTTGTTTCTCAGCATGGTTTATAGGGAAGTATGTCTCATTTTATCTTTGAAACGGTGAATGAGCTCGATTAAATAACAATTAATGAGTACTCAAAGTCATCCAGTGCACCTCATTGTTTTATCTAGGATTGGAATTTTTTGAGTCTAGTTCCAGTGAACTATATCAGGACTTAAGGAAGTCCTCTTAGACAAATATAAAAAAATGCTGAATAAACCTTTTCAAAGGGATATAAAATCGAGAAATTTCATCTAAAAAACCCCTTCTTCATTTCTCTTTCTATAGATCAGCTGTTTCACGTGGTGGCTATGCATATGAGACTCTACAGCATTGATTCTGCTTACAATCCATGGAAGAAACTGACACGGTTGATACAGGATGAAGAATTAGAGTAAGTATGGAGACATTTTTAATGTTCACCATGTTTTAATCAATCCTGTTTAGGATAAACAACCACAGCCTCAAGCACTGCATGCAGTTTCTGAACTTCTTTTTTTTTTTTCTGGTGTCCAAAATCCCCTCAACACATCATTATTGCAAAAATTAGTTTTGCATTTTCTTGGCCTTGGGGGGCAGGATGCATAAAACAGAAGTGTAATCCCTAAAATAGCCTTCCAGACTTCAAAAAAACCCTTATATCAGACAATACAAGACCTACCCAGTTAGCAATATTGTTTGTGTTCCTTGGTTAATTGAAGCATGTTAAGTACACCTCTAGAAAAGTACATATTAAGCCAAATGAGTGATAAACTTTATTTCAAAGAGTGATTGTGGCTTGTTCAGCAGCTCATTGTTTTATATATTAAAAAAAAAAACTTGAGTCAGCACAAATGCAGGAAACTCTTGGAATTTAGAAATCATGTTCTTGTTCTTCAGACAAATGGCTGCTCTTTTGCATATTCACATAATGGCCACTATGGTGGGTGTGGCTAGTCACATAACACACATTTACCGGAAAGAAAATTTGGCAGATGCTTCCCCCACCCCTTCTAAATGCCCATGGTGTCCCTACCACCCTCCCTTTACTTTGCCTTTCTTTCCTGAGTAGATGAGCATAGTTCTCAATAATTCCTTAAACTTCAGCCTCTCGCTCTTTATGACCAAGAACGTCAATGGGAAGCATGTGGGACTTAAGCCCATTAAATGAGGATGCCACTGTAGCCTGGCCCTTTAATTGCACCATACCAGCTTCCCATTTTTTTACTTAAAAGAGTTGCACCATTTCCCTCAGAAAGTCAGAAAAGACATGGAGTCTAGCATGTATGAAACAGACTGGGCAGTTGGCTTGATGTTATTTATTATTTCTTTAATATTTATTTCCCACATTTTTTATAAATAACTCAAGTGGTGAACACACACAATCTCCTTTAATCTCCAAGGACTTGGACTGAGAAAGAGAGTGACTGGCCCAAAGTTATCCAGCCAGCTTTCATGCTTAATTTAGCAGGCTAGAATTCGCAGATTCCTGGCTTCTAGCCTAGTGCCTTAACCACTAAATCAAACTAGCTCTTATTAGCTTAGTATAGCCATAGTTTATTTGTATAGATTGCATTTGGAAATCTGGGTCAGCAGTGAGGAAACCCACCTTTTTTGTTCAGCCATGATTCCCAGTTGATTTCTCTGAATTTGGAATATGCACACTCTTAAACCAACTTGGCAAATTTTTGTTCAACATGCAATAATTGTGGTCTTTTCCCCTGAAAAATATTAGGGCTTTTTCCTTACTAACTGCTTCTATGGGTGCATTGCAAAGCTATATTTATCAACTTGTCTCATAGGTATTGAAGAGATTAGTAGAGTGGATATTCTATACTGCAAACAGACTTTTAAAGGACAGGTTCCATATCATGATGAAGTTGCATAAGCTTTTAATATATGACAGTGTAGATTTAAGGCTTAATTTACTCTGATGCTTGACATAAACTAAAGAAGCTTATCTAAAAGGCATTTTCTAGAATTTTACTCTCTCACTTCTAGTGAAGGAACTAAATGCATTATTTGTTTTTGCAAAGATCAAATTCTATTTGATTTATGAAAGTTTAGCAACCTGTTAAAATATACCTAAAAGAGAAATGAATGTTGCCAATTATTGAGAAGATTGAATACATGTAAAATATAAGTTGGGTTAGTTTTACTTACAGTACTATAATAATCATTTTAAATATCAATTCCTATTTAGCATAACTATTTTACATCTCTGTATTCACATTTACATAGTTACCCACACTTTTTTTTAAGTTTGGGAAGTTAGAATGCCAGTTGGAAATTCATATAACCATGAACTGAATTTTTATTGAATTTTTTTACAGTAAGTTTGGTGAATCAGCAGGGAAGCCATTTATAAGCTAAGCAAAGCTTTGCTTGTACAATTTGCTTCATGTGTTTGCTTTTGCTTCGATTTGCTTCACGTGTTGGTTTTTCCATTTGTCCAATTTTCATTCTATAATTAAAAAACCCCTCAAAGTACTTATTTTGTGCTTGTGTACTGAATCTGCATTCATCTATTGCCAATTCATTCTTTTGAGTCTATCTTTTCTTGTTTTATCACACAAAGTTCTTAAATACCACTTTCCCGCTGCATTCAACTTAATTTTGTTTCTTCACATGTCACAAATATGATTAGATAATCCAGGTGAAATAAATCCAGTCTCAGTCCAAATATTTCCAATTTTACTTTTAAATTATGTTGTTCTATTTGCTACTTAGAATCAAATAGCAATGGATCAAGAAATGTATTTAAATCTTGAGAAAATTAATATGGATTTTAATGGCATGTATTTTTGTCAGGATGTGCAGTGAGGATCAGCCAGAGGTTCCAGTGCTTTATAAAGATGTCCCATCTCTTTTGCTCATCCAGATCTTAACCATGCCTCAGCCACTGCGCAAAGGTAGGTTACAAAAGTTACAAAAATAATAGACAGAGGGCAGTAGTTATCTCTCTCTTGCGATTTTGAGAATTGCAGCAAATCAATCTTATTTTAGGAATGACTTTACCTTGTCTTTAGAAGTTGGCAGCAGGCAGAATTTTTGTTGTGACTTTGGCAGCCATATCTGTAAGTCTTGTCTTCTCAGCTTTATCAAATAACAATGAAGGGAGACCACGAGGCCCAAGAATTTCTTTAAGTACGTTGAGTTGCAGGAGCATGGAAAGGTTTTTCCTCTTTGACCTTCTTTCATTTGTTTGCCAAATAAAAGTATTGAATATTTTACATTGCATTGTGAATGCCGGAGAGTGGAGGGGGATGAATAATTTATTTTTATTATGCAAACTAGCATTTTTGGCACAGAGGACAGTGGTAGCTGCTATAATACAGTATGCATAATGGTTGTTGCATGTACATATATTCAAGCATTTTATTGGAGTCCGAAAATACCTTGGAAGCAGGAATTCTTTATTACTGTATATTTTGAAAGCTTTTAATTTTATCATTTTGAAAAGACTAACCTAATTTCTTTTGCACAGCTGTATTACAGGATTCATTTTGTTATTTTATTACAGTATAAGCAAACATTTCACTTTTTATAGGGTCAATTGACATGCTGTTGGCTTCACTCTTGTGATTTTTTTTTAATACCTCAGCTGAGTTCCTTTTAAGGCATAATCAGCTGTGCAAGAATTTTTTTTCTCTATGAATAAATGAAGATAAGACTTGTCTAAAGTTAAAAAATAAAGCCTTAAGTGGGCAGAAGATGGACAGTGTAAGAGCTCATCAGAATTCTGAATATTTTCTAAATGAACAATTTAAAAACCTGTTCATTGTAGAGAAGCGGAGTTTTTTTTTTTAACTTGAAAAGTATTTGTCATTGGTTTGTGGTTCTCATGAATTCTAAAAATACATGAAAGGCAGCAGGTAAGCAATTTTTAGGGCTGTCTAGAATGAGCAGTTACGAGTAAGGCTAATGAAAGGTTTTATCTCAGTGCCATGAGCACCTGCAGAGTAGAGCAATCTGGTTTGGGATTATGGGAGAAACAATTCTTAAATTCTTCTCCCTTGTCCTTCCTTCCATCCAGTTCCATTCATAATTGCATCTCCTTGCAATTACTGTAGTTTTTGTATGTCTGTGTACACATACAAACATGCAGAGAGAGTAATACACTCATACATTTAGCATATATACAGGCTCACACTGTAAGTGTGAGTAGCATCCTATTTAATCTAGCTCTTATTTAGATCTGTTCATGGCAATGAATCTTCTGATACTTGTTAGCTTCTAGTATAGTGGCATGGTGTGTTCAGTTGCCTGGGAACTAAACAGGTCAATGAGGTAGTTAACATGATGGGAAGAAAACCTCAACTTGGGCAATTTGAGAAATAAGAAAAAGTTAAGGCTATGTGGAAGCTTGTTCCTAAGTTCTACATCTTGGTAGGAGATGTAGAATTTAGGAAGAACTCTGGAATACAGTATTCAAGGCATGGGTGGAGAACCTTTGCTCCTTCTGATGATGCCTAATTACAACTCCATTTGTTTTGACCAGCATGGGTGAGGATTAATGATACCGGGGCTGCAGTTCAGCAGATTGGAAGCACAAATACTTGATCTTAAAGCAAGCTAATTTAGCACAGATCCAGCATTATGCCATGGACTATTTGTGGAAGGAAGGTCAATCCTATTTAATTTAAATTATGAGAAACATAGCATAGAATGCTATAGCAATAACCGTAAAGTGTACTGTAATGTCATTCAGTATTAGCAAGCACCCTTTCAGTTATGGCTACAGCGTTTCAAGAAATATGTTAAATTTAAAAAGTTGTATAGAAACATTCAAAACAATGTGTGGATTCTGTGAATATCTAGAAGACAAATTCGGAAAGATGATGTTTAGTTTTCTTATCATGTAATTATATTTATAATTATATCTTTCTGCACATTATGAAGCTTGAGTGTTTCTGAGGGATAGACAACAAAAAACGGGACACATTTTTGGGTAGATCCAGTATCATTAAAATAACTCTAATTGTGCAGTTTATTCATTGTGCTGCCTATTAGGAGAACTCTTGGTCTAGTCTACCACTCTTGATTATTAGGGGCAAGATCTCATTATTATGATCAGGTAATGAATATTTTAGATTAGTGTATTTAAAAGGCAGTGATATCTTTTTTTTTAACATGGCTTTGACAAAAGTTTTGAGATTTGTTAAATTATTCAGACAGCACAAGAACGATTGCCTCATTACTCACATGACTTGCAGAATAAACAAAGAAGAGTAGTACAGAGTAGTAAATTTATAACATGAATGGATGGTACTAAAACATTGATTTAAACCAGGAGGCTTAAAATTAGAATGGTTGTCTCAACAGTATAATTGTCTTGATGTTTGATTGCTCATCTGGGAAAAATACTTGCAGATTTATAGATTGTATAAATTAGGGGCCATTTTTTAATATATAAAAATGTGAGGCCTGAGAATGTCTAATGATATTTTTGTATTGTTACAGAACACTTTGTCTGTATCATAAAAGTGCTTTTCACATTGTTGTACATACAAGCTCTAGTCGCACTTTCTGTGAAATGCAGCCCTGAGGACAAGATGACTTGGATGAATTCAGGAGCTCTAAAAAAGGTTGGTTTATTTAATAAAAATCTGAAGAAGACTGCTAAGGAGGTAGTTGTCTCTTAGTTAAGCACCAGTCGAATGTTTTTGTTGGAATGTAGCTATAGGAATTTGCAGTGCTTTACACTTTACACTTTCTGAGATAGGAAAATAGAAGGCTGCCCTACTGTGGTAGTGCTGAGAATCAGGGATATTCAGAGCCAATAAATCATCCTGTGACATGTGGCATGTAACGCTTCATTGCACAACTATTAATGCAACTTCACAACATTACTGCCATTTTTATTTTAAAATGTATTCATTATAGGAGTCAATATTCAATCAATCAATCAATCAATTTCTTTAGCCACCCATCTCAACCAAGGGACTCTTGGTATATAAATGTTTAACACATATTCCATGAGCTCTTTGTCCACTGTTAATGAGTAAATTCTGCAAATGTAATTGGAATAGTGCTACTGTAGCTATATACTGGAGACAGACCAGCTTTTTAATCTTTCACATAGTTAGTTCAATCAATGGTCTGTTGTTCTTAATGAAAATAAAGGGGGTAGATTTGATTTATCTGAAGATATATTTAAAATAACTGCTGTGTAGAATTAAATAGATTATTGTATGAAAGTACGGTGTGTGGTGTAGCTGATTTTATATATATATATATATATTGTTGTTCTGTCGCTAAGTCATGTCTGACTCTTTGTGATCTTTGTGGACCTCAGCACATCAGGACCCCCTGCCCTCCACCATCTCCTGGACTGGCCTTGCCTCCATTTGTTTGCCCAAACTGTGATTGCAGTAAAGAAATGTCCCCCCCCAAAAAAAGTGCAAGGGACAAATAGCTGAAATATTTTAAGAGCTTATCTGTGATAGTTTTTAAAAAAACACTTAAACATTTTTAATTATTACATTGTTTAAAAAAATCTAAAGCAATATTTATAAAACCTTATACCCAGAAAGCCCTTTAAAGCCTTTTTAACTTTGATTTCTTTATCTGGATGATGAGTAATATGCTTTGGGGGATTAGCTGTTGACTGAACAGTTTGACTAATTGGACGGAGATAAAAGTAGGTGATAAGTATTGAAGCCCTTTGAAATAAACCAAAGTAGTTACATTATTTGTTTTATCCTGGCCATTGTACTGCTAGAATTTTTAACAAAAGTTCAACTTCGAATAGTAAACTTTGGTACAAGATGCCTGATTGCTCCCACATGGGTTCTCTCCATAACATCAATAACTATATACAGTGCATTCAGAAAGTATTCAGGAGTGGCTTAGGGACATCTCTGTGAATATCCTAGAGTGGCCCAGCCAGAACCCTGACTTGAACCCTATTGAACATCTCTGGAGGGATCTGAAAATGGCTGTCCACTGATGGTCGCCATCCAACCTGACTGAGTTTGAGAGGATTTGCAAAGCAGAATGGCAGAAAATCTTCCAATCCAGGTGTTGACAGCTTGTTGTGTCATACCCAAAAAGACTTAAGGCTATAACTGCTGCCAAAGGTGCTTCAACAAAGTATTGAGTGAAGAGTCTGAATATGTATGCCAATGTGGTATTTCAGGTTTTTTTTAATAAATGTACAGACATTTCTAAAATTCTGTTTTCACTTTGTCATTATGAGGAACTGAGAGTAGATTAATGAAAAAAAAAATAATTTCATCAACTGTAGAATCAGGCTGCAGCATAACAAAATTGACAAAAGTGAATTGGGTCTGAATACTTTCTGAATGCACTGAACTATATTCCTTGTTCGTCACTCCCAATTAAAATGGCTTCAAACCATGCCTCAAGAAGGGAATTCTGAGTAACATAGGTTATGTTTTTCCCTCTGTAGAACATTCCTGAATATTGAAACTCACCCTGAAGTAGGAGTGATCAGTTAGTTATGGCTACCCATTTCTTCCTCTGGGATTCTTGTGTGAATACAATCATTTTTTTTGTTGCATGTTTGAATTCATAGACATTGACTAATAAACAAATGTTACAGACATGCCACAACAGATGTTGCCACTTAACTTTTACTCACACTCAGTTTTTGAAATATCCAAGGGCTGGATAGCCATAACCTTTTAAAAATACTACCCTAATGCAATATGGAGGTGGATGGAGTAGAGTGTTCAAGCTTTTTTTCTTGTTTATTATCAAGTCTCTGTCCTCCTGTTTTTACATGGATGCAGATGACTGCTCCAACGTCCCAAAAGCTCAACCATCCATTGTTATGCCCCCGCTACCTTCACTTCCGTCCATCCTGACTTTAGTCAATTGGAACTATCTGTAATACTTTTCTTTAAGTTTCTAAGCTGTGGAGTAAGTTATGAACCTTGGTTGTATCCATGCCGCAGGCAAACAATAAGAACAGTAATGAAGTGTGAATGTATTTTGGCCAGTCTGCCTCAAGCAGAGCGAAAGTCTGGTTTTATCCCAAGCCTGCTGGTGCCACTCTGTGCAAGGTGGCTCTCTAATCTTGACACTATTTTCCAGGTCATGATGCTTCTTACCGCCCGGGAAGGACATTCAAATGTTCTGACCTACAATCAGGACGTTGCTTTCCAATTAAATAAAACTAGATTCCACATTTGAATTTTGTTTAAGTACATTGTTCTTTTTTTGTATATTTGAACAAACAAGCCTCTGTTGACTTGTCCCTAAGACATCCTGCTGTGGAAAGTTAGGATGTACAGCCCTCCCTCCCACCCAATTTCTTGCCCAGTCTAGAGCATTATGAGTGCTTTGATGTGTAAACACATGGTTTCTCTGTAGGGCCCATTTTTACATATGCAGAAGATTTGCATTCCCTTCTGAAGGGAATAACAGAACCCTTCTTGGTGGGATTATTTATTAATGCATTGAAATGTTTATCTCCATTTGAGGATCCTTTGTGGGAATGACTGCATTTATTTATTTTTCCTCCTTTGGTGATGAATTTCTTCTTAATTACAGAATGCGATCGATGCAGAACAGCCTTGTCAGGTGTTATTGAGCCATGTGATCAGTGAACTTCTCAAAGGGAAGGTTTATGAACAAGAGCAAGAGGAAACTGAAGATATGGTATATAGTATATGTATATCGTTTGGTCAAGCTTTTTTAGTGCCAGCTATAGCTGGCTATGAAATTCCATGCGTGGTTATCAATTCAGCAGCTAAATAGTTAGAGTCAAGTCCCTGTTTTGTTTGTTTCTATTAATTTAGGATAGCTCCAGTGCTTGGTGCTTACACTCCATAGAAACTTACCTGCAGCAATTCTGCCTGCCTTTCCTCAGGATAACCAGCCTTCTTCAGCATCACCTCTTTGGAGGGGAGCTACCCAGCTGCCAGGTATTATGAAATTTTATTTCATTTTGAATATGCTACATCTAGCTCTTTCCCTTTTGATTGTTTTGTTCCTTTAATAGGAAGATGAAGAATTTACTGTCCTTGCCAATTGCCTGGGTTTGCTACCATCTTCTTTTCAATCGTCAGAGTTTCCTAGTGCCTCTTGCCTTGACTGGTCTGTGTCAGCCTTTGACATTATATCCCAGTGGTGTTCGGAATTGGTCTCATTTGCTGATAAGCATCCAACGCAAATCAAGGTAAGTGAACAATTTTTCAGATTTTCATCAGGAGAAGCCCGATAGCACCTTTTCTGACTCCATCGCACTTCAAACTCATGAGAACTCATGGCTTTTAATCGAATGTGTTAGTCAGAAAAGGTGCTACTAGACTCCTTCTGATACTTTACCACCATAGATTGGCAGGGCTGTCCTTTTACAGAGCCCACAGTGGGAAACATCAGGTTTTAATATAATACTTATCCAGTGGGCTAATGTAGTACTAGTTACATGTATACATGTACATGGATGACCTTTTTTTAAGCAGCTCAATTTTTGCTTTGAATGTGCTGCAGTGTCACACTGCTACAGTTATTTCATTGAGGATTACAGTTATTTCAACTACAGTTATTTCATTGAGGATTACTCACAATAGATGTGTAAAACAAAAGAGAAAATTAAATTAACATATCATAAATTACTTTTGTGGGGAGGTGCATTTTTTTAAAAAAAACAGACCTATAAATCACAAAGCGATTTCAGTTGGGTTGAGTGAAAAGACAAAGCAACTAGAGTCTTACTTTGCTTGAAGGTAATGGTTCTGAGAAGAGTCCCATTTTGCTGCATGGGTGTCTCTGGAAAAACCAAAGCAGGGACTAAGCTGTAAGAGTGTGTTTGGCCTCAAATGAGCTGATCATTCAGATCATTCCAGTCTGGGTCATTTCTTCCTTTATCTATAGAAAAATATTTGAAAGTGTTTTAATTTGACAAAATCAACAGATGCCAACTTACTTTCACAAGGAAACAATTGCATATTCAGAGCACATAAAGATATAATTTAACTTTGGTGTTTTGTTTTGTTTTTAAATCTTCTTTTTCAGGTCTTACTTATACAAAAACCTACCTGGGACTTACCACACCTCCTACAATTGCCTGAAAATTATAATACTGTTTTTCAGTACTATCACAGAAAGAGTTGTTTCATCTGTTCCAAAGTTCCCAAAGATCCCGCAGTTTGTTTAGTTTGTGGTGCTTTTGTGTGTTTGAAAGGACTGTGCTGCAAACGGCAGAGCTTCTGTGAATGTGTCTTGGTAAGAGGCTCTTAAAGTTACTGTTCTGTTGCCCAAAAATATTTTAGAAAGGAAAATATATTTTTAATAATGCATTAGATGAATTGCTTCTTTCAATTAAGCAATTATTGAAAAGAATGAAAAACAAATATTTTTTGGTTAGCCTGGTTCCCAATTGCTAAAAGTCTAAAAGACTGTTCGTTGGAATCAGTTTCTCTTTTAATGCTAAATCATCTATACTGTGCATGCTTGCCTTTGATAATAAGGCAGATTTTGGCTCATAAATATGTTCATAGTTTAAGTCAGAAAAGCTGTTCTGCAGATACAGAAGAGGCAAGGATAGGATTGTTCTAAGATGATAGTTATTCATTAAAGCAAAATATTTTCCTCTTCATTGTAATTGCACTCACAAAAAATGTCATCTTTTTTTTCTGCTGCTCTGCAATGAAACTTCAGCATTCGCAAAATTGTGGAGCTGGAACGGGTATTTTTCTTTTGATCAATGCATCTGTAATCATCATAATTCGTGGCCATCGGTTTTGCCTTTGGGGCTCCGTTTACCTGGATGCTCATGGTGAAGAGGACAGAGATCTCAGGTAATTTTTGAAACATGGATAATGGGCATTTGTGCCCGTATTGGCCAGCTTTTATTTTTAAACAGAGTTCTGTTGTAACAGTTTGGGTCTATTTCTAGCTGAAGAAATATTTGTGTGTGTAAATATCACGTGTTCTGGGTAGTATGTGGGTAGGATTCCGTGATGGCCAGTGGAAAATGGGGTGTGGGCCAAAGTAAAATTGTGCAAATAAACCAAGTGATAACTTGAGACAAAGATGCCAGTGAAAGATAACGGGTTTCCTGCAGAGCCCCAGACATACAGTGTAGTTGGGGGGGGGGGGTTGTTTAAAATAGTCAATTACCTTGCATCAGCCTTGCTATTTTTCTGTTTGTTTTTTTTTCCTTTACAGGCGTGGCAAACCACTCTATATATGTAAGGAAAGATACAAAATGCTGGAACAGCAGTGGGTATCACATACTTTTGATCACATCAATAAACGATGGGGGCCACATTACAATGGTTTATAGGTCACTAACTGTTGTGCTGTCACATCCCCTTCATCACATTTGCTCCTTGGTTAGCTTTTGCTTTAAAGGAACGGGAACCCAGTCCCTTTCTTTGCTGGGAAAGCATGAAGCCAGGTCATGAAACCAAGCCCTATATTAATTAGGTGCTGGTAATTTAAAAACACAAAGGAATTAGTTCTCCTAATTTGATATGGAATCTAAATTAATTTTATAGTTGTTGCTTTCTAATCTACTAATAAACAAGCACACATTGTACTTTAAAAATGCCACTAAATGGCCATTGAGTGTTTTATTTTTCCTTGATTGGGGTGGTTTGATTGTGCTGATGAACTGTATATCTGTAGACACCTGCTAAATATGTTGCGCCTTTTTTCTTTCTCTTTTCTTTGTGTTTTAAGATTTTGCTCAATATGCATTTGTAAGTATGTAAGAGTTGTAACACTTTTAATTTGTGGAATTGTATAGAAATGTCTAAAAGATTTTTAGAAAATATTTCGCTTATTGCCAGAGAGCTATTGAAATAGTTTCAGGCATTGCTGAAAACCTTATTCATTCTCAGGAATTTCATAGATATACTCCAGAGATTAGTGAAAATAGCTGTGTAAAATAAATAGTTCACCACTCTGAATATAATACAACATGTATACAATGTTGTGTCTGACATTTCAGTTAACTTAATTACAAAGAAATCCCGAAACATCCATTCAACTGTCTGTGTACCTGCAACAAATGCTCCACGTGGTCAGACACTGGTCCAGCCAAGCATGCCCTTTGTCTCATTCCCATTAGCTGACTGTTTTGGGTTGGTAGGGTGGGTTGTGGTGCAGGAGAAGGCTTCATTTTGCCAGTGGGCTGTTATTTGGAAACTTAATTGAATTTCAAGCATTTTGGGATAAGGAACTGAGTTGCAGGATGGCAGTGCTCAAATGGTTCCTATCCTATCCCCTTTGCAGCTCAAGTGAAGGATGCTTTGATCTAAAAGACAGTGGAGCAGTCAGGGCTTCAGAGCAAGGCCATGTTTGGCACAGTCAGCCCCCCCCCCCTTTACACACACCTTTGACTCCCAGATTACACAAAGGAGTTGGTGTATGTATCTGGTTGCATAAATTGATTTACACACAGGTTGGGAGGATGTGAGCAGGCCTTTGTGCTCTAGAAATTAGCAACGGAGGAATTTGAAATCAGCCAGGATAGGCATCCTTGTCAAAAATGAAGCACACAGGCAGGCAGTACTTTTCAGTACTAATATATTGCTGCCAAAATGCTTTTCTTCTTTTTTGCAGAGTTGACAATTTCAAACAATGCTTTTGAAGGCTTTTGTGACATTTACATACTTTAAACATAATTTTTTCCTGGGAAAAAAAAGCCTTTACTTGGAAACTATTTTTTAAAGAAGTGTTTTAATTATAAAGCCTTGCATTTGATTTGAAAGCTGCTTTCTCTTTGGCTATAGAAAAGCACATGGGCCAGGCTGTGGGGTTATTTGTGTAGGGATCTTTAAGGCCCTTTCAGTTTTTAGAAAAATATAATATATGGCAATATATTTTATCAAAAATTGTGTAGACAAAGACATGAATGCAAATATTTGGAGTATTCCTATAAGTCTGTATATTGTTCCATTATTATTGGAAACTTTTTTTTTTTGTCTAAAACATGGCTTCATTTGTCAATACATCAGAAGTTCTCCTGGTCCTCTCTTCTTTTTGCGTTGCTCACCAATGAGAACAAGCCATTTTATGAGCATCGGGGATAAGATGAAATATCCTGGGCATCTCATGGCATAACACTATGACAGGGCTTCTCCTCTGTATAGTTTGAAACGTCACAAGAGATAATGTTTTCAGAAAATGACTAAAAAGTGTTATTTAAAATGGAATGTTTTTGATTGTGTATATGGCTGTGAAGTAAAATTATTAGCCTTAACTTTAAAACCTTGGTATTTCACAATGTTCATTTTGATACTAATGTTCATTGGTCACTGGTCGGTTTAAAGACAAAAGACAAGACACTTGTTTGGAAATCCTACTTGAAATATGCCTGCATGCTGCTGAAACAGAAGTTGGATTCCTCCCATAACTTCTTAAAAATCTGCTTTATTAAACTTACTTGGAGAGCATAACAGGTCCAAGCTAGAACGGCGTGTGTGCTGCTGCTTCTGCTGCTGCTGCTATTATTCCTCCAGCGTCCTGGTGAGATAGCTTGTATGAATGGAAATCTAAGTACAGTACATTACTGTAGAAACAGAATTGACATGTAAAACTAAAACTACATAATCAATATTGTAAAATATGTTAATAAAAGTCTACTGTCATTATCTGTGTGTAAAGGCTCCTCTTTTTCTCCTTTTCTTTTTTTCTTTTTTCGCATGATAGATTGAAGCAATTCAGAGGTCGATCACTTTTAAGATTGTTTCCCCCCCCTGCACATTTCTGGTTTTGTCTTTTTGTGTTTTTGCATTTTCAAATTATGAATTGTAGTCAATAAGAGTTGTGTCCATTTGTACTTCAAGGACAATCATTCATTTTATATTGTAAGATGAGGCGAACGAAGAAAACGCTTTAGTGCCATATCGTATACAGCAGGGGTCCCCACCCCGCAGTCCACGGCCTGGTGCTGGGCCGTGACCTGTTCAGAACTGGGCCACAGAAGTGGTGGATGAGTGTGTGTGTGTGCATGCGTGTGCAACTGCATTTGTGAAAGCAGTGTGCACCCGCAAAACTATCCCCTCCCCCCCACCGCCATCTCCACTGGCCCCCCCAAGCCAGAAAGGTTGGGGAATGCTGATATACAGTATCAGATATTGGGATGTAATAAATAATATGCACATATTATGTGAAGATATCCGTGCAACCCATCTGTGGCCAGTATTCCTCGCCTAACCTCATTCCTTGCAGATATTCACACCACTCTAGCAAATCTAGCATCTTAATGGTGTCTTGCAAACCGACAAACCTGTCTGCTACCCATCACTTGGAGGGTCTGTGCAACACCACCAGGATACTATTCCCAGTATTAATCAATTTTATTAGTCATTTTCAGTGTGTTTTCTAGGATAATGTAAATTGGCAATTCAGTAATACTGAATAATGATGATTTATTCTGGAATGTTTGGATCAGAAATAACTTTTACTTACTTTTAACAGAACAATGATAAGTCCCTTTTACATTTTCCCTTTACTTACCTAAAGATTCTTGAGGGGGGAAATTTTGAACCAATGAACAAAAGAAATGGGGGAAATTTTTTAGACAACAGAAAAATTGAATATTTTTATTTTTCCATTTCCTTGTAATGTATGTTGTTAACAATTTTTTTTGGGGGGGAGGAAGTCAGGCAGTGTGGCATAAAAATGTCAAGTCAGGTGTGATGGTGTAGCCTGAAAGCTCACTCAATATTTACAATTCATTTTTGGTCCTAATAAAAGTATATTTTTCAACTAAACTAGGTCTTAGCCAAGTGGTTTCTCTTAAGATCATATAAATCTTATCCAACTATTATTTAAAAAAAAATCTTATGGAGCAAGCCCATGTCTTCTGTTTCTAGATGAAAGTGACCCCTCAGCTTTATTTAAAGCCTTTTTGCTGAGATGTAATGCAGTTGCTTGGTTCTAATGAAGAATGCTATATGAACCCCTCCAAATGAGATTCATTCAATAAAATGCGATATGTATATAAGCCATGCCCTTAGTGCAAAATGTGAAACTCGTCTCTAAGAATAGATCCTGATTTTTCTCCCAATTGTCTTCTCCCTCCCCCCCCTTCCAATTTTATGTCACCTCAGCCCTTCCCTTCAGGTGGAGTAAAGGCTAATATAATCAATGCAGCCTTCTCTTCCTTGAACACTCTGTGGCTAAGTAGGAGCCCCATCGGTCCCAGAGCTGATGTTATGACAAAATCTCTTAATGTTCAAGGTGAACTGTTGGCACTTAGTGAGGCTCAGCATTTTCTAGGTTGAGATTGTGTGTGTGCACGTGTGCATGTATTTAACTGAATACCTACATTGTTGACCAAAAAGAAATCAACATTGTAGAGTAACCTCACTTTGCGAGTCAGATGCAAAATTGAGGAAGTCAGGAGACCTGCACTGCAGCACACTTAACGGTATTCCAGGCAAGTCTGCGAGGCTTCTCCGGGAGTTTGAATAAGTCTCAGGTTGCAACAAGATGCAGAAAATGACCTGCAGAAAGCATTTTAATAATGTTATTAATAGTGAGACAGTGAGGGGAGGTCACTGGGATCTATTAGCATTATTTTCTATTGCACATGCATTTGGGTGGGTTTCTCCCTCTTCAATCTCTTCGACCTTCAGCTCCACATCGTACAGTGCAATTTATTGCAGGGCATGCGTACTTTCATTCACAAAGCCCAGCTTGCTTCTGGAATGTTACAATCTTGAATATGAAAGCCTGGTTGTCATAGCAACTATAAATGAGTGCGAGCTGTCCCAATTTAGATGATTGGCCTTTTAAAGCTTTCTTGGGCAGTGTGTGTAGACTTATTAGAGCTAGTTATGTTGCACAAGCCAACAAACCTACCCACATTTTCTATAGCCACCAATCAGCTGTGGATATAGGATAATTTAATTTTAATAATTTATTTAATACAATTTCATTTCCATCACTCTCTTGTCAGCTTTTATTTGGAATTCATTCCTAAATCATTTCAGATGTATGAAATCCACCCCATCCACCCATGGTAGGCTATTAATGTCTTTGTTTTATTGGCTGTATACGCTGTGTCACAAGCTATGGAATTTGTTTTGAATATGTAAAGGAAGAAAACCTGGTTTAGCATTTGAACTACTAAGCAACCATTCCCAAAAGAGGAAACCAATGAAACTTCCAATAAAGCTGTCAGAGGTGGTCCCAACCATGGACCTAAGCCCAACAGAAGACAGGACATTGGGATCAAAGGAAACCAGGTTTATTTGGGTACAATTCTGGCTTGTGAGCTCAAAGCAGTTGCAAACAGCAATGGGAGCAACCACCTCCCAGTGCGCTAAATAGATGGATCCCACCCGGGCCCTCCCCCACCCACCTAACCAACATCTGGAACAATGATAATGAGCATCCAGCTCACAGCACCCTGTTGCTGCCAGCCTCCACTGTCGCTCCGGATGCACCCATGCCCCTCCTGGTTACTGGCAAGACCGCGGGGCTTGACAAAAGCTGTTTCTCAACCTTCTTTCTTTCCTTGGCCTCTGTTTGGCTCACAAAAGGCAGGATATAAAATCATTTTATAGCTAAATCACTTTATAGCTTCTATCTCAGGGCAAAAATAAGAATCTTTGCACACATGCTATATTCACGAAGAACCATTGTCCATACCTGGTAGTTGGTGCCTCACATTCATATACTGTGCTTCCCTGAAAATAAGACTGGGTCTTATATTAATTTTTGCTCCAAAAGACACTTAGGCCTTATTTTCTGGTTAAGGCTTATATTTGGGGAAATATGATACTAAATGAATCCATCTGGCTGGCGATCTTAACTGGGGCTTATTTTCGGGGTGGGGCTTATATTACGAGCATCCTGAAAAAGTCATGCTAGGGCTTATTTTCCTGTTGGGTCTTATTTTCGGGGAAACACGGTAGATACTGCATTCATATCCCCCTAATAATAATGAAGAGAGCCAATTAGTGTAGTGTGAAGGCACCAGGCTAAAATCCAGGAGACCAGGAGTTCTAGTCCTACCTTAGGCACAAAGCTAGCTGGGTAACCTTGAACTAGTCCCTCTCTCACTGCCCTAGGAAGCTGGCAAGGGCAAGCCACTTTCAAATCCTGCCAAAGAAATTACAGGGACTAATCCAAACCATCACCAGGAGTCAGAAACTGACTCAAAAGCAGAAGCAAAGAGAAGGAAATAAGCTATTTTTGTTTTGTTTAGTTTGTTTACTGTCAGATCATAATTGGTTAGACTCCATAAAACAAGTCTCTCTTGACTTCAGAAAATGTTTTGGATCCAAAGTCTGGCTATCTATGGTAAGTAAAGCAAATGTATTTGTTTTATGCATCTAGAGCACATTAGGCACATAACAATTTTTACATTGCACGCACATCATCTATACCAGTGGTTCTTAACCTGGGCGATATCGACCCCCAGGGGGCAATTTCATTTTTCAGGGGGGCGATGGAATGAAAAGGGGCAACGTAGGGGCGAAGGAACGAAAAGGGGGCGATGGAGCAAGAAGTTTTGGGGACATTTTTGAGCCTGCCCCTGCGGCTCCGAGCCTCCTCCGCCATTTGGAAAGAGAGAGAGAGGCACTTGTGCTTCTCTCTCTCTCTCTCTCTCTCTCTCTCTCTCTGATGCGGATTTGCCCCCTCACAGGGCTCCTGGTTGGCCCTGAGCCCAGGTGCCCCGCCTCCTGGGACAAGCGCAGCCAGGAAGTCCATTTCCCTGGCTGGCCCTGTACCAAGTGCACGTGGCCGGGGAACTGCGCAGGGGATCCCCAGGATCCCCGCTGGGAGCAGTCCACCAGAGCCTCAGCTTAGTGGGCCAGCCTTCCTGCAAGCTGCAGCCCTGAGGGAGAGCTGCCCCTGCGATCCCCAGCCATGGGACTGTTGGCCCAGCTGGCCGGGAAGGTGCGCCAGAGTCCTGGCTGCTTTGAGAGATGAGTAGAAGATGGGGGGGAGAGAAAGGGAGGGGGAGGCATTTTCCAAACAGACCTGCGGCAGCCTCTCCTCCTGGGGTCCGGCGCCGGCTTCCTTGCCCTCCTCCTCCTCCCCTTCTTCCTCCTGTTGCCCCCCGGGTGGCAGTCCTGGCTGGGGCGGTGGCCGGCGGGGGCATCGCTCCCTGGGCAATGCTGGTGGGTCGCGGATGGCCAGGAGCGTCATGCGTTGCGGAGCGGCCCCAGCTCCTCCAGCAGCTGATGGGGGTGTTCTGCAGATGCCCTGCGAGTTAAGCCTGGGGACGCTGGTGGCGCGAGGGGAGGCTTGGCGATGCAGCCGACGGGCGGAGCATTCTGCAGATGCCCCATGGCCCCCACTTGAGCTCAGGGACGCCAGCAGCATGTGGGGCAGCCTGCCAACGTGATCGTGAGCTGGGGCGTCCCTGCAGGCCTGGTGGGCAGCGAAGCTGGGTGCCTCCAGCAGCGACGGGGTCTTCTGCTTCCTCCTGCCCCCCTCCTCGCCCCTTCGGTGCCCTCTGCCTTTCATTCTCTCTCTCTCTCTCTCTCTCTCTCTCTCTCTCTCTCTCTCTCTTTCTCCTCGCCTGGAGAAAAAAGGGGGAGAGAGGGAGAGTGGAAAGAGAGAAAGAGAGGAAGCACAAGTGCCTCTCTCTCCCCCCTCTCCTCACCTGAAGAAAGAAGGGGGAGGGAGAGAGAGGAAAGAGAGAGGGAGAGGGGAAACAGAAAAAGAGAGAGAAAGAGAGGAAAGAGAGAGGAAGTGCAAGTTCCTCTCTCTCCCCCCTCTCTCTCCTCACCTGAAGAAAGAAGGGGGAGGGAGGGAGGGAGAGGAAAGAGAGAAAGAAAGAGGGAGAGGGGAAAGAGAAAAAAGAGAAAGAGAGAGAGGAAGCGCAAGTGCCTCTCTCTCCTCCCCCCTCTCCTCACCTGGAGAAAGAAGGGGAAAGGAGGGAGAGGAAAGAGAGGGAGAGGGGAAAGAGAAAAAGAGAGAGAAAGAGAGAGAAAGAGAGAGAGGAAGTGCAAGTGCCTCTCTCTCCCCCTCCTCTCTCTCTCACACACACACTGAGTGGGGGAAAAGGACTGGCAGACCAAGGGCAGAAAGAGGGAGGGAGGGAGGGAGAGAGGGAGAGGGAGAAAGAGAGAGAGAGAGAGAGAGACCCTTTTGACATCTAAAATGAAGATAACACTGAAGATATATATATAATAAAGGTAAAAAAGGATATATGCAATGTTATCTTCATTTATTTATTTATTTATTTATGAGACTTATATACCGCTTTAAGTGCAAGCACTCTCTAAGCGGTGTACACCAGCAAGCAATGTATATATATATATATATATATTTACATTGCCCCCAACAATCTGGGTCCTCATTTTACCTACCCTGGAAGGATGGAAGGCTGAGTCAACCTTGAGCCGGTGAGATTTGAACCACTGACCTGCTGAACACAGTCAGCTAAAGTGGCCTGCAGTACTGCACTCTAACTGCTGCGCCACCTCTTTTAGATGTCAAAAGGGTTTTGCGGCTCCCAGTGTTTTGTTTTCGGTGGGAAACGGGTCCAAGTGGCTCTTTGAGTGTTTTGGGTTGCTTACCCCTGCTCTACCCATACAGTGGCTCACCATTGGCCAGAATGGGCAGTGATGGAGGGGGGAGTGCTTCTTTCAAAACATCGCATGCTGTTTTGTGTGTCTCTTTGTATTGTACTTTTTTAGCATGCACTCAATTCGATATTATATTTTCTTTGTGACTTTTTAATCCTTTTTACAGTGTGCGTGACTATATATACTATAAATATATATATATATAAATTGCTTACTGGTGTACGCTGCTTAGAGAGTGCTTGCACTTAAAGTGGTATATAAGTCTCATAAATAAATAAATATACTTTCCTTGAATCTTAATTTAGTTTCAGAGTTTTCATCTTGAAATTCTTAGTTCCTGCATTGCGGTTTGTTCGTATGCCCTTTTTATATTTCTTTTTGCATCTTAAATTTCACTCGTAATTCAATCATTAAATGTTACTGTTTTTCTTTTCAGGCATTTCACTTTCTTGCAATTGAATTTTGTTTTCAATGGTCATTACATTTAAGTGTCTTGAATAAACAAGATAATAATGAAATACACGTATCACGAAGTTTGGGAATAAAGTGACAGGTGGCACCAAAATTTTTCACACAGTTGAGATATGGGAAAAAGACTGGAAATAAATTATTTGCATCATATGTCCTGATGACAATTTTAAAGAAAACAAAAAAAGTGTTTGCATAAATTGAAGAATTATTTCCTATGTTGTGATTGAGAGGTTATGTTGGGGGAGGGGGGCGATGACAACTTCCTCATTGGCTCAAGGGGGCGATTCGTTCAAAAAGGTTAAGAACCACTGATCTATATTGTTGCGTACAAAATTTTCAGAGAATTGTCACATCATTTTAGTTGCCAAAATTTATTTTTCTACTACTAGTATTTTCAGCTAAAGATACAAAGAGCTGTCATATGTGAAAGTTACTAATTATAGTTTGTTACAATCATTAAAAATTATAATCCATCATTCCATTTTTTTTCCTTTTTATGACCTGTGAGCCCTTTATTTGGGGTAGGGTCGGGGTGACTGGATGGAGCCAAGCGAATGATAATCCATCAAATCCAGAAAAAAAAAATTAAGACTTTGCTTTGACATGCTATCCATTCTTACAATGTGTGATGTAGAGGGAAGACACTGTGTCTTTCATTCTATGTCCCATTCAATATTGATTTTGCATTGGTTTGCTACATAAAAGGCAATAAATAGCTTGACAACTAGGAAAAGTGTTTGATCACAATGTACAGTGACAGGAAGAATGGAAATAAAATTGTTACTGAGAAATCTGGCTCAGTGGAAAGCATTGGCAATGGTCCAAGGCAAAGAACAACAAGCCGGCAGGGGGAGAAATCAAAGCAAGTAAGAAAATTGTCTTTCACAAAGTCATTGCAAGAAGTTACCATGGCAGCTCTGGTCTTTTAAACTACATTCTGTGATAGCTCCACTTAACGAACTAGATTCATCACCCTCTCCCTCCTTTTATATTGATTTTAATATATAGTGTAGAACAGGGGTAGGCAACCTTGGCTCTTTTATGACTCATGGACTTCAACGCCCAGAATTCCTGACCCAGCCATGCCAGCAGTCATAAAAGAGTCATGCCAGCCAAGGTTGCCTACCCCTTGTCTAGAAAATGTAGCCCATTTTTTTCTGAAATAAGTCAGACTTCAAAAAGTATACATTTTTAAGTAATAGATCTTGGACTCATTTCTCAAATAATTGTGAAAAAGTCTTGAAAGCTAATGCTCCTCGGTGTAAATTCCAAGGAATGAGGGATTTGTAGTTCTCTAGACTTTGCTGAGCTCAGTCTAAATGTCTCTGGTAGCAGATTTCAGCAATATTTGGAGAACTGGCCAACCCAATAGTTGATGGAAATTAACCTAGGTAAATTCCCCAATGCTATGAGGTATAACATCTGAGAAGCTTTAGGAGCAGAGTATTACATTTCAAATAGCTGAGAAGACTGAAATAGATTCATCTTAGATAAGAGAAATCAAATTGATGGATCTTGAAGAAGTTGCCTTGTCTAACATCTGAAAAAGCTGGGCCAAACTAGATATCCTCAATTGAATCTTTCTTAACCTGGAGAGAGTTCAGAGCTTTCAAAGTTGCAAGGATCAGCAATATTAAATGCTGAAAATTTTATTTACTAACCAAAAAATTAGAAACTGAAAATATGTTATTTGTATGGCTAAACTACACTTCAACCATTTAAATCTGATTTTAGAAGACATACTCTTAACTGTGGGTACTTGCAAATGTGCCAGAAAAAAATCTGTTTATTTGACTTGAACCTTTGCCAAATGTAGACAACAGAAGAAAATGTCATTAGATAAAAATGAAGATGACAGTTCAAGAAAAGAGTGTTTAAAAGGGACCAATGAAAGGGTGCTCCAAACTCAAAACCTGGGATGTTATAATGGAAATTCGGGACAAGGAAAATTATTTTTTATTCTAGTTCTCTTCAAAAACATCAAAAATAGATTTTAAGGCAGACAACAGATAATTTCTATCCTTCTATAAAGAGAAAGTCCTTGAGATTTTGTGTGCTGTGGATTTCTATCAAATGCAGAGAGACTATTAAAGATGTTTTGAAAATTGTTCCTAAATTAGAGGGAAGCTCTATCAATACGTTACTAGTAAATGTTTTGGAAAGAGGATAATTAAAACAGAAATAGCAAACACGATGCAGCTAAGAGAAGAACATGGAAAGAACTACAAAATCCAGCTTCGGTGTTTTAGGTTCATGCATGAGGAATCAGATAATACCAATATAATTTTATCTAGAGGTTAATTTTCAGTTACTTGCAAAAGATTTTCCATCTTTATAATGTATAATTAAACACATAATAAAGAATCACTTAGTTTCAGCATAGTCTGCTTGCAAAACTATAATGTTATATTTGGAAAGATTCTCCAATTTTCCCAACAGTTTAATCTTTTTTTATGTGGAAAAATGATAGTCCCAAGGTTAGCTGCATAAAATATAGTTGCATGGTATCATGGATCTATTATGGGTTGCAGTATATCATGAGTAAAATCATTCTATTTACTATCTCTATTTATCAGATTTTTACTAAATTTATTAATATCTATAAATTATGTTATCTATAACTTCATAAATGTATTACATACTGTATATACTATTATGAAGCCTATGCAAACAAACACCATCTAATTGCAAAATCATATGGTCAACTGTTAAGTACTTAGCTTCCTTCCTTTCCATAAGTATTCTGAACTTTTTAAAATTGCTTACTCAAAAATAATGTTTTTCTTCTTAAAATTTTGTGCTCAAATGCAAAAATTAAGAATATCTTATATTTTTGCAGTTTTGACAAAAATGAACTGAAGTAGTTATGGCTCAATTACAAATAAGATATGGTGTTCTAAGATATGTTAAAGATGTGCTTTAAAACTTAGATGAAGGTAAGTTCTTCTTTTCAAATGTTGAGCATTTTTTTTTCAGATATAGCTATGGCCTGCTGCTGGAAGCAAGGTTCTATATTCCATCCCATAATATCAAAATTCCACCATTTTATTCCTCTATGGAGAACTGAGAATGGAGGTCCATAGAATCACATGGAAGGAGCAAGGTAGATCAGAGTTTCTCAACTTCAGTAAATTCTGGGAATATCTATATATCTTGAAATTGCAAAGGTTGAGAAATACTGATGTAGAAAAATGAATCAAAACCCCAGCTCTATGCAGGACTCCAAATTACAGCATCAGTGAGGTATATTTCTTCTAACTTTCAACAGATCGTATTCAGTAAGGACAGTTGGTTCTACTACTAATTTTCTAACACTCAGAATCTGCCTTCTTATAACATGTAACAATTTTTCAATGTTTCTCAAACCTTGACAATTTTCATGACTACTGTTGAGAATTCTGGGAGTTGAAGTCAATAGCTCTGGAAGTTGCCTAGGTGAGGAAACAGTATGTAACTCTCTTGAGTTACATACATGGACAACTCTCATGCTATTCCATTTGAGAGTAAGTAAAGTTATAAAGTTAAATAAAAGAAGGAATGAAATAAGAGGGCTAGAAAAATTAAACTGAATACTCTCTTTGTCATCTTTTTATATAGCTGAATGTATGGCTAAATAGTTCTAATTCCTTCAAACTTTCTTCCCACTTTTCCTTATCATCATTGTTGCCTTTTCAAATTCTCTAAATTAAGATGCTGCAAACAGGAGACATAGAATTAACAGGGAATAAAATGTATCAATAATCTCCTAGGCTTTGGAAACTATCCTTTAGTTGATATTATCTCAAATGGTGTTTGCCTTTTTTGCATCCACATCTACTTCTGACTCTTTTTTTTTTTTTGCCATGGTATCCTGCTTGTCCTTGCTCTTAGTTTATGAAAATCTTAATCTATGAAAATCCTAGATAGGTGATTAGAATCAACTTTTGATTGATGATAGATAGATAGATAGATAGATAGATAGATAGATAGATAGATAGATAGATAGATAGATTACATGCCATAGATAGATAGATAGATTACATGCCATCAAGTTGCTGTTGAATCTTAATGCCCACATAGATGACAATCTCTCTCTTGATCTTTCAGATTTTCCAAGAGTACACCCATCACTACTATACAGATAGTCCTCGATTTATGACCACAACAACGGAGCCCAAAATTTTTGTTGCTAAATGAGAAATTTGTTAAGTGAGTTTTGCCCTGTTTGTTAAGTGAATCACTACAGTTGTTAAATTAGCAACATGGTTGTTAAGTGAATACGTCTTCCCCATTGACTTTGCTCATCAGAGGGTTGCAAAAGTTGATCACATGACCCCGGGGACACTGCAACCGTCATAAATATGAACCATTTGTCAAGCATCCAAACGTAAATCTTGTGACCATGGGGATGCTACAAGTTATAAGTGTGAAAAATGGTCACTTTTTCCAGTGCTGTTGTAACTTTGTACAGTCACTAAATGAACTGTTGTAAGTCAAGGACTCCCTGTAACAGGCTCTGTCCATCTTACTGCTGGTTGTTCTCTTTCCTTTCCCATCATTAGCGGTTTCTCCAGAGTGCTTTGCATAATAATAGTTATCTTTAGCTTCCTTTAAAAACGAAGAACTCCACGTTATACAGTCACTTTCCCTTAATGCTCCTGCCACTTTTATCTCTGCAATTAAATTTTCACGATTGGTTAATATCAACTCAATAATAATTGATCCTTTTGAGCTTTCTTCCCCTCTCTAAAGGAAAAGGAAAAAGCTGTCAACAAGACAAGCCAGGGATTTCCTTGAAAGGACACGCTTGGCATCGTTATTTCCCAACAGATGTCAGGATAATTAAAGTTTCACATCACTACTACTTCATGCTTCTTTGAAAGATCTTCAATTTGCCTTTGGGAAGCACCTTCTTCTTGACTGAGTGGACAACAATAGACACCAACAACAGTATTGCTTTTATTTGCTCCTTTACTTATTTTCATCAGATGTTCTCTATGGCGTCAAGCATTTTGGGAAAAAGAAAAAAGCTTCCTCTTGTCCATTTTATCCACACAATCGCATCATACATAATTTTGCATACCTCAAATCATTACTCCCCTCATTTGCCTCCTTTCTCGACTAAAAAGTCCCATCTGTCACCATCTTTCCTCCTAGAAAAGCTGCTCTAACTCCTGGATCATTTTATTTGCTCTCCTCAGAAACTACTCTTGCTCCACTATATCCTTTTTGAGCTGTAATGACAAGATCAGTACACAGTATTCCAGATGTAGTCATAGCATTGATTTATATGTGTTATGATATTGATATCTCTGTTTTCAATAGTTTCCTAAATTATCCCTAACATGTTGTTGCCATACTATGTTGACACCTTCATTGAACTGTTTACCTTCATGAAGAATCTCTTTCCATGTCAGTCACTAGTACTAAGTCAGATCCCAATAGTTAGTTAGGATTTTTGATACTAATGTGCATTGCTTTACCCTTGCTGATGTTAAATAACATCTGTCATTTTGATGCCCACCCCCTAATATTTAGAGATCCTTTTAGAGTACTTCACTTTCTGAAAGTCCCTCAAGACCAGATTTTGTCATTAGGCCGTGTGTGTGTGTGTGTGTGTGTGTGTGTGTCTCAGGGGACTGGTGAGATATCCACAATTCCATTCAGCTGCCTTGAAAATGGCAGGGATTGTGCCATGTGGCTCAGCAATGGAGCGGATTGCTTTGCTTCCCTAATGTGACATCTGGAGCTCTGGAAATCTTCAAAAGCTAAGTATGTGATGGCAGATGCAGGATGAGCAGGAGGGGTGTGAGGTGGGAAGCAGGCCCAAGGCCAGTGGAGACTCTGAGGGATGAGAAGCGGAGCATGTGGTGCCTCAAGGGATGGGGGGAGACCTTGGGAGACTGGGGCAAGGCCTGTGCTAGACCTCCAAAGCCTTCTCAAGGACCCCTGAGGCACCCTTTCTTCCACTGAATGACTCATACTTGTTTAACAACCATATCCGGGAGACCAAGGATTAGGAAGGGTCCTACATAATGGCCATCGTGACTTTCAACTGTAAGGCTCTATTACAGTCACGAATTGAGGACTTTCTATGCTGTTGTTGTAGAAGAAAGGATTAGAGAATCTCTCACTAAACTCTCTTTACAAACCCTTGTATGTTGCAGTCAGCTGGCTTGTTTGTTCATAGACAAACATGATAGGAACATAAAGTAGCCTTTTTGATTTTAGCCTCAGAATGTTATATGAACTCAATAAGCAAAGCACACTTAACATGACGTGTGTGTCAGAGGTTCTGAATTCCTGGGCCTAAGTTTAACATTCCAATAATCAGACCACAATGAATTACAACTATATGTATGATGAGTTGATTTTTTAAAAAAGAAAAAGAAAACCAACCAAGTAGAACACTTTACAGAACCAATTCGAAGGAAGACATTTCTCAAGGCAATTTCTTTCTTTCTGATTAACCGCCTGCTTGTAAGTTGATGTATTGTGCAAGGTCGCCTCAACCTTCCTTGCAGTGACAGCATTCAGGTGAAAACTGAGTCATGGCTTCCTACCAGGCTGACATGATACTGAGCTTTTCTTTTTGGATGCATTGCCGTATTTGGGAGGTACCATCAGATGGTATTACTCAAGCTGCCGATGTGATGACAAAAGCCCAGCATCCTACTTTCCTCTCCACAGAGATAATTGCGGTAAATGCATCCAAAGTCTTATGCTGTTCAAGTGTGGAAGGCAAGATATCAGATATCCCATTCCTGCCTCTTCCATCCTCTCAGCTGGTGTCCACTTACATTTACCTGCACACAGATACAACTCTCCCTCCAAGAAACAAAAGTCAAGCTGGAAACTGAGGAAGACTGAGGGAGCAGAGTTGACAGGAACATCCCCATCTTCCTTCATGCATATACCAACTTCCAACTCAGGCCTGTGTCTGAGCAAGTCTGTTTGGACAGGCTGACCAAACAGCTGCTGACTCAATGATCAATAGAGAGATGGGCCAAGGCTTTATTATAACCCTTTCCAGGACAATGCAATTGTGGGATGCCTGCCCAAACGTTTAGTATTGGAATGACTATGCAAACTCAGATTTACTATCTTGTCACAGCCATACATGTTTGCATTCTTTTTATAAGCTGGCTCCCTAGTAGTGTAATAGAAAGATTGATCAACATTATCTAATATAGTCAAGACTTTCCATATCAGGTTGCAGAATTTCCTACATGTAATGTAATATGATTTTCTTATTCCCTTTTCCCCTGTTGGCTTCTTTCTCTCTCCTCTTTCTTCCCCTCTCTTCTGTTTTATATATTAAACAAATAATTATTTTTTTTTAAAAAAAGGTCACTATCACTGTCAGGCCTAGCCCAAGAACGACACAGAACAATTCAGCCAAAGTTCAGACTAAATTTATACTTTCCTAATCTAACTGATCTGGGAAATTCTAGGAAGTGGCTATCCTAAATCTCTTCTTCTTCTTATAATCTGGCTCTGGACTGTGCTGTTTTTTGTCTCAGTCCTCTCCATGGAATGTGCTCCCTCCTTGCTTGGAACCTCCAGCATTAGTCTATCACTTCACCTCCCTCTTTACAGACAATTCCACCACAGTCACACTATTGGAAAAAATGCACTTTGGGTACAAGCTCTCACAAACAGGAACAGCAGGAACAACCAAGGAGAACTGGGACATTCCCAGAAATTCCATTTCTCTTTCTTGTATTAGGATTGGCCCCATATATGACAAACATCATCAGACAATTGGAACACAACCAATCAATCAGAATAGAGCTGGAAGGGAACTGGGAGGTATTCTAGTTCAGCCCACTGCTCAAGCAGGAGAACCTATATCATTTCAGACAAATGGCTTTCCAGTCTCTTCTTAAAAACCTCAAGTGATGAAGCACCCACAAGGTCTGAAGGCAAGCTGTTCCACTGGTTAATTGTCCTCACTGTTAGGAAGTTTCTTCTTAATTCCAGGTTGCTTCTCTCCTTGATTAGTTTCCATCCATTGTTTCTTGTCTTGCCTTCTAGTGCTCTGAAAATAAATTGACCCCCTCCTTCTTGTGGCAGCCTCTCAGATACTAGAATACTGCTATCATGTCCTCCTCCCTTCTCCCTTTTTTCTCTAGACGGCCATTCCCAAATTCTGCAACCATTCTTCATATGTTTTATTCTCCAGGCCTTTAATCATCATTGCAAACTTATCAGCCAGACAACGCTATCATTTGCAGACACCTCTCCTACTGAGTAGATCTGCACAACTCTGCAGGATGCAATTAATTTAAATTTGGGGAAACAGTTGGAATCTGGATGGAGAACTTGATGGAGTCATTCAAGAACTACACTTCTGTCACATGGGATGGCTTCTGCTTGCCTGCTTCCAGGCATCGAACTGAGATGAAAATGTTAGTGGCAGCAGCTGACTCCAGTATAGCAGTAGCATCCTTCCTTCCTTCCTCCCTCCCTCCCTCCCTCCCTCTTGTGTAACCACATGTATTGAGGACATATCTTTGCTATTTGTACATACTGACTCTGAATTTAACAAAAGTTAAATTTTGGGACAATGTTATTTGAAAGTCCACTTTCTCCTATAACTTCTTAATTGATTCATAAGATCATTGTCTAATACTCCAAGTCCTCTAATTAAATGGGAATTAATTATCAGTCTCTTTCTCTTCACCAGCTCTTCTAAAACAGTTTAGTTACTTTAAGCCTCTCTATTCTAACTTCTTTGTATTTGTCAGTTTTTATTGTGGTGTTGGAGTGCAGGGGTGTATACGTAATGGTTTTGTGTGTTCCTTGGTGCTCTCTAAGCTTGGTGGTTTTCTTGCAGATGTTTCATTACCAAACTAGTAACATCATAGTTTGCTAGCACTGATTATGTTACCTAGTTTGATAATGAAATGTTTGCAAGAAAACCATCAAGCTCAGAGAGCATCAAAGACCCCACAGTTCAACGCTGAGCTACAAATATTCTCTTCTATCAATATAATGATTTCAATAAACATTATAGTTAAATAGATACAGACTAATACAAACTACAAAAGAACAAAAAAAAGAAAGTGCAGGAAAAAAGAATAATAGAGAAAGAAAAATAGAGAAAAAAGAAAAAAATTAGAATTTAGCAAAAAAGAGAGGAAAGAAATATAGAAAGAAGTACTTTCCCCTTTGTTATAAGTATAAACAACATTAACAACTTATCACTTTCTACATGCAACAACCTCTTCAGTTCATATCTCATGTCTTATCTATAAACAGATCCTAAATACCTCGTTATTCAATCCTGATCACAGCAAAAGTTCATTAAGAGTTATCAGATATAACAACATAACTATTTTAACCTTGGTCAAATAAACTACCTTTATATTCCTTCCTTTTACTTTTAACATCTTGAAATATAACCACTTCAAATAAAAACCTGTAGCTTCTTTTCTTTCCATTTTTTTCTTTGTCCTTTCTCACAAAATCCTTCAGAATTAATATATCTCTTATAAATCAAATATAAGAAAGTTATCCAAGTTGTTCTTTTGGTTTACCATTTCTATATCCCTTTTAATTATTAAGACATCATCCAGTCTCATTTGTATATCCAGTGTAATATCTTTACTATATCGGCATATTGCTCCCAACAATCTGGGTCCTCATTTTACTGACCTTGGAAGGATGGAAGGCTGAGTCAACCAGTCAAGACTGAACTCCTGGCTCTGGGCAGAGATTGCCTGCAATACTGTTCTTTAACCACTGTACCACCAGGGCTCCTATAGAGCTCCACCCTAGTCCTAGTCCTGAGGGTGAGGTGCCTAGTGGCAAGATCCTGGGTTGGATGGTGTGGACTTGAATTGTCTCTTTTATTGTTATTATTCATAGTACCATTAATGTAGTATTTATTACATTATTTTCATATAATAAAAGTTTTAGGGCTGATGAATTATCTGAAACCTCATGAAGATGTTGATAAGCTAAAGAGTTTGGGAACCCCTGCTTTAAATGATGAGTTTCACTGTCATGGAATCAAAACCAACACTGACCTTTGTGTGACATTTCCTGACAGTATTTGAAGATTGATATCAAGTGCTTTTTCAGCCGCCTTCTCCCAAACTATATTTGCCTGGTTCCTTGTGGAATGTGTTTTCAGTACCATTAATCACCTTTATTGCCCTCCTCTGAACTGACTCCAGATGTGTGAAAAGTCTGGGAAATAAAACTGAGGATAAATATGCCCACCACACACAGAGAGAGACACATGTGTGCTCCTCAGCTGGGAGACTCACTAAAACCATTAAAGCAGTTTTTAAAACTCTTTGGAGAATAGTTATTGGAAAGGCAAGTGCAAATGGAAGCCACACAGCAATAACAGAAAGGGTTGCACCAAATGTTCTTGAATGTAGATCATCATTTTACTGGGCAGCTACTAGAAACAATCAAATAAATCTCAGGTTCACATCTCCAGCATTTCACTAAATGTATGACTTTGGCTCTTTTACAATTGATCCGTTTGCATTCCTTCACAAGTTCATTTGAAACTGGAATGAGGCAGAAGCAGAGATATCTGGGATTCGTGTTTGTGTGTGTGTGTGTGTGTGTGTGTGTGTTGGTGGGTTTACTTGTCCAATTGTGGGTTGCAGCTCTAGGACAAGGTGTGGCAAATTTTAGAGAATTTCGGTCATGCTCAGATTAATTTTAGTAAGCACACATATCTGTCTCCCTTTTCTCAAGAGAGGCACAAGAGTTGTATTTTTTTTCTTGTATTATTGTTTTGAAAGGCTCTTCATCTACTGTATATCTGCATACTTGTTTTCAAAAACAATTCAATGTATTCATTAAAATTTGTTGATATGTATTAAAAGTTCAGAAGTTTTGTAAATGGCTTTGCTTAAAGCAGAATGAATTTGGGGGACTGAGACTTTTAATGCAGTTGAAATGGATCAACCTCTTATTTCTGCAGAATATAATAAATGACACGTTGATCCTAATGGCTATCTATGCACTATGCATGATATTTCTCTTGGGAATATTTGTGTGTCTCCAGTACGTCTCTGCCAATGTGGTATGAAGTAGGATTAGAATTAGCAGATGTCCAGCAAAAGGAGGCCATGTCCTCCTTGTTCTCCTTATGTCCTCCATTTGGCAGAAATAACCTTAAAATGTCTTCTGGCTTTTTGAGTATCTTGGTTTTAGTTTTTGTTAATTTTCGACTATGGCTTTGGAAACGTTGCTTTCTTTCCCTTGTCCTTCAACAGTCTTGTCAACCTAGATTTACTTTTTTATTTATTTGTTTGTTTGTTTATTTATTTCCTGATTCTAGCAAACGGCTTCAATCAGTGTTGGGATTCAGCCAGTTCCCACCAGTTCGGCAGAACTGGTAGCTAATTTTTTGTTGCCCAGGCCCAGAATGGACTTCCGGAAGCAGCATCCACACAGAGAACCAGTTGTTCACATATTTGAATCCCACCACTGGCTTCAGTCCAGCCCTTTCAATCTAAGAACATTCAAGTCTATAGATTGCATGATTGATCATATATTTCTATGGTGAAATTTGGAAAGTGTATCATTATAGTTTCTATATTAGCACTAACACATGTTCTCGAAAATAAAGATTTGTTGAAAAAATACTATCATTGAAAAACCAGTCTTTGTTATGCTGGAAAAAATAATTTCATATAGGCCTAAGCATTTTTTTTTTGCATTTTTTCAGTGTAATGTTTGTTGCAGATGCTAAGAATATTAAATAGTGAGTGTATTCTTTCCAATTGCCCATGTCCTCTCCTTCTTCAGATATCCAATGTACCTTAAGTAGGATAGGCATTCCCTCTGGGGTATCTGTAGACACGTATGTTTGTAGAGAAGTTAGGGAATCCTTTCAGTACTAAACTGACAATAGGTAAACTCAGTACAACTGAAGGGGAGTGATTAATTGATGTCATTTCTTTGAAAATAAAATGTTGGATCAATGAGCAAAACCAGTACAAAAAATTAAATAAGAAGATTATAAGCATTCTGATTCTCTTTGCAACTGTGTTGGATTAGGATTTCCCACAGGTGTTTCTGTAATGCCCAAATTTCAACCAGAAATAAAGATGGAAGAAATCAGAGTGGCTATCACATGAAAAGAAAACCCAGATTTCAAGAACTATGGAGTAAGTAAGCAAGTTCATCTTTCCCATTATAAATGCCCCTAATTTAATTGCTTATTGCTTTTGTAGTTTGTTACCTGCAAATTAACGTTAAAAATGTGAATATTTCTACCAATTTGTGTATGTGTGTATGTGTACAATACTGTAAGGTGTAAAAATAATTTTTAAATTGATGTACTTATTTCTTGCTCAGCCCTAAATCCAATGAAATGATTTGAGCTTATTCATGGGAGAAAGAATACAGTATATAAGTCTGGAATACTGCAAGTTTGAAAAAATATGATCCAGGAAAGGAAGATATAATGGAATTAAATGTGCCTGTTTTATAAAATCACTAGAAATTGGAGGCCATTAATTCAAGAATGTGAAACAAAGTTCCTTCAGAATTTAGTTCTGAGTTATCTTAAGCTCGACAATAATTAAAATAAAATAAATATTTTTTAAAAAGTCTGGGTTGTGGCAGGAATCATTATGTCCTGTGTACATTGTTGTGACTGTAACAACAAATTTGAAATAGAAGCAATTTCTCAAAAATAAAATAAGGGCACATCTGATTTGGCAAAATGGCAGCTTCAGAATCAATGTCAATAAAAATCAATAAATGGTTTAGCTCTGGTAACATAAGCTGTAATTGTAGAGAGTTGGTAGCTACTAATCAGTTCAAAAAAGAGCCCAGTGAAATGGAAACCTGTAAAGAAAGAGAGGATGAGTTTGTAAAAGGGGAAGTCTTCAGCATCATTTAAACTATGAAATGTCCTTAATGTTGGCTTGCCTGGTGTACATCACACCAGCAAAGACTCAGAGCCTTTTTCTTGTACTTTGCCCACCAGTGTCAGATTTCAGAACAGAATAGAATGTTGTTGTTAATTGCGAAGTCGTGTCCGACCCATCGCGACCCCATGGACAATGTTCCTCCAGGTTTTCCTGTCCTCTACCATCTTCTGGAGTCCATTTAAATTCACACCTACTGCTTCAGTGACTCCATCCAGCCATCTCATTCTCTGAGAATGAGAATAGAATTCTACAGAATAGAATAGAATTCTTTATTGGCCAAGTTTGATTGAACACACAAGGAATTTGTCTTAGAAGCAACAAGTGATAAATCATGATCATAATCATAAAATACAATCATCATAAATCTTAAGATACAACATTCAGTGATAGTCATAGAATACTAAATAAGCAATTAACAGAAATCATACTAGGATACTAATAAAAGCAATCAACAAAAATCATAATGTACAAACAATAAAGTTACAGTCATAAGAAGCTAAGGAAATACTGTAGGTAATAGAAAAAGTGAGAAGAATAGTAGTAATACAGTCCTAGTAGGTGGTTTGACATCCCAGGGACATAAGACAGTATTTTAGGAATTATTTGTTTAGCAGACTTACGGAATAGGGGGAAAAACTGTCCTTGGGTCCAGTTGTTTTGGCGTGCAATGCCCTAGAACAGGGTAGGCAACCTTGGCATGGCTCAGGAATTCTGGGAGTTGAAGTCCACAAGTCATAAAAGAGCCAAGGTTGCCTACCTCTGCTCTAGAGGGAAGAAGTTCAAATAGTTTATGTCCAGGATGTGAGGGGTCTGTAGATAAATTCACAGCCCTCTTTCTGACCCATGCAGTATACAGGTCCTCAATGGAAGGCAGCCTGATTGGAACTGGTTTTTTTTTTTGCAGTCCTAACTATCTGTCTGTCTTGTTTGGTTGCTGTACCAAACCAGACAATTTTGGAGGTGCAAATGACAGACTCAGTCATTCCTTTGTAGAACTGTATCAGTAGCTCCGGGGGCAGTCTTTAGGTTTGAATTAAAAAAATCTTTAAGTTTGAATGTTGACCCTTCGCCAGAGAAGGTCGCAATGCTTTGTGCATTCATTTGGAAATGTGCCTCCCCCAACTAAAAACTTGCATTTGATCATGCAGCCGATATTGTGATTTTGGCCTCAGAAAATCTTTCTGTGTTTAAAATTGTGCTACTGTTTTTTTAAAATTCCATTTTGGCTTTCTCCCTTTCTTATTTGCATTGCACATCCAGGTTCCTACTCAAATTCTTGTTAATTATTAAACCTTTATCTATTCCAGGTTTATTTCTTACAAGAAATAATATCTTTTGTTTTAATGCAGCATATGGCCAACAAAAGGTATGGCAGGCAGGAAGCCTAAGTGGAGCACTTTTTTCCCACTGAAATCTTCATCATCAACTCACCGCCTCCTCCTGCTGTGGCACTATGTTACAACTGAAGTATCATGTACACAAGGACCCTCATGCCCTTCACAGCCGCTGGGCTAGAGAGACAGCTGGAGCTGCCCCGGAGGTCTCGGATGTCTTCAAAGCAGCAGTCACACTCTTAACAGGGTTTTTTTTTTTTCCTTCAGGCCTGCTGTCTTTCTGTTTACTTAGGTTTTTTCTTCCAATTGCAGCTCAAAGCTTGCAAGCCCTATGAAGCATCTCAAAGTGGGTAAGATAACATTTTTTAAAAGTTCCTGACCTGAGACTTTGAAGGAGCAGTGCCAAAGGTGCTAGGTAGCCCAGCCAAAATAAAGAACAAGTGAGGGACAGACCTTATTGGCTTAAACTAATAGATGATGGGGTTTGGGATGTATACATAGTCATGCTTAGAGGACAGTTAGCAAAAACAGGCATCTTATTTTTATAAAGACTGACTCAAATGTCACAGAGTTCAGTGGGACTGCTCTAAATACAGCTAAGTCTGGAACCAATCCAGCTAAATTATGGGCCTTCATTATTCAGCTGCTGCAATTCTATATGTAGCTACATAGGATTTGTTTCTATAGAATATGAAATCAGTTGGGTTGAAAGGGCAGAAACAAATTTCAAATTTCAAAAGACTTAAAATCCATAAGCTATAGAGTGAAAAGAGTTCTCAATCTATATGACTGAATTCTCTTCCCCTTTATTTCTATTAGTAGAAATAAGTATTTTTTATTCTTTGATTTGTCTCTTGAGATGTCTTCTGGAATGTGTTTGAGTGTAAGGCTAACAGAAGTGCTACCACAATATATTTTGTCAGCTTTTCTTAATGGCACATCTGGTGAATCTAGTTCTTCCTGTGAAATCATTGTCAAATAGTGATTGATAAAAACACTATTACCAATAGATTTGGGGAAATACAGTTTCTTAATTTCTAATAATTTCATCATTTCATACTTAGAAATGATGTGAGTGTTATTATTCATCTTAATACATAAATTGTGAGGTCTTTTGTTTATTCTGATTAATATATTCTAGAGGATTCTGGAATAGATTTATTTCTTAAACAATTTTGTATCTGATAGGATGGTATCCCTTGAAATGAAAAGATTATGTTCCTACATGTTCTCCCATGTTTACTTTAGGTACTTTTATTCAAGTCCAAATTGATATTCATGTGGTAAATTAAACCACAAGAGAACCATATGGTTTTAAGACTGGATATGATGCAGTTGACTAATTCGTAGCTCATTGTATTATGCTAATGAATAAACTTTTCTCCCATCTTTCCCAGCTATTCAGACTTCTCAAAAGACCTAGGTCTTTGCATAGTATGACCAAAATATAACAATTTCTGCCTGGTCTTTTGGATCAAGTGAGATTTCCAGACTGATTGGTCTAGGATCCATTTGTCTGTTTCCACAGTTGTCCATGGTATTCTCAGGAATTTTGTCCCATACCAAAGTTCAAACATGTCAATACTCTTTCAATCCTGCTTCTTCAGGGTCCAATTTTCATTTCCATAGAGTGTCGCAGGGAAAACCATTGTCTACACAATTCTGACGTTTGTAGATATGGACATATCAAGGCATCTCAATCTTTTCTAGGTTCTTCATTGCTATGCCACAAAGTGCTAGACTGCATCATATTTCTTGATTGCTGGTTTCTTTACTGAGTTTACAGTTCATTTCAACAATCAGGGTAATCTCATCAGCATTGCACACATTACTGATATTTTTTCTTCCATCTTTGAAACCATGCTTTCCTTCTAATTCAGCCTCCCTCAATATGTATTCAGCATATAAATAATAATAGAATAGAATAGAATAGAATAGAATAGAATAGAATAGAATAGAATAGAATAGAATAGAATAGAATAGTTGGAAGGGACCTTGTATGTCATCTAGTTCAACCCCCTGCTCAAGCAGGAGTCCCTACACCATTTCTGACAGATGGCAGTCCAGTCTCTTTTTAAAAGCCTCCAGTGATGAAGCACCGACAACATCTGAAGGCAGTCTGTTCTATTGGTTGATCCTTCTCACTATCAGAAAATTTCTCCTTATTTCCAGGTTGAATCTCTCCTTGACCAGTTTTCATCCATTATTCCTTGTCTGGCCTTCAGGTGCTTTGGAAAATATGTTGACCCCCACTCCTCTCTGTAACAGCCCCTCAGATATTGGAATACTGCTATCATGTCTCTCCTGGTCCTTCTCTTCAATAGACTAGCCATGCCTAGTTTCTATAACTGTTCTTCACAGGTTTTAGCCTCCAGTTCTCTAATCATCTTTGTTGCTCTTCTCTGCACTTTTTCTGAAGTCTCAACATCTTTTTTATAGTGTGGAGACCAAAACTGGTTGCAGTATTCTATGTGTGGTCTTACTAAAGCTTTATAGAGAGTATTAGTACCTCACGTTTGAATACATAAATAAGGGGGAATTAAACAGCCTTGTTTCATTCCTTTGTCAACCTGGAGAGAGTTTGTTTTGCCATGTTCTGTCCATAATGTGGTTCCTGTGCCTTCCTTCTTTGGTCTTATAAGAACTAAATTCATGGTTCACCTTCATTTTAAACTTCTGTCTTAATAATGAGGATATATTTCATTATTTTGGCCAAAACTGCAGGTCCTCACAAAACTAATTCAGGGTGAAATAAATATTTCATTTGTTCTGAATTGGCTTTGTGGCTAAGGGACTTTGCCTATATGATGATCTGATGAAGCTGATTTAACCCAAGGGCATTTTCCCCCTTTAGTTTTGTCTTTGTTCATAATTGCTGCTGTTAGAAATGGAAAAAGTGTTTGCAAAATTTATTTACTTTATGTAATTCTGTAGCACAGGGGTCCCCAACTCTAGGATTGTGGACTGGTATTGGGCTGTGGAACCAGGCCACACAGTGGTGGGTGAATGAAACTGTGCATGCATGGGATCTAGGTTGTGGGCTCCTCCCCCTGGCTTCATTTGTGGAAAAATTATCTCCCACGAAACTGATCCCTGGTGCCAAAAAGGTTGGGGAACGCTATTGTTGCACATAAGAGTAAGAATCTTTATCATTTCTCTTTTTTATATCTATCAAAATATTAACATAGAAAATTCATTATTACTATTAATATACCATGTGGCTTGTCTTGAAGTAAGTTTTAGCTAGTCATCATTGGCCTCCAGCTCTTGGCCATGTCTTCTGCCTTCAATATTAGTCCCTGGGACCAAGCCAATAATTTTTAGAGAAAGAACAATTCTTGAAGAAACACAACTCTCATGACAATTCTGCTTACAGCAGAATTACTCCCAATGTTTTAAAATTTGTGTGCCTGAGGTAGAACAGACAGGAGGAAAGGGGTTCCATTAGCAGAAAGGTTAACAAACTTGGATCGGTTTCCACTACAAACCACGAACTCAGCTGAAAATGGGACAGTTGGGGCTGTTGCGCTAAGGCGATCTTCATCCTTGCATGGCAAAATGCCGTTTAGATTAGCACATTTTTATAAGGCTAGGCAAAGTTGTTCATCTGTGTAAAAAATCCAAGCCTGCTAAATGGCAGATGTCTATGCCCTTGACAAAAACACTCCTTTTGAGATAAACACAGATCTCAGCTCAAAAGGAGAGCCACAGCACTTGGCATGAAAAACAGATTTACACATTGTGAAAGGGAATGTGCAAGACCTGAGGCCACTATCCTCCAATATGACTAATCTTGCATGACTTCCTCATTTGTTTTGTTTATTTGGAATAATTATACCTGAAAGACTTCCAGAATAATGGCCTAATAATCTTTAATCTCAGAACTTGGATAAACTGGATATGCCTGAAAGGGATACTGTCTAATATATGGTCAAATAAACATGGAAGATTGGGAGAGAGAGAGAAAGAAGAGAGAAAGAGAATACCAGCCCATTAAATTTATATCTCATTATCCATGTGTTCACCCCATAACACACCTGCCTTAGTGCAATTGGAAGTATGTTCTTAAGAAGTTAATCTTGATGTCTGCTCATTCTTGTGCCTTCAGATGGACTATTTATTTAATGTTAGGAAGAATCATCTCGGTGCATATTTCTTGTAAGAAAGCTGATGAAAGGACATGGTCATAAAAAGCCACTCAAAAGTGCCAAAGTACTGACTGTGATTTTAATAAACTTAAAACTACTTTATGTTAAACACAGGAGAGAGACACGCAGAGACATTCTAATAGTTATTTATCCTATGCCTCTGAACATGTCTTGCTGTTTATTTAATAACATGTCCTTGAGATGTTGCCTTTGTCTCCTCCCCAGTCCATATCTGAGGCAGTTTAAACTGATCATTAGGGCTCCTATTTTAAGGTAAGGTTTTCTCTCTCCTACTGACCCAGTAGGGGTGCTTTCTGACATGCTTCACCAAATATAAATTTCACTTAGGATCACCGGATATCTGGTATGTCCTCTGTCCAGCAGGCATAATCTTCAAATCAAATGTTGTCTGGCTTTTTGAATTTTTTTTAAATTATTATCATGGTAGACTGTTTTCAGAACAGGAGTGATTGAAACTTCCACATACTGTGACTTTATAAATTGTCTGCTTCTTTCTTTCTTTTATCGATCAATAGATGTGACGGTCTAGATCAGCGGTTCTCAACCTGTGGGTCGCGACCCCTTTGGGGATCGAACGACCCTTTCACAGGGGTCACCTAAGACCATTGGAAAACACATATTTCCGATGGTCTTAGGAACCTATCTTGCTTTCAACTCCCCCTAAAATTCTTCATTCAGGCAGGCTTCCAGACTTCGGCTGGCAGGATGCAGGTAACCCCTCCCCCTGTCCTGTCGCCTCCCATGGCACTGCGCTGCTCCACATCCCGCGCCTCAAGCCTCTGTGGCACAGAACCGCTGGCGTGGTCCCCAATGGCTGCTGACGCGCTCCCCGCCACCGGTGACCATGCAAGCCCTGGCAATTGCTCCAGCCAAAGAAGTGGGTGGCTGGGAGGCCGCTGCGGCGCCGATCTTCTGTGCCATCAGCTGGCGACCCCCTGAATGTGCACTTGTCAGCTGGGAGGTCTGGTGACAGAGCCAGCTGGCGTGGAGGGCAATGGGGAGGCAGCGGCTCAGCGGGTGGGTTCCCGCCTGCCTGCAAATGTTGGGCCCAGGGGCTCGACACATAGTTGATGGTCCAACATAACTTCCCTCCTCGGATGAGAAAGAAGGAATCTCTCCCACCCGTGTCCCTTCCCCCCCTCTCAAGTGACAATAGGAGGTTGCAGACAACTAAGTCAGCTGGTGCAGGAAGACCTGGAATGGCCAGTCCAGGGTGCCTGATTGCAGTGCTGGATGTCTTTTACTCCTCCTAGAAACCAGTGGCAAGAGAAAGAAGTCATTCAAACTTCAAGCTAGCTACTGGATGCCTATTCGCACCCCCCCTTTTTTTGGAGTACTTGTCTGCCAACCCACCCCATCTTTAAAAGAAAAAGTCTTCCACCCAAGCATAACTTTTAAGGATTTTAAGGATCTTTGAGAGGAAGAGAGGGAGAGAGAAATAGAGAGAGGGAGAGAAAAAGGGAAAGAGAAATAGAGAGAGGGAGAGAGGGAGAGAAAGAGAGAGGGAGAGAGAGAAAGAGAGAGTGACAGGGAGAGAAAGAAAGGGAGAAAGAGGGAGAGGGAGAAAGGGAGAGAGAAAGAAAGGGAGACAGAGGGAGAGAAAGAGGAAGAGAGGGAGGAAAAGAGAGAAAGAAAGGGAGAGAAAGAGGGAGAGAGAAAGAAAGGGAGAGAGGGAGGGAGAGAGAGAAATATAGGGAGAGAGAGAGGGAGAGAAAGAGGGAGAGAGGGAGAGAAAAAGGGAGAAAGGGAGAGAGGGAGGGAGAGAGAGAAATATAGGGAGAGAGAAAGAAAGGGAGAGGGAGGGAGAGAGGGAGAGAGAGAAGGAGAGGGAGAGAGAAAGGGGGAGAGAGAAAAAGGGAGAGGGAGGGAGAGAGGGAGAGAGAAGCAGAGGGAGAGAGAAAGGGGGAGAGAAAGAAAGGGAGAGAGAGGGAGGGAGAAAGAAAGGGAGAGAGGGAGAGAGAAATAGGGGGAGAGAGGGAGAGAAAGAAAGAAAGAGGGAGACAGAGAGAGAGAGAGAGAGAGAGAGAGAGAGAGAGGGAGGGAGTGAGAAAGCAAGAGGGGGAGAGCGATTAAATTAGTAACATGGTTGTTAAGTGAATCTGGTTTCCCCCATTAACATTGCTTGTCAGAAATTGCAAAAGGCGATCACATGACCCTGGAACAATGTGACCATCATAAATATGAATCAGTTGCCAAGCATCAAAATGTAAATCACATGACCCTGGGGATGCTGCAACGGTCATAAGTGTGAAAAATGGTCATAAGTCACTTTTTTCAGTGCCGTTGTAACTTTGAATACATCCTGCATATTAGATATTTACATTACGATTCATAACAGTAGCAAAATTACAGTTATGAAGTAGCAACAAAAATAATTTTATGGTTGGGGGTCACCACAATATGAGGAACTGTATTAAAGGGTTGCCACATTAGGAAGGTTGAGAACCACTGGTCTAGATTTGCTTTATTTAATTTATTTTCTGATTCCAGCAGTTGGCTTCAATCCATCCCCTCCAAATCTACAGACTCTAATCTGTAGATTACATGACTTCTATATTTTCTGTGGTGAAATTAGGGAAGCATATAATCAATGATTCTATATTATCACTAGCATATGTTGAAAATAAATGGCAAAAAGTATTGCCATTGGAAAACCAGGCTTTGTGATGCTGGAAAAAGTATTTACTGTATATATATATAACCTAAAAATGCAAAATGATGTCGCAGTTGGCGACTGCTGCTTGTGGATGGCTCTGGATTGAGCTGATACAGGCAAAAGAAAAGAAAAGAAAGAAGATTTCTTTCTCCCATATTTGGGCTGACAGGGTGCACACTTAAGGTAATATATATATATAGGCATAAATTGATTTGTATTGCATTTTCAAGTGTAATTTTTGTTTACAGATGCCAAGAATGTTAAACTATCAGTGTGTCTTCCTCCCTCAGTGTGTCTCCCTTTCCAATTGTCCATATCCTCCTTTGCCTATTTAAGATATCTGCTAACTGTAGTATAGCAATAGAAATAGCACTTAGACTTATATACCACTTCACAGTGTTTTACAGCTCTAAGTGGTTTATAGAGTCAACATATTGCCCCCAACAATCTGGATAGAAGGCTGAGTTTTGAGCAGGTCAGGAAGATTAGAGTCAGTTGATGCACTTCAGTTTTTATTTGCATTTGGTTCCAGTTTTCTTCAATGAGCTTTTAATATTTTGTTCTATATTTTATAGCATATTTATTCATTTGCTTTTATTGGGAATTATTTTAGATATGCATACACATTTCCAAAATAAATAATCTAGGAAACAAATTACCTCATGAAAAAATGGCTTTTTCTGATTCTTATTTTTTTTTTAATGACCGAACAGGCTTTGGATAATGTAATAGTCTACATATGACAGAGGTTTCTGTCTTTACATGTTACTCAGTTCAAGAAGTTGGGTAGTAATTTTGTTCCATTGTTCTTGCCCTTGAGTTAACCTTTCCTTCCCTACCCTCACTCAAAAGAAATAAATAGTTATTGATTAATTGTGTTTTATTCTCAGGCAAGGCAATCTTTTCCATTTGTGCCCAGGCAATAATAACACAAATGAAGTTTACACCTTTGCACAGCCTTAGAAGTGAATGGCTGTCTGACATCTCTGATTTATTCTCCTCCAAAGGGACAAAGCCTAATGTAAATGTCCCATGAGACATGATATATTGTGGCATTCAGAGAACTGGACTAATGACTCCATAGTTGGAGAAGATCACAAAATACAAAGTAAATCTGTTGAAAGAAAAAAATCAATATAGGAAATCTATGGATTGTCTGATTCTCAGCTAATCAAATCCTTCAGCTCAATAATTTTGCATGTCTGTATCTGATTGGGTGTATCAATAATGTAATTAGAATGTAATCTATTGTTTAAATTTTGTTAGGCAATTCCGGACAGGCTTTTGAGTTGCATTTTAAAGGTTGATGTTTATTTATTAAGTGCAAACAGTGCCTGCTGTTTCATTTGGGGCGGTAAAATGACATTAGTCACATTTCTTATCATTGTGTCTATAATACTTTATCTCATAATTTCAAGGACTTGCAATATTTCCTGCAAGCAACTCCTGCTTATTGAAATCCAGTTTTTAATTGCCTGGAAAGCAGCTGACAAATCTTGATAATCAGATCAACAGCAATGCTATTTTTATAAAGGGATACAATCCAGGAGAGTATCAGGGGGATACAAAAGAACAGGACACTTCAGGGATTGCAAGCTTCACCATGCTAAGAAAAGCCCTGAATGTTCCCAAGATGCTCATTTCCTTCTTTCTATCAGAGCCCTAAGACTTAGAAGCATGACTACCAAAGTTCTCAAGAGGGGTCCTTATTACTGTTGTTTTGTGAATGTGGAAATCCACATTGTGTCCTAATTCAAAAATCTGTTCTTTAATGAAAGCCAAGCAAATAGCAGCGCTACCTGCTGAAGAAGGAGAAACAGCACTGTAGGGACATTGAGCACAGCAGAGCAGCTGGCTGCTCCAGATGAGGCTGGGACATCACCCAAGCCCCAAGGAGGATGGGAACATCCTGGAGCCCAGGGTCAATAATCAACCCCATGCTGCAAACAGCAGGAGGACAACAAACAAAATGGATGTAAATGGGGGACGTCCAGCTGCTGAAGCAGTTGGAAGAATGAACCAGCAATCAGCACCAAATTCTCAAGCACATTTGCTTCCCCCCCCCAAATGAAACAGCTTTTAAAGTTCTCATTTGCTTTTAATCAGAGATGTACCACCACGCAAAGCTTTTCTGCCATAAGCTGGAGATTGTACATTATATGAGGCAGGAGTTTTAGATATGTTCATCATCTTGATTTATATATTAAAAAAGCAAGATAAAAATATAATAACTCAATAGGTGAACAAAAATGCCAAATGTAGTCTAAATATTTGACCAATTGTGCAACAAACCATAATAAGGATGATGATGATATAATGATGACAATTTCCCCCCCCCATGTAGTTGGATTAAGAGGTCCAGACAGTATTTTTGCTTCATAAGGCACATTTTACATTAGAAGTGTTTGAATGATTCTATTTGTTTACATTCAAGATTAGTTCATTGTACATTATTAGTTCATTGTACATTACCAAAGCCAGTGCTTTTTAAAAAAAAAAAAAAAAAAAAGGTGCCGGAACTCACACGTCATACAACCCGCCTTGCCTATCCTACAATGTTCCATCCAAAATAATAATAATAATAATAAAGTTGGAAGGGACCTTGGAGGTCATCTAGTCCAACCCCCTGCTCAGTCAGGAAACCCTATACCATTTCAGACAAATGGCTGTCCAGTCTCTTCTTAAAAACTTCCAGTGTTGGAGCATTTACCACTTCTGGAGGCAGGTTGTTCCACTGGTTAGTTGTTCTAACTGTCAGGAAATTTCTCCTTAGTTCTAGGTTGCTTCTCTCCTTGATTAGTTTCCATCCGTTGCTTCTTGTCCTGCCCTCAGGTGCTTTGGAAAACAGCTTGACTCCCTCTTCTTTGTGGCAGCCCCTGAGATCTTGGAATACTGCTATCATGTCCCCCCTCGTCCTTCTCTTCATTAAACTAGACATACTCAATTCCAGCAGCCTTTCCTTATATGCTTTGGCCTCCAAAGGTGCCTATTCTGAGCCACATTGCTCCAAGGTGAAAACCAGGTTGAATGTGTGGTCCCCTGTGCGTGACGGGAGGGACCATGAGAACTTGAGATGGCCATGAATTCCCAAGCCACCCTAGATCCAGTCCCCAAGGCATGGAAGCTGAAATCCACCAACACACAGAGCTGGGAGGAGTCCACCATTAGGATACAATACAATTTTAATTGTATTGTTGTGCTACTTTTTTTTGACATACTTGAATAAATTGTAATACGCCCCCTCCCAACCATTAAGTTGATTGGTGGTGTGTTACAGCTTATTCAAGTGTGTCAAAAAAGTAGCACAACAATACAATTAAAATTACATAATCTTGCAATAAAATATTCATTTCTCTAATAGATCCAGGTTGTCTTGTAAGAATCCATAATAAATGTGGGATTGTTGGGTCTATTTTGTTTTCCGGGTATATTAGCACAATTCTATAAGACAACCCCACTTTTTTAACTCAAAAATATTTCCGCTAACCATGTTATGTCTTAATGATAGGTCAGTATGAATATTTAATCAGACAAGCCTATATAAAGTAACACTCAAGGCTTAGAATATCACTCATATGTACTTGTATTGGCTATGTATCTGAATTCTTTCATAATTCACTTGAGCATAATCACCAGTGAGCAAAATACAAGGGATTCTTTATTTCCTGATAACACTTGTTTAATATAAGGAAAGACAAAACTGAAAGGTAGGTTGCAGTATTTCTTAGTTTTATAAGGGAATTTGTAGTTTGGTAAACAGGTTTATTGCCGAATCTCTTCTGAAAAGGTTGGCCAGATCAATCCTTTTGCACCAACTGCATCTTTGACCATGAAGAAGTGCTGACTGTGTTTGTGTCTGTGTGTTTGTGTGTGTGTGTGTGTGTTGTAGGAACAGAGAGTACAAGAAAACAAAGAATTGCTTTTGTATCCTTTGGCTTTCTAAGATACCTGTAAAGCGTACAACTGAATCTTCACACATCAATTAAAACTTTTCTCATCACAATAATGTTACGTAGCATCACACTATATTGTAAAACATAAGATACCCTCAAGTTAAACTTAATTTGTGATGGCTCCAGTGTGCTTCAACAGCATCAGCATGTTTTAACACACTCTTTAGGGTTTTAAAAAGCTTCCTAATCTAGTAAATGAGCCTGATATTCTTAGGTGGTTCCCCATTCAACTACAAGAAGTCCTCAACTTACAGTCATTTGTTTAGTGACCATTCGAAGTTACAACGGCACAGAAAAAAACAGACTTATGACTGTTTTTCACACTTACGACCGTTGCAGCATCCCCATGGTCACATGATCAAAATTTGGACCCTTGACAACTGGTTCACATTTATGACGGTGGCTGCATCCCGGGGTCATGTGATCCCCTTTTGCGAACCTTCTGACAAGCAAAGTCAATGGGAAAGCCAGGTTCACTTAACAATTGGGTTCCTAACTTAACAACTGCCGTGATTCACTGAATAATTGTGGCAAAAAGGGTCATAAAATGAAGCAAATCTCACTTGACAACTGTTTTGCTTGCGACAGAAATTTTGGGCTCAGTTGTGGTCGTAAGTCAAGGACTACCTGTATTAACCAAAGCAGACATTTCTGAGAGGAGCAAAGACCAGGTAGTTGCTGCTCCTTTGCAGGAGAAACCAAATAGGTCTTCTCTGGGATATTATTAAGCTGAATTTGAAGCACACCCTCTTTATCATCTGCCCCAGCAATGTAGAATCCAGCCTCCTCCTACTGTATCTGCTCAGCCCCATCCTGTATCCTGCTTCTTGGATATCCTGGAAGAAAAGGATAGTTAGTACTAGGTAGTACTTTGGCTTCTAAAAGGATAATGAATGCCTTGGTTCGCAGCAGCCCCAAATTCAGAGCAATGGATTTGGCATGGGTGATATGTGGGGCTAATACATTTATGAGTGCACAGTAGTGTAAAAATGCCATGAATGCTTTAATTTAAATTCTTGCTCAGAACAAGGACTTGGACTCAGGGGCCTACATGGCCCTTCCAACAAGGTTCCAGGATTAAGATGGCCTGGATATTGTTTAATTATCTATTCAGTTTTTGCAGGTGAAATTCATTAGTTTTTTTAAAAATGGGGTGGCTAAGACCAAGGAATCGGGGTCTTCATACTCTGCTTGTTTGTCAGTGGTCACTGAAGACTGAGTATAAGACTGATAAAATGTAAGGAATCTGGAAAATAGTGAAATTGACAAAAACATCCCGCAGCAAGAAATACTTTTCCAGGTGTTGATGACAAATAATTTGGGAACTCCTTTTGCATCAGAGTTGAAACATGTTTTTAAAAAATGCCCTACATTTTGTAAGAAAAGCAAAATCTCACATAAGATCATGAGATGTGCCAGGTGTGAAATCACATAACGCTCCAGAATTAGGAAAGGATTGCTGTGCTAAGTTTAATTGTTGAATACTTTTTCTTTAATATTTATATCTGCTATTTTAATCTATTGTATAGGGCATAAGTGTCAAACTTGCCATGTCATGTGACGTGTTGTGACATATCGCAACATTTTTTTCATTGCTGGAGCTGGGGTGGGTGCAGTCTCCGTATGATACAACCAGCCCATGGGCAGCAGTTTGACACCCATGGTATAGGGCTTTGTGATATGGTATTCTTGACATAGGAAGTGATATAAAACTAAATGAAATAATTTAATTATTTAAAATAAATTGACAAGCAATCATGTCAAATAATCTGTAACACATTGGAAAGTGATCATTTCAGTTGGATTCGATACTTATAGAATTAATCTGGAAGTTGCATTGTTAGTATAACCATTGTAACTTGCTAAAACAAGAGTTCATGTCAGAGAAAATAGTCATTTCAGGAGTTCTGTTCTTTTTTAATGAAAAATTATTCAGAACAAACTTTCTATTTGTTTTTTTGTCATGGGTTGATCAAGGCACTGTCTCCTTTATGTCACGTGAGATTCCTGATGACTTAAGAGATGCAGTTTCCTGGACATAAGAGCTTTTTGTTGCCTTCTTCTGCTATGTGACCAAAATTCCTGATCTATCATTCATTCTGAGATCTCCTGGTGATTTCCCATCCCAGCATTAGCCAGGCTGATGCAGCTAATTTTCCCAACCCAAACAAGATGGCCAAATATTACTATACCTAAGACAGATACCAAGCCTAAGTTCCCATCATCTTGAGATGATCATATGCTATATATCAAAAGCAGCACCGGCTTTTTTATGTGGGTCTTTAGTAACTTATCACTTCTGAGAATTGGCTAACTTATCATTAGTGAATTAAATAGCTCTCTAAATATTTCAGAATATATCAAATGGCACAACAGCACAGAGTATGAATAATTCATTGCTGAAAATTACCTTTCCATTCTTTGATATAGGAGGGACAAAAGCACCATAATAAATAGAAGAGGGGAAGTCATCATTCACAGAAATCCCATCTATGAAGATAACCTCAAAATAATCTGTTTTCTCCCTGAGTGTGTATGGTTGCCTATGTTTGCATATAACATGTAATGTGGGATTCTGGAATAGGTGGGGTTTCCTTTATCTTCAAAAAGAACAAGCTCTTACTTTTATCCTTGACAGAAGGACAATCTTAGTTTTGTTTTCCATACACACGCATCTCCATCTCTCCATCCATATATTTCCTTTTCTGTTCTGGAAGGCTGGCTTTTGTTCCTAATGCCATGTAGATCTTTATGGCCTGGGAGGGGGAGCAGGGATTGTTTTAGTGAAGGCTTTTGCAACAGTGGAGGGCAGAAGATGAGAGGGAGGTAGCAGAGGAACAGATCTCCCCTTTCTTGCTGTCATCTGCCCTCTATCCTGCTCTTCTGCAATAGCTGTTATTAAGGCCTGAACTTGGATCGTGGTTATCCAGATGATCCCTCCAGGCAGCAAGGTGATTGAGAAAATTCTATCAGCATTTCTGCAGCCAGATATGATAACCCTGCTCCATCATTCAGATTTGCTAAAGACAATGAACGAAGAATAGGGTGGAAACAGATCTCCTCATACTTGTGGACCCCAAGGCAACTCTTTCTCCACTTTCACTATATTTGTCTTGTAAATCCTCCTCTGGTTGCTTTTTGCTGCAGCTCTTGTGGCATTAAAGTACAGGTAGTCTTCTATTTACAACAATTAATTTAGCCATTGTTTGAAATCGCAACAGTGCTTGAAAAAAAAACTGATTTACAATGTGCACTTGCATCCTGTGTCTTCAGCAAATCACAGCCTCCTCATGGTTGCATGAACAAAATTCAGGTGTTTGGTAACTGGTATATATTCACAATGGTTGCAGCACCTCGGGGGTCATGTGATCACCATTTGTGACCTTCCCAGTCAGTTTACAACAACCAAAGTCAACAGGGGAAATATGATTACCACCATATGATTCTTCTAACAGCTGCAATGGTTTGTTAACAACTGTTAAGCAAAAAAAATCATAAGACCAGCATGACTCACTTAACAATCACCATGCGTAGCAATTCTGGCTCCAGTTGTGATTGTTGAGGACTATCTAGAATTGCATTCGGAAAGAAAATCACAGGAGTTTGGGAATGTGCACAGCACTCAGAATGTAGCTCTCTGGGTTTGCGGGGAGCTTGGCAGTGTGTGGGCTCTGCACTTGGATGGAAGATAAGGTCCAGGGATGGTGAAGGGGAGCACATCCCACTCCTGGATGGACCACTCTTTTTCTCAGGTGGGGGAGGAGAGCAAGGTTAAATGTGAACTTTCTTTAACTTTGAGGCTACATCTTTTGGGTTGCTCACCTAAAACTGATAGGAAGCCCTGCCATTGGACTGTGCCATCAGAAGTTGGCAATGTGATCAAACATGGCTTAATTCCAGGAATGGAATTCAGGGGCCACAGGGCTAAGACCAAAGGCATCTGGAGGGAGGCGTGGTGTGTGTCAAAAAAAAAAAGTCAATCTGGCCACAATCATATGGCCAAAGCTTTAATCTTTCAGGAGGAATATTAAAAAAAGAAGGCAGAGCCTCAATCACATTTTTGTGGCTGTCAACTTGGCTTTCTTAAAATCCTCACTGGTAGATGCCCCCCCCCCCCGGGCCTCATTCCTAGATTATAATTTATCTGAAAAAATAAAGTGCATTTCCTGATGAAAAAAAGTGTTAATGATAGAATGCTATCATTCATTTCCACTTTTTTGCTTATTTTGCTAAAACAGAGGTTATATTTATTTTGATGAACACAGCTAAAATGGATGTATGCTTATTAACAAATGTGCAGTAAAGTTTAAGAGATAATATATTTGGGGACAATTTTAGTGGGGCCCTTATTTTCCTTCTCCATTTAGTTCCTCTGAGTTTCAAAGGACACGTACTTCCCTTTGTTTTCTTTTAGTAAAAATTATTGCTTAATATCTTCCTTTTATTTAAGAAACCCATCCAGTTTTCTTCACCTTAGCATTTGTGCCCCAACCATCTGCCCTTACCTCATGCTGGGATTGGACCTAGATTTTAATTATGCAAGGAAGTGGCACAAACTCTTTTATATTTTTCTTTCATAGTCTAGTGTGTTTCTATTATCTTAAAATGAAGGTTGTGTTAAGAAGTTTGCCCATCCCTTTTGATGGAATTAATCCCATTCCCACTGACTTAAAAGTCTTTATTCTTTATTAATAAATATTCTTTATTAGAATATTTATACTCCTCCTCCTCATCATCATCATCCCAGCTTTCCCTTGGAACAAACACCTCCTTGTGCTTTCAACATGTAAAGATTCACTGTTTTTCTTTTGTTCACCCAATCATACCACATTTATTGTTAAATGCCACTAATTTATTTATCTATTTAAAAGATTTATATGGCTGCCCATCTTAAACAACTCTGGGTCAATTTTCTTTGTTACTATTGTTGAAAGAAAAATCAGGTCCGATTTTGAAAGAAGGTTCCCATTTATTGATGAGCAAAACCAGCAATAGCATGCAGTTCTGAGACAGCTGACTAATAAATAGGAACCTTCTTTCAAAAGCAGCCTCCATTTTATTCCTGGCCTGGAATCAGACCTGATTTTTCTTTCAATGCTATATTTTTATTTCTGTTCCATTTATTCAGCATGATTCCTCCCACTTTTTTCCCCTTCTGTGTTTCTCAGGCAGTTATACTAACTTAAAACTGTACTGGCAAAATATCCTGCTTTCCTTCTGCTGTTGCATAAAAAAGCCCATCTAAGCAGTCACCATCAAACTATTACTTACTGATAAAGAAGAGTAAATCTATTCAACTGGGTTTTACTCATTTCTATTTTTTCAAAATTTAAGTTTACTCTGCCCAGTGTTCATCTCACTTTGTATTTTTAGAAAAATCCAAATGAAAGTTTGAACATAATTGGATGTACATTTCCAATAATGTATACAGTAATTGCCCTAGGCATTTGAAAGCAATTTTCCTCAATTTAGTACCTTTTTTAATGCACTTTCCCATAATATATCAAGCATTTGGGTGCAGGATTGTTTAGCTGCAGCACAGTATTTGGACAAGTGCAGGTTTTGCCATATAGTTGTGTTACAGTTCATTCATAGACTTGGGGGAGCATAGATAGAACAAGTTCCCATTAAAATGCAAAATCAAGCAATTTCTTCCTCATCTTTCTAATATGGGTCTTAATGTGCCGGACTGTTAGAGTTTTCCATCTCATAAAATACCTTCCTTCTATTTAGTCCTGACTTAATTTAATTTTCCAACTCACTGCTGATATAATTAAAATAATTACTGGTATTCCACTGCCATCTTCTTTCAATCTTATGCAGGGCAAAAATATGCAGATATTTGTTTATGGAGCTGCCTTTCAAAGTCCAACAACAAAATGGTCTGAAAGCTCTGAGAAATTACCAAATACTTTCAATTTATGAATATTAATGTTGAGTCCTCAGCTTAATGGCAATAAATCACAGAGCATCTCGTAGTGTCAAGAAGCCTTTATTGTTGTTTCTTCAGCTCTGTTTCAACTCTGAGGCACGCAAACCTCTCTGCCTCTCTTAAGAACGCTTCCCCGGACCAAATGGCAACATTTGGCGCGCTCCGTGCCTCGCGCATGTGCGCGAAGCCGGCGCCAGCCAGTCTGGTCCCGGGCAGCTTGCAACTGCCTGGGACCGTTGCAACGTCCCGAGCCTGCCTTTGCAGGCTCAGGACACAACACCCCTTCCCTCCCCGGCTAAGACTAATAAACTATATGAATAGTTACACGCGACCTCAACATGAGCGTAGTGTGCCAATCCATGCTCCAATGGTACTGGGCTATTGTTCTGGGCATTAATACCCAATGCCCATATTTCCATTACTCCCAACAGCAGACACCCTCTCACTGTTTCTGCCTTGCCAGCAGAGTTACAAAGTCCTCAAGGTACTTAGGAGATCTCTTGACTCTCTATGACCTCCTTAGACCCTGAGAATCCCCAATTCCATTTTGCCCAGAGGATGACATGAATTTGCCCCCTCTTTCAGACCCTGGTGGTTCCCATGGACCGTGCCCCGTTGCCTGGTCTGCTTGCTTGCCCATCGGGCTTGTCAGACTGGGACTTTGTTCTCCCAATAACCTGGTTGACCTGCCTAGTTGCAAGCTCTCTGGACCCTCTAATAAACTGCCACTATTAGGCAACTCTGTAGAGTCTCCCAGGCCCACACTGGACCTATCAAGGGGCTACATTCCTTCACTTCCCAGTCCCATAATGGGACTGTCTGGGGTTTCAGTATTTCCCCAAAACTCAGTTGCCCCCCCATCTATGCCGGAGGTGTCAGAATTGGGACGTGCCTCTCCGGCCACCTCCCTGTGTGAATACCTCCTTCTGGAAACAGTAGCAGTACTGGGCCAACTAGACTGGTTGTGTGCCAGCTCTCTTGCAATGTTTGAGTTATTAGGATGCTCCCGGTTATTCTCCCTGACTGGAGTGCTAAATGGTATGGGTGAATGATGAGTATGCCCCCTGGGTGACTCCCTGGCTGGAGTAGGCACTGGTGCCTGTGTGCTTCCTATTTCCCATGGATTCCTGTTTGGAACACTTGCGGAATCTTGGAATAGGCCGTCTGTGGCCTCTCTGTTTGGGCCCGGCTGCTGCCAACACCCATCCCTTTTCCTATAGTGGTCCCCCTCCTCCCCTGGAAAAGGCCCAGGAGTTTCTGAGGGTAAGTCCAGTCTTTTACGCAGCTGGTCGATATGCCGTCGAAGGACACGACCATCATCCAACGAGACCTCGTAGGACAAAGGACCAGTAACCTTGCATACTACAGCAGGAACCCACAAGTGACCTGGCCCGTAATTACGGGTCCATACCGGGGCACCCACTTGCAGATACCTCGGTGCCCTGGGTTGTGTAGCCTTAGGAGGCAGTCTGTCCGGGTGCAACCGGTCAAGTTTAGTAGTCATTTTGCAGCCCCAGTGCAGTTCAGCTGGGCTTTTCCCAGTAGAAGTTGAAGGTGTGGTGCGGTGTGCAAGAAGAAAGTCTGCCAACCTGTGGTGCCAGTCTCCATAGGTCAGTTTCTTTAAAGCATCCTTGGTGATGCGGACCATCCGTTCAGCCATACCGTTGGTGGAAGGGTGGAAAGGTGCAGAGGTGGCATGACGAATCATGTTGGCCTATAAGAAAACTTGGAATTCGGAAGAGGTGAATTGAGGGCCATTGTCAGACACCAACACATCCGGAAGCCCATGTGCAGCAAAAATCCCCCTCAGTACTTGAATGGTCTTTGCAGTGGTGGTTGAAGAGACAGGTACAACCTCAAGCCACTTTGAATAGCTATCAACCAGGACCAAGAAGAATTACCCTGAAAGGGCCCAGCATAATCAATGTGCACCCTGGACCAAGGTGACTGTGTGTCCTCCCATCTATGTACAGGAGCCTGGGGCATTTCTGGGCGTGAGTGCTGACAAAGGTGGCATGCGTGCACCTTAGCCTCAATTTTCTTGTCTAACCCAGGCCACCACAAATGGCTGCGTGCAAGCGCCTTCATTCTTACAATGCCAGGATGGCCCTCATGAAGGGAACCTAAGACTCTAGACCACATTGAGGTAGGAATAACAATTCTGCTGCCCCACAGCAGGCAACCCTGAAAAGTGGATAACTCATGTCTCTTAAGCCAGAAACTCTGAAACTCAGTACCTGGACAACTCTCTGGCCATCCAGACAAAACCCAGGATAAGACACAAGAGAGTGTGAGATCTGTGGCTGATTCAGCAGCCACATCCCTGGCATTTAAAGGTGACTCAGGCAACGCCTGAATGGAAAGGATGGTTGATGGCAGGGGTAGGATCAGCGTCCACTACCTGTAAGGGTAATCTACTGAGGCCATCAGCATGGCCCATTTCTTTGCCAGGTTTGTGAACTAAGGAAAAGTCATAGGCTGACAGGAAGATGGACCATCTCAGCATCCTAGGGGAGATGATATGAGGGGGTTGTTTGTTTGTGGTAAACAACCCCAACAAAGGCTTATGGTCAGTGTAGACCGTGAAATGCCTGCCATATAAAAAATCATGGAATTTTTTAATTCCAGCAACAACAGCTAAGGCCTCCCTGTCTTTCTGGGCATAGTTTCGCTCAGCAGAAGACAAGGTTCTGGAGTAATATGCAACAGGAACCTGAGTTCCTTCAGGTTATAGATGGCTAAGTACTGCTCCCACCCCATAAGGGGAGGCATCACAAGAGATGCACACAGGGAGAGTTTCATTAAAATGTGCAAGCACATTATTGGATGTGAGTAAAGCCTTAACCTCACTGAAGCTTGCTTCATCTGCTTGTGACCACTGCCACACTGCCTGTTTGTCCAGAAGCCTATGAAGTGGTTCAGTTACATTAGCCTTGTTAGGAATGAATGCATTATAGAAATTCAAGAGGCCCAGAAAAGCTTGTAGTTCAGCTTTGGACTTAGGCCTAGGAGCTTGCATGATAGCTTTTAATTTGGACTCAGCAGGATGAATCCCATTGGCATCTATTTTGAATCCCAGAAAATCTGTAGAAGGCACCCCAATTTTACATTTGTCTTTTTAAAGCTTGAGGCCCGTTTTCCGGAACCGCAGCAGGACAGCCCTCAATCTCTCAGCTTTGAGTGGAATCTCCAGCAATTAAGACATCATCAAAGTAGGGGCAAACCCCTGGTATACCCCTCAAAGTATTTTCCATTACACTTTGGAAAATTCCAGGAGCCACATTTACTCCAAATTGTAGTCTTTTGACTTTGAATGCCCCCCTGTGTATTACAATGGTTTGTGCTACAGCAGCAGCTTCATCAACAGGTAACTGTTGATAAGCCTGTGCCAAATCTAGCTTTGCAAAAACATGCCCCCCCCCTTAAGGGAAGCCAGAATATGGCTGACTACAGGTACAGGATAGGCATGTTGTTGCAATGCCTTATTTAGGGTGCACTTGTAATCTGCAAAGATGCAAATGTCCCCATTAGCCTTAAGAGGCGTGACTATGGGAGTTTCCCAAGGACTGGAGTCAACAGGTTCTAAGACTCCTTGCTGAATCAATTTGTCCAATTCAGCATCAATTTTTCCTTTTAAAGCAAAAGATACTCTCTTTGCCTTTACTCTGATAGGAGTGACAGTGGGGTCCAATTTTAAGGAGACTGGGGGCCCTTTGCATGTACCCAGCTGTGGGCTGAAGACATCTGCAAATTCTTTGCAGACTTCTTGTAGACCTACTGTTTGCAAGCTATTGAGCCCTGTAACTTGTATTCCCAAGGCCTCAAACCAATCAAGTCCTATGAGACTTGTGCACTCACCCCCAACTATCAATACATCTAATGGACCTTCAAAATCCTTATATTGTACGTTAAGGGTGGCCTCCCCCTTAACACACACTTTGGCGTTTTGAAAGTCGGTTAGAACTATATTGGATGGCCTAAGCTTGGCCTGGAACCCACTGCTAGAGCAAATCTTTCTGAATGTGTGAATGGAAATAATTGAAAGTGCAAACCCAGTGTCTAGTTCCATGACCAATGGAACTCCTTGCAACTTCACTTTAAGTGACTGTTTCTTTTTGAGTGGCTTGTGTGTGCCTGTCCTATAAATGCGTCTTCGTGAAGCACAGAAACCCACTCTGTTTTGGCTGGGGACCCTGGTACCTTTCAGGCGCAATTCTTCTCGGGGTTGTACCTTCTGATGGCCCAGACACACAGTTGCTATGTGGCCTTGCTTTCCACATGCTCTACAAATTGCAGAACGGAACCTGCAGTCGGTCCTCTTGTGGTGACCTCCACATCCGAAGCACTTGGGTACAGCTGAAGACTTTTCTTTGCCTTCCTTCTGCTTCCTTTCTTTGGCTGGGTAGAGATGATCTACCTCTTCTTCAGGATCCTCTTCCGAACTCTCCTGGACTCCCTCATGGTGCACGGAAACAGCTTCTGGAGTATTTCTGATAGGCCTCATATTCTTGATTGCCCACCTGCTGCCTCTTCTGCAGTAACCTCTCTCAAGGCATCTTGGAACGATATGTCTTCCTTAGCAAAAAGTCTCTGCCGCAAGTCTCTGTTTCTAAGCCCACATACAAATCTGTCTCTCAGCCTTTCTTCTAAGTCTTTAAACTCACAAGGCTTAGCTGCTCTTCTCAAAGCTGCAATGTATTCTTTAGCTGATTCACCAGCCCGTTGATCCCTCTATTCAAAGGTATGTCTCCATGCAATAACAGACAACTTGGGCTGAAAATGTTCTTTTAGTAATTTTTTTAAATCTGTGTAGGTAACAGATTCAAGAGGCGCAGGGGCTGCTAAGTTTTCAGCAATTTCAAATGCATCTTGACCACAAACACAGAGCAAAGTAGCGGCCTTTAAGCCATCTTCTCTTACTTGGTTTACTTTCAAATAGTTTTCTACTCTGGCCACATAAGACTCCCATCTTTCTGGGTGCATGACATCAAATTCAGAGAGCCTTCCTATCTTTGCCATTTTCTCTTTTGTAAGGAAAGGGTCGATCAGCCAGCTTACCTCCAATGACGCTGTATTGGCAGGCAGGTGCTGAATTTAACGCCGTCTTCCTAGCTGTTCTCTGGACTCCTGGGTAAGCTTATAATTCTTTTAATTGCTTGTAAGGCATCCCACCTTCGTCGCCAGTTGTTGAGTCCTCAGCTTAATGGCAATAAATCACAGAGCATCTAGTAGTGTCAAGAAGCCTTTATTGTTGTTCCTTCAGCTCCGTTTCAGCTCTGAGGCACGCAGGCCTCTCTGCCTCTCTTAAGAACGCTTCCCTGGACCAAATGGCAACATTTGGCGCGCTCCGTGCCTTGCGCATGCGCGCGAAGCCGGCGCCAGCCAGTCTGGTCCCGGGCAGCTTGCAACTGCCCGGGACCATTGCAATGTCCCGAGCCTGCCTTTGCAGGCTCAGGACACAACAATTAACACAGGACGTCTTTTGATAAGTCACTTCATAGAGACAGCCGCACAAGGAACTTAAAATTTAGATAGTCAATCTTGTGTGCATATTATTAGTATTTGGAACCTCTCTGAGAGGAGAAATTATGTAAATTGATATCATGCTAGTTATATAGCATCCATGCTGGGAATTCATAAGAAGTAGCTTGACAGTGAAATATTTCACTTGAGCAAGAACAATCTGACATTTAGGACTCCTTACATTAACAACTATTTCTTTATTTCCTTCATAATGAACACTTTAAAAGGGAAAAAAAAATCCCCTTGAAAGTGGCAACTAATAAATCTGCCACTTTACTATTCTGACCTTTGAAGAAAAAGTGGATTGGAAAGCAATAGGCATGCAATGGCATTAAGAAAGGAAGAAAATAGCTGGTGCTTGTCCGCAGTCAGTTAATAGCCCAGTGGCTTTTATTCTGTAGCTCCATACCTGCAAAAGACTCAATAAAAGGATCAGGCTCAGGACCAATTAGTGTCACATTAATCTGTAGCGATAATGAGCAGAAGCTGCTGGAGGCCTTACCAGTTTCTCGGTATGCTTTATGATGAGGCTCTTGAGTGAGCTATGCAGTGCGATGGAAGGAAAATTGGGAAAGCACTTTGAAGAATCGCTTGTTTCCTGCATGTCTGGCAGCTAGGAAAAACATGCCTGAGAGGAAAAAGCCCGTTAAGTGCTGAGGATGTCTGCTGCTTTCTTGGCAAGGAAAATGTCCGACACAATGTAAGCTGGTTTCAGAAAATTAGGTCACTTCTGTTAGATCGGCAAAGATGGCCTTTCCAGAATCCTGCCTTTGAGATATATTTTCCAGCCTCTTCAAATGCCTCTAGGTTGTCAGTGATGAGGGGCTGATTTTGATTAGAAAGGTCATGGTGGTGCTGTAGTGCAACGATACTCTGGTTTTTCTCTTGAGATTGTATAAATCTGTCGGTTATGTGTGTTTTGTTCTAGCTGTTAAATGGCCATCAGGGAGATGTAGAAAAACTTTCCCAATTATTGATTTCCACATACGGGAAAAGAGTTTGCTGTCATTTAATTTGCCACTGAAAAGACTCCGGAGATTATAAAACCTCATTTCAACCCCAAGCCTAAAGCCAAGGCAACTTGGGGAGGGCTAGATATTCTGTTAATAAATAACATTAAAAACTTGAAATCTACTAGCTGATGCATCTGGCACTTATGCCCTCCCTTCTTCATGTGTATTGTTTTTGTTATTTAACTTGAGGAATTTTAGCAGAGTTATTCAAATACCAGGTTTTAGTGATATTGCATACTTTAGCTCTGAAATGGCTGAGCTGGTTGCAGAAAAATCTAATTGACTTAATAGAATCATTAGACGAATGACTAATTCATATCCGACATAACCAGAAATGGATTGCTTTCAATATAGAATACGGAACTGAGAGTAGTAATGTAATTACAAGGTAAATAATTTCATTATGTTATTTTAATACTATAGTATTAATACTAATACTATCAGCATATTAAATGGCTGAATATGCATTTTTTTTAAAAAAAAAATAGTCTAGTTGTCTTGTACCTTGGTCATTAGAAAGTCAAGGTCTTCCTGTCTGGATCTGACAAGTTTATTGAATCACAGTTGCTTTCCATTATGTTTGTAAATATTCCTAAGGCACTGGGATTTGTAACCAAAATCTTCTCAGGAAAGTAGGAGAAAATCTTATAGCACCCCATGAATGTGTATATGTGGGAAGGTTGGAGGCTTCAAAAGGCATGGTCACCATGTTCTAAGTTTGACTGGAGAGCTTGGAAAAGTGGAGGACATCCATAGAGTGACGAGTGACCAATTTGCACCTGTCTCACAATACATTAGCTTTTTTTGCAGGCATTGTTCAACAAGGATGGATTAGTTAGGCTTTGCAATGAGTAACAGAGATTAGATTATGGTGAGTAGCCCTTTCTCTTTCTTTAGCTTGTCCACTTCTCATGGGCTGAGCTTGATATACTCTGTCTTTCTCAAAGCCTGACCCTGAGGCCTGATCTAAAGGTACTTGGTCCAACTGGACTTTACCACTCTTAGAAGACAAATTAGCTCACCTTGGGTCATTTCAGCCCATTTGGAGGTTGCTTTGCATGATTCTTTCCTTTTTTCCATGTGCAAATAGAAGAAAAGATGGAAGATGTGATTCTGCCCATGTCATACTTTTCTTAAAAAAAGAGTTGAACTCATCTATTTCCCTTGAGGAGAAAACCGAGAGCAAGTTTTTATTTCTTTTCCTAAAAAAAAGAACAACAAAACAAAACATTTTACTTGTACATTGGAACTGTTGCCACAATGGATAAAAACATGCAGCTCTCAAATTGGAGCAACAGACACCAAAATTACAGTATCCTGTTGCTCAGAATGTTGCTTGCTTTCACTCATGATTTTGAAGAATGCTAGAAATATTCCTCCTTAGAATATACTCTCCCCACCACCACCACCCTTAGGATAATTTAAATTAAGAAATTGATTTCTTCTGTGCCCTGTTTCTGAACTAGAGCTTTCAAAGTAACTGCTTAAAAAAAAGTTAAAGAACTGGAAGTCCACTCACAAGATTCCCAAACACTGATTTTGTTTGAGCCTCACCTGAACCTTGGTGTTCCTTGCTTCTAGAGTGTATTTTTTATCAAAAGGGACATAGATGAATGCCTAAAATATTTATAATTTGTTCAGATTCTTTCTGAATATTTTGAATTTGTGCATATGGCACCTCACACATGTTCTGACAGTCTGGGATTATTAGACTGCTTAGACAATCTGTTCACGTAGCTCTGGGTTGTTTTATCTAATGATTCTGTTTGAACATAATTGCAACAAAATTTAAAATCCTAAATGAATGAAAGAATAGGCAGATGTTTCATTTTAAGTCATTTGGATATAATGCAGCCATATTGTTTTCACACAGTAAACCCGGAAGCTTTTTTGTGTGTCTGGTCTACTGAAATATATGGAATAAAGAAGGCTGTGTTTTTGTTCATTTTTAGTTCAATGGGAGAAGTTTCAAAGTACAAGAAAATATAATATATGCAATGATGCAATGATTTATATATTGCTGTGCTTTTCCTTTTTGCTAAAATTTCAATGTTGTTAAAAAGGGGGAAGAATTTACAACTTTGATAATTTGGGTTCCAGTTTGAGAAGGAAGGAAGGAAGGAAGGAAGGAAGGAAGGAAGGAAGGAAGGAAGGAAGGAAGGAAGGAAGGAAGGAAGGAAGGAGCTACTTAATTATTGACCACACTGTATCAAAGGTGCTTTTTCAAAAGGCAACTGGACTTTATTTTTCCCTGAAGATGTTTCGCTTCTCATCTAAGAAGCTTCTTCATTTCTGACTGAATGGTGGAGAATGGAAGGATTTATATTCCTTGCAGTCATCTGGTCATTAGCATTCTTTCTGAGAGTCATTGAAGCCATCTGTGCCCTCAGGGTCACCTGAATAGTGCAAATGGGTGTGGAACTGTTCTGTTCTGAGCATTGGTAAGGCATTGAGACAAGGCAGGAGTAACAACAGTTGCTTCTTTATTCAATCTTCAACAAAACAACACAAAATGGCATGGATCCCTTTTATACCCTTCTGCAGGGAGCAGCATCAACCAATAAATGCAACGTATTTTTCCCGCCTTGCGCATACGCAATAGGCTGGAGACAGCCTGTCTGGCCCAGGCAGCTTTGTGGTCTGCCCGGGATTTTCTACAGCTTCCTGCACGTGCTCTGTCAATCACAGGCCCCGGACATAACACTCCTCCCCTCTTATTTCAAAGTACATAGATCTTGCTATTTTACTACAAATCTAACACCTTTTCAATTCTTTTGAGCGTGTTCTTATTTATAAGGAACACTTAAGCCTGCCCACCTACTAACAGGAACTTCACATAGTCCTGCAAATACTTTGGTGGGCCTCTGGTCTGCTCTGATCTTCTTGGAGCAGTTGCAAGTGCCTGGTCTACAAGCTCGCCTGCCAGGCTCGGCAGACCGGGACTTTGATGCCCACTAGGTACAGGTGAACCCAAATCATGCTGACTGGCCAGGTCCTATAAACCCAGACCAGAGTTCCTTGATGGAGTGGAATTCCCCAGATCCATGACAGACCCCTCTTTGGAGCACTGTTCCATAGGCACAAGGCCAGCAAACGGAGTGGCCTGAACAGCCAGTTGCGTGCAATGTCCCATGGACCCAGTGCCAGAGTCAGGAGCCACCTCATTGGCAAAACCCCTATGTGCAGAGTGCAGATCCCTGCTTCTGCAGGAAGACTAAGATCCACGATTGTGATCGCGGTCCTCCTCCCCCACGAGAGCAGAGTCAGGAGCGGAAGGGCACAGCTGGTCAATGTGCCGACGCAACACACAACCATCTTCCAGGGCCACTTTGTATGACAGCGGCCCAGTGACTTTGCAGACCACTGCTGTCACCCAGAGATGTCCAGGTCCATATTTCCTTGTCCAAACTGGATCGCCCACCTGTCGTCTTCTAGGTGCCCACGGCTGTGACACCTGTGAAGCCACCTGGTTTGGGTGCAATCTGTCCAGTTTGATAATGAGGCAGCAATCCCAGCGGAGTTCCACTGGGCTTTTCCCAGTAGCTGTGCAAGGTGTGGTGCGTTAACAAAGAAGAAAGTCAGCTAACCTGTGATGCCAGCTCCCGTGAGTGAGCTGCTTCAAGATGTCTTTGATTGTGCACACCATGCGCTCAGCTTGGCCACTGGAAGCTGGATAAAAGGGTGCCGAAGTAGCATGGTGGATCAAGTTGGCCTGTAGGAAAGCCTGAAACTCAGAAGAAGTGAATTGAGGGCCGTTGTCGAAGACAAGAACATCTGGGAGCCCATGGGAGGCAAAGATCCCCCTCAACACCTGGATGGTCCTGGCAGTCGTCGTAGTGGATACTGGAACGACCTCTAGCCATTTAGAGTGACTGTCCACAACAATGAGGAAGAATTGCCCCTGAAAGGGGCCAGCGTAGTTGATATGAACCCTTGACCAAGGAGCATGTGTGTCCTCCCACCTGTGTATAGGAGCCTGTGGCATTTCAGGCCTGGACTGTTGGCAGATGTGGCACCCCTGGACCTGGGCCTCAATCCCCTTATCAAGCCCAGGCCACCAGAGATAGCTGCACGCAAGAGCCTTCATCTGGACTATGCCCGGATGTCCCTCAAGACTCTAATCCTCAATGAGGTTGGGATTACTACCCTGCTATCCCACAGGACACAACCCTTAAAGGTGGATAACTCATGCTTCCTTTTCCAGAAACTCTGGAAATTGGTGCCAGGACACATGTCAGGCCATCCTGACAGCACCCATGTCAACACACATGTTAGGGTGTGATCATTGGCTGTTTCTGCAGCCACATCCCTTGCATTGAGGGGTGACTCAGGCAACTCCTGAATAGCTAATATGTGGTTAGCTGGAGCAGGATCTGATTCTACAAGCTGTAGAGGCAACCTGCTGAGACCATCTGCATGGCCAATTTCTTTGCCTGGTTTGTGAACCAGTGAGTAGTCATATGCAGAAAGGAAAATTGACCATCTCAACATTTTAGGAGAAATTATGTGTGTGGCTTGCTTGTTTGTTGTAAACAACCCCAGCAGTGGCTTATGGTCTGTAAAGACCATGAAGTGGTGACCATACAAAAAGTCATGGAACTTTTTTATGCCAGCCACTATGGCCAAGGCTTCTCTGTCTATCTGTGTGTAATTATGCTCAGCAGATGACAGAGTCCTAGAATAGTAGGCTACAGGGACTTGTGTCCCATCAGCCTTGAGGTGACTTAAGACAGCCCCGATCCCATAAGGGGATGCATTGCAGGCTATACACACTGGCAGCTGCTCATTGAAATGAGCAAGAACAGCATTTGAAGACAACAATGCCTTGACCTCTGCAAAACTCCTTTCATGGACTTGTGTCCACTTCCATGGAGCCTGTTTGTCCAAGAGCCGGTGTAACAGCTCTGCCACTGCAGCCTTGTGAGAGAGGAAGGAATGATAGAAATTTAGAAGCCCAAGGAAGGCTTGAAGCTCGCTCTTCAACTTGGGGCTTGGGGCCTGCTGAATCGCTTTGAGCTTAGGTTCAGCAGGATGGATGCCTTCTGCATCTATACGAAACCCCAGGAATTTAGTGGAAATGACTCCAATTTTGCATTTGTCTTGCTTAAGCTTCAGCCCCGCTTCGCGGAAACGCAGCAAAACAGACCAAAGCCTCTCAGCCAAGTTTTTGGGTGATTCCCCTGTGATGAGGACATCATCGAAATATGGGCAAACTCCCGGAATGTTATGGAGCGTTCGCTCCATAATGCTTTGGAAAATTCCAGGGGCTACATTAACCCCAAAATGCAATCTTCTGACTTTGAAAGCTCCCCGGTGCATTACGATCATCTGAGCCTCTGCTGTTGCCTCATCAACCGGTAGCTGTTGATAGGCCTGAGCCAAATCAAGTTTGGCGAAAACTCGGCCTCCTTTAAGCGAGGCCAAAATGTGGCTCACCACAGGCACCGGATAAGAGTGCTGCTATAATGCTTTGTTTAACGTGCATTTATAGTCAGCATAAATGCGGACTTCCCCGTTGGCCTTAAGTGGCATGACTATGGGTGTTTCCCATGGACTGCTATCCACAGGCTCCAAAATACCTTGCTGGAGCAGTTTGTCCAGCTCAGCATTACTCTTTTGCTTCAGCGCAAAGGGCACCCGACGAGGCTTAATTCTAATCGGGGCAAAGGATGGGTCCAACCACAATGCAATTAGAGGCCCCTTGTACGACCCTAGTTCTGGGCTAAACACATCAGCAAACTCCTTGCAAACTTCAGCAAGACCTGCAAGCTGTGTAGCCCAGTCACTTGAATCCCAAGTGCCTCGAACCAATCGAGTCCAATTAGACTCGTGTGGTCACCCTCAACCACAACAATGTCCAGGAACCCTTCGAATTGCCTATGCTGCACTCTGAGCGTGGCCTCCCCTTTCACCCTGACTCAGGAATTCTGAAAATCTGTTAAGATCAGATTTGACGGCCTGAGTTTAACTTGCTGACCACTTCTACAGCAGATTTGCTAGAGAGTGTCCTGGGATATGATTGACAGAGCTGAACCCGTGTCCAGCTCCATCGATAAGGGGACCCCCTGCAATTTGACATCAATGCGCAGCTTTTTCTTCAATGGTCGATGGGCCCCGGTTCTCAAAACACTTTTATGGGATGCACAGACACCCACCCTATTCTGGCTGGGGACCCTGATACCTTTCTGAGGCAAGTCTTCCGATGGACGGTCTTCCTTGCGACCCAAACAGATGGCGGCTGTGTGGCCTTGCCGGCCACACACCCAGCAAATAGCAGAGCTGAATTGGCAATCGGAGTGCTTATGGTGTCCTCCACATCCGAAACACCAAGGGAATTGAACTACCTTGTAAGCTCGCTTGTCAGCTCGCTCGTGGGCCTTCTCTCCGCTGGCTGCTGTAGACGGTCGACCTCATTTTTGGAATCCGGCTCAGCTACCTCTTGAGCAACCTCTTGATGAATGGAGCCTGAACTCGTAGGGTGCTTGGAAAGCCGCAAGGCCTTGACTACTCCTCCCGCTGCTTTGTCGGCCGTAATTTCCCTTAGTGTATCTGGAAGGAAATGTGTTCCTTTGCAAAAATCTTTTGTGCAGCTCACGGCTCCTCAAACCGAAAACTAGACGATCTTGAAGTCTTTCTTCCAGGTCTTTGAACTCACAGGGCCTAGCTGCTTGTCGCAGCATAGCAATAAAGTCCGCAGCAGACTCTCCTGGACATTGGTCCCACTGTTCGAATTCATGACGCCAGGCAATCACCGATAGTTTCAGTTCAAAATGTTCCTTTAACATTTTCTTCAGCTCAGTATAAGCAATGGGTTCCAGAGGTGCTGGGGCAACCAGATTTTCAGCAATAGCAAATGTCTCCTGCCCACAGACACACAGTAACATTGCGACTTTGAGCCCGTCTTCCCGAACTTGGTTTACTCGAAAGTAGTTTTCTACTCTGGCCACGTATGAGCTCCAATGTTCAGGGTGAGCTGTATCGAATTCGGACAAATGACCTGTCTTCGACATCGTTACTTCTTGGCGGCCTCGTCAACATCTCGTGCTGCTCTGGCTTGTGAAGGGGTTCCAGGATGAATCTTGCCGAGCTCTCCTCCAGCATCTTCATACTGGCAGGCAGAGTCACACGAGTTTGGAACGCTGCACTTCCAAGTGCTTCGGGCCTTCTGTGGTGAGTCAGCCTCTTTTTCTTTCATTGTTTTCTTGCAGCATGATCCTACCTTCGTCGCCAATGTTCTGTTCTGAGTGTTGGTAAGGCATTGAGACGAGGCAGGAGTAACAACAGTTGCTTCTTTATTCAGTCTTCAACAGAACAACACAAAATGGCGTGGATCCCTTTTATACCTTTCTGCAGGTAGCAGCATCAACCAATAAATGCAACGTATTTTTCCCACCTTGTGCATGCGCAATAGGCTGGAGACAGTTTGTCTGGCCCAGGCAGCCTCGTGGTCTGCCCGGGACTCTCTGCAGCTTCCTGCACCTGCTGTGTCCATCACAGCCCAGGACATAACAGGAAGCTTAGAACTGCTGAAAGTCCAACCATAACCTGGATGATTGAGAATCTCCCTAAATATTGACCATGGTTTAATTCTCTAGTTAATTTAGTTGAGAAATACTCCTCTGGAGATCGTTCATCATGCTACGAAGTGTTTATTGATCTTAGATGTGAATTTGATTTCATCTCTAGATCTAAACTATAGGAGAAATTGAACTGTTTCTTAGTTAATAAAAGGTTACTTGTCCTTATATTCATGGTTTATGAAAACGCTCAGATGAAGGTGCAATGTAATGGACATGGACACTGCACCAAGGAAATTCCTGTCAAAAAGGGAGACATAAATGATGTTTTTCTAGTTGCCCTTCTTTTTAATCTCTATATTAACTCTCTTGTAGACAAACTGGTCCATTTTTTCATCTGCCAAAATTGTGAAATAGACACTGTTCTTCTGTATGTAGATGATATCATACTATTTTCTCAGATCTCTAGATTGGTCTGAAATGGGCACTTTATATATTTGCTGAGCATTGTTGAGAAGAATTACCAGAAATTAATGCTTTTTGCTAAGTGCTCTGAGGCACATTTTTGGTACCTAAATAATCACCCAAAGAACAAGTCAAGCCTTTACATATCTGCAACCAAAAGTTTCACACTGATTATGTTACCCTAAACACACAAAAACTGCTGATTTTACAATCTTTCTACTTTCCCAAAGGAATTCAGCATATACATGCAGTGTGTTGTGTTTTCGGCTCGTTGGCAATTGATGAAGACACATGGTGAAAACAACAAGCTCTTTATTACTCTTCTCCTAAAACCAAGCAAGCAGCAAAAGGCACGCAGGCCTTTTATAGGGCCAGAAACCCAGACAGTGTGAACCAATAGGAATTGAGCATTTTTGCGCCTTGAGCATGCGCGCAAGGCTGGCGCTGCCCTGTCTGGTCCCGGGCAGCTTTTGGAATGCCCGGGACCATTTGCAACAATTCTGAGCCTGCTTTCAGCTTTTGCAGGCTCAGGACACAACACCCCCCCCCCAGATGAAACACACTTAGCTTAAGCACAGGTGCATTGTGCAATGCAGGGAGAGTGGAATACAGATACATTATTCAAATGCAAGGAGGGTGGAAATGCTCGGATCTGCATGCAGGCAGACACCTTTTAAAATAATTATTTAACTCAGATAAATATATCCAAAATCAAAATAGTATATGAAACTCTCTCTAAGTGTAGACGCCTCATCAACAGGTAGCTGTTGATAGGCCTGTGCCAGGTCAAGTTTTGCAAAAATGCACCCCCCTTTGAGGGAGGCCAGAATATGGCTTAGAACTGGCACTGGATATGCATGCTGTTACAACGCTTTATTCAGTGTGCACTTATAGTCTACATATATACGAACTTCCCCATTAGCCTTTAGAGGCATTACTATGGGGGTTTCCGATGGACTAGAATCTACAGCTTCTAAAATGCCCTGCTGGAGCAATTTGTCCAGCTCAGCATCTATCTTACTTCTGAGGGCAAAAGGCACCCTTCTAGACTTGACTCTAATAGGTGTGATAGTTGGGTCTAACCGTAACGCAATGGGAGGCCCCTTGTAGGATCATAGCTCTGAACTAAACACATCCGCAAACTCCTTGCAAACCTCTGCAAGGTCCAACGTTTCCAAGTTGTGCAGCCCAGTTACTTGGATTCCCAGAGCCTCGAACCAATCGAGTCCAATAAGACTTGTACGTTCACCCCGAACTACCACTACATCCAGGAAACCTTCAAAATCCTCACGCTGTACCTTGAGTGTGGCCTCCCCCTTTACACAGATCTTAGAATTTTGAAAATCAGTGAGTATTAGATTTGAAGGCCTGAGTTTAACTCGAAGGCCACTACTGCTGCAAATCCTTTTGAAGGTATTAAGTGAAATAATTGATAGAGCGGACCCTGTGTCCAACTCCATCAATAAGGGAACCCCTTGTAACTTCACGTCAATGCAAAGTTTTTTCATAAGGGGCTTGTGTGTCCCTGTCCTCAGAATACTCCTGCACAATGCAAAGAAACCCACCCTGTTTTGGCTGGGGACCCTGATACCTTTCTGAAGCAATTCTTCCTGAGGTTGGACCTTCTGGCGACCTAAACAGATAGAGGCAATATGGCCTTGCCTGCCACATGCCCTGCAAATGGCAGAGTGAAACCTGCAGTCAGCTCGCTTGTGGCGTCCTCCGCACCTGAAGCACTGAAGAGATGCTGGGGCCTTGTCCGGATATCCCTTCGGCTTCCTCTCAGCTGGCTGGTGAAGCCTTCCACCTCCTCTTCAGGATCCGCTTCTGATTCTTCTCAAGCGTCCTCTTGATGGACGGTAGCTGTGGCTGGAGGGTACCTGGCAAGCCGCAAAGCCTTCACAGCACCGCCTGCTGCTTCTTCAGTTGCCACTTCTCTTAACGTGTCTTGGAACGAGACCTCTTCTTTTGCAAACATCTTTTGTTGGAGGTCTCTACTTCTTAAGCCATACACAAAGCAATCGCGCAGCCTTTCTTCCAGATGGTTGAACTCACAAGGCCTGGCCGTTTGTCTTAAGGCAGCAATAAAGTCTGCAGCAGATTCACCCAGCCTCTGGTCTCTCTGCTTGAACGCGTGCCTCCAAGTGATGACTGATAACTTTGGCTGAAAGTGTTCCTTCAACATCTTCTTCAAGTCAGCGTATGTTACTGACTCCAGAAGTGCAGGGGCCACCAGATTTTCCGTGATGTCAAAAGCTTCTTGTCCACAGGCACACAGAAGAGTTGCTGCCTTCAGGCCGTCTTCTCTTATCTAATTTACTCTAAAGTAGTTCTCCACCCGTGCTATGTAGGAATTCCATCTCTCTGGGTGGGGGACATCAAAATCAGTCAAGCGGCCAATCTTTGACATTGTAAACTTTATGACCGTCGCTAATTGCCTCCTCTGCAAGCTGATCTTTGGGAAAGAGCCCTTTTCCTGAGCTCACCTCCAGCGACACTGTATTGGCAGGCTGAGTCGCGAATGCAGGACACCGTCTTCCGGATCGTCAGGACTTCCTTGGTGAGTCCTTAATTCTTTTTATTGCTTGCAGGGATCCCACCTTCATCGCCAGTGTTGTGTTTTCAGCTCATTGGCAATTGACGAAGACACATGGTGGAAACAACAAGCTCTTTATTACTCTTCTCCTACAACCAAGCAAGCAGCAAAAGGCACGCAGGCCTTTTATAGGGCCAGAAACCCAGACAGTGTGAACCAAAAGGAATTGAGCATTTTCACACCTTGCGCATGCACACAAGGCTGGCACACCCTGTCTGGTCCCGGGCAGCTTTTGGAATGCCCAGGACCATTTGCAACAATTCTGAACCTGCTTTCAGCTCTTGCAGGCTCAGGACACAACACAGTGATTAAATTATTTTCAGCTACGATCCTAGCCCAACTCCTTTTTGGAGTTCATTTGGACCCCTACAGGTCACTCCTTTCTCTTGAAAGAGTAAAGTCTAAGTTTTTGAGATCAATTTTTCAAGTATCCTGTTGCATTCTGAAAGTGGTGTTCCATTGTGAAGCTTGTCTAATTAAAACAGAAACTTCTGCCTGGATTTTGATTTTTGAAGGGGCTTACCCAAGGCCAGATTCAATGCCTTCAAATAACTGTTATTGCGGGGAGATACCAAAAAAATCCCCTTTCAACAGAGACTGTGTCCAGATGTGATGGAGGAATAATTGAAACAACGGAAACACATCAGTTTGTATTGTCTCCTCTACCCATATGCTCACCAGGAATCTGTTCCTTATTAAACATACTGGTCATTCAAACTTGTTTATCTTAAGTTGTTATTATCAGATCAATTTGCTTTTACTTCTTTGACCATAGCTAATACTGTTCTATAGTTTGTACAGTAAGCCATAATATTTCTTCTAATCATTCTTAGGTATTTTAGAACAATAGCTTTTCTTATTCCTTTTTAAATTCTAAATAATTGTGATTTTCTAGTTTTAGCTGTTTGTCAATGACCAAATAAAAATCAATTGATTAAAAGAAAAAACCCACATTTTAGTGAAAGTCTGTGTTTTCTGTCGTCAGAATTGCAGAAACATCAAATTTGTTGATTCCTTCCTTTCAGCCTCACTACGATCTTTCTTTAAAAAAAAAATCAATAGATCCTCAAGGAATATCTTTTTGTTTAGTTGTTGACTGAGGGCCAAGCATATATTTCCTTCCAAGCCCATGAAAGGGATAGCTTTACCCAGGTAGAAATAGTTTTTCCCTCTTATTTTGACACTATGCAATTTTAACAGGTATAAAATATATCAGGCTTTGTGCCTCCACTTCTTAGGTGTTAGGAATGTTAGGAATGTGCAAAGCTTACATATTTGGGAATGGATCATCCAAGAGAATTTGAGAACATTTCATTTCACCTTTGGATTTTCTTTTATCTCCTCCAGTTCCTGTCATTTTAGAGTGGTTCTGAGATTTGTAGAAGGAAATCCTCCAAAAAGAAATGATTTAAAGTGAGCCAAATATAGCCCAGCCCCCAGACAAGCCTTATCTGAAATGTCATGTTCAAGACACCTTCAACTTCTTCCTATGTGGCAGATTTACTTTCAGAAACTCCCAGTAAATTATATCGTCTATAAAAGAGTTTCAGCTTGGTCTGGAGGGGAAACAATATTTTGGAATCAGTGGAATACTTTATTTCTAAATCAGTGACTTGAAACAGAGGCAATATTGGCAGGATAGGACTTGGCAATAGGGCAACAAATTTCATGCTGGTATAGTTTTCTGACATGTCAAATATGGCAGCACTTCAACTCATCAACAGTGCTTACATTTCAAAACCTTATCATGGTTTCCATTTCCCTTCCACCTAAACCATCTAGGCCAGCGGTCCCCATCCTTTCTGAAACAATTTTTCCATGGATTGGTCAGGGGCATGGTTTCATATGCTACCTAGAACCCACACATGTGCCTTCACTTGCTTGTGTGGCCCCATTCCACCCCTGATCTAAGCTAACTTCATTTCTCAATGTCTTCATACTATATCTGGTTCCCATTTCTCAGACTACCTCACCAGCTTAGCAATGTGAAGGTTGCTCTTGTCAGGTGTATCTATGTATTCCTTTTTTAAGCTGGAATAATTTTCCCCCAACTGAAATTAGAAATAATTTCATATGATGGCATTTGCATTTGTGAGAGATTGTGAGGAGACTGGGAAGTAATGAAAGATTTGTTAGAAATAAATAACCAACTATTAACCAGTGGAACAGCTTGCCTTCAGAAATTGTGGGTGCTCCATCACTGGAGGTTTTTAAGAAAAGACTGGACAGTCACTTGTCTGATATGATATAGGTTCTCCTGCTTGAGCAGGGGGCTGGACTAGAAGACCTCCAAGGTTCTATTCTATTCTATTCTATTCTATTCTATTCTATTCTATTCTATTCTATTCTATTAATAGGAGAGGAGAGTTCATGGCTAGATCACTTCATAAACACCAGAGCTCAGTCCTGGATATAAAAAAAAACAGTGAAGAAAGGCTTCAAAATGTTCAAAGGCATTCTGCCTTAATGGACCCATTAAGAAACAAGGACCAAAGAATTTCCTCTTGCAGATTACAAGATTCTGTACTTTATCCCTAATTTTATATAAACAAAAATTAAAATCTGTATAATTCTTGCTTTCTTAATCATACTCTGCTGTGGAAGATTTGACAGAACCCCCAATTCTCTGTTTTCTTCTTGATTATTTTCCTGTCCACTCCCAACTCTAGTAACAAATTCTATGTTGTGACATTTTGGGATGTAGATCTTTTGCTTTTACTATATTGTTTATAAATTACAACTCCACCGAGGCATAATAATAAGAATAGCTAACAGGAATCTGTGTAGTCTTTCTCTGAAGTTTTCCAGTGAGGAAAAGTCAACAGTATGGTTTCTTTTGGCCATGTGCATGCATATTTCCTTTTGCAAAATAAAGCATGTAGTTACATGTTTTAGAACAGGAGTTCCCAACCTCTAGTCCCCAACCTGTTAGAAACCAGGTCGCACAGTTGGAGGCGAGTGGTGGGCAAGGGAAACTGCGCATGTGCAGGATCTAGGTTGTGTGCTCCTCCTTCCCCCCTCCCCCCATGGAAAAATTGTCTTCCACGAAACCAGTCCCTAATGTCAAAAATGTTGAGGACTTCTGTTTTAAAGAGAATGTCTGGTAACTGGTATCATTTCAAAAGAAAATATATTTTATATTTATTATTTCTCACCTACAGTAGTCAAGATCTTAATAATTTTTATAAGACAATCTACTCCAAACACTGAATTAAATGTTTTAGCCTTCCTTCTCTCTGTGGGGGGAGGGATTGGATGATTAGATATTCCTCTATTCATAGACATTGAAAGGTGTCTAGTTATGTAATTTGTATTTAAATGCATAACATGCCTGTAAGCACACAGAAATGCACATATATATATACAACATGTTACTCAAACATTATTGTTTAGTTATTTTATTCTGTTGTAAGATATGTCTGCAATTAACTATTGCATCTGGTCATTTCTGTGTCTCGGTGAAAGAAGACAAACCAGAGCTAATTTGCACCACATATGTTCTCAGTATCACTGTGTATTATACATATGGAACATTTTAAAAATAATTTCTGCTTCACCACACCAGAGTATCATTTGAAAATGCTGAGACTATCTGCTCTGGCTATTTTAAATTCTAAAATAAAATAAAATAAAAAAATTAGTATTTTACACCATGATTCCCCAATAAAACTTCAGTCTTGAACTAAGGTCCAGACTAATGTCAGGACTGTGGCAGTCTCTGTCCAGAAGGCTTACGTTACTGATGACTTGTTAATGCCTCTCTGCTGGAAGGCTGATACTTAAAAAATATCTACCATTTTAAAAAACTAGTGCTGAAAGATCATGGCTGATCAGAAGGAGTAGTGTAGTTCTACGGCCCTTGCTTAGTGTCACACAAACAAGGAAAATGGACAGTGGAGACATGAGAGTTGGAGATCGCCTTTGTAAACTCACTTCTCCTGAAATGATGTAATTCTGCTCTGATGGTTTGATTTATCAGTTTTCTCTCTGACACTCTGAACCTGGAAGTGATTTTTGATAGGTTGTCCCATCTTAAGGAACTATAGGTTTCTCCTCTAATAAAAAAGAGCCAAACCAGTTATCCTTTGATATATTATTGCTGGTTATTATCAAAACTGGTATATTTGTTTATTAATTAAACCAATTAGTTAAAAGATCACTACACATGAATATTGTTTATTTTGTACTCTTCAGTGCCCCTTTATTCTTCTCACCTCTGCTACATTCTTATTTTTGATGTTCTTCTCCTTTGCTTTTCTCTTCTCCTTGTCATCTTCAGTCTCATTGGTGTACAACACTTTAAGTTGTTTGGCTGTGAAAACTCAGGTGTGTCATTGACAGTTGTTAGTGGCATCTGGGATGCTTCTCAGTGTAATCTCATTCCTCATTCCTGTCAGTTGTGTCAAACACATTGAAAGAAAATGAAGCTGTAAGGCCAGAGAAATAAAATGATATTGAGAAGAACGGAATATGTTAGAAAGAGTGTCAAAAATTACAAGTGTGTGCCACCAGTACAAATTTGTAACTAGAAATGAGCCCACAGTTTGAACTCATCCATCCTTGGTATCCAGAAGATCCAATTTTAAGATTGAGAAGACCTAGGCTTGGCCCATGTATGTTGCCAATTTTTATGGCTCATTTCCACTTACTATCTTTCTGCTTAAGTGAATTTTCAGGATTATTGTGAAGATCAAATGGGAGCAGAAGACAGCCATTGACATCATTTTGAAATCCTTGGAGGAAAATACATTTAAATGAAGCAACTACTGCTGCCAGTCTATTTAAGACACTGAGAGGCTCAGGGACACAATGTTCATTATGGCCTCCTGTTTTCTCCTCTGTGCTTCTTATGTTGATGTAAATTTTCTTTGTTTTCTTTTATCTGTTGTCCAATAAAGTGGCAGTGCTTAGGGAAACTCAAAATACTGAAAAAACTGTTTGAATTACTAATTGATTGGTTTTACAACCTTGAATGAAAAATATTGAGCAACTTGATTATTTCAAATTCTGAACCAGACCTTGGATGGGTCTTTCTTCCTACGTGGGTCTTAGAGGAATAATTCCCCATTGACATTCCTGATCCCCACCCTTTGAAAATCTTATGCCTATTACATTTATTATTTTGGTTCACTGAACAGTCAGCCAGATGTTTAGACTGGATTTGGCATTTTTATCCAAAGGACCTAGAGTAGACAGATACTGATGTGAGGGGTCCTGGATGCTCTCTGAACTTGGTTATTTTCTTGCAGATGTTTCATTACCCAAACTAGGTAACATCATCAGTGCATCACAGATACTGATATTTGATGGTGTTTTTATTTATTATTATTATTTATTCAATTTTTACACTGCTGAGTTGCTCTGGGTGGTCTACAACTTTTATTCTGAATCTTGTTCTTATTAGCCCTTATTATTACTAATGACAAAGTTATAAACATTCATAGTATGTCTTTGACATAAGATTAGGAAAAATAGCAAGATGGCCATAATATCATTTCAACTGAAATGTTTCATGCCATAAGCCATAAATGTTGACATACATCTTTCTAAAATGGATGAGGGTTACTCTAGGGAGCAGTCCTTGTGATGAATGTTTTCAAATGCATCTCTGTTTTCTCTTTGCTTTATCTGAGATAGATATATGAGTTTGGTAGGATACCATCTAGCAAATACATTTATTCTAAAAAATTGGGACCGAATATTGCCAGATACACCCTTTATCAGAGTGATAATGTAAAAATTTGCCATACCCTTTTTGTTTTATTGATGCATTGTTCATTTGACAGATGTTCCTCTACTGTCAGGTTAATTCTTAGGAATATTAAGAATGTGAGATTGACTAGCATAGTTGGAGCAAAGAGAGTGCATCTGTGCAATAACAAATGATATCTATAGCCTCATCTTTCTTAAGAAAGGGATTAAATTTCTCTGTAACTGAAGATAAAATGGGTTCTGGCACTCTTCAACTTTTAAAGAACATCATGGTTGATTTAGATCAACTTCTCTGGGCAGCTGGAAGTTTTTAGAGTATAAAGAAAGAGTTTGTCTTTTTTTCAGAATCATTTTTCAGGGGAAAGACAGAAATCTTCTGTAGAAATTATCTGTCCTGTTCCTCTGTGTATCTGGAAGCTGTAGATCTTGGCAAGCTGTTTTAAGAAAAAAAAGAAGTCAAACTGTTGAAGACATTGAAGTTGTCCTATACACTGTATATAATATCTAATTGGTGGGATGCTATCACTATATTTTGGTTTGCAGGGTAGGCTCTAGTTTAAAGATCCACATTTGTGGAGAACTATATGAATATACTTGGGAAAATCTGAGTTTTCATTACAGGATGCCATATTGGGCAAAATGTTCCAAAATTCACTTAGTTAGCTTGGCATGTAGTCTCCATCTCCTCCATATTCTGAAGAAGTATTATATGAAAGCTCACCTTGACTAAGCCACCAGGAGCAACAACTTAAAAACTAAATCTTAATGGCTGCAGGAAATCGTATGACTGTTCCTGTGTATGTCACTACAATTTGCCCCCAGATTTGGCAAAACAGTCACATAATATTCTTTTATGAAAGCCTCCATCATAGCCATCAAGATACTGCTTTGTAGGCCATGTGAATCACTGAATCAACTGATTTCCTATAATTATGACAGCTGTTCAACTGTTTTCTTATCCTATTTCTCTCAGGAAGCCACTCTATGGCGTGCTTCAGTATAATCAGAATATGATTGGACTGGAATCTTTACCTGATCCCACAAATACCTGGGAAATTATTGAGACTATTGGAAAAGGAACATATGGTAAAGTCTATAAGGTTACTAATAAGAAGGATAGCAGCCTGGCAGCAGTGAAGATTCTAGATTCTATTAATGTGAGTAAAAAATACAATTTTAAACAGTTACAAACTATTTATACTGTGAATTCACAAGAGGCTGTGAAGCTTCTATTTAGATAAAATGAGAGCTTTCTGAACGTGAACTTTAGTTAAGTGATGCACATGATGATAGAAAACAAGGCAGTTGTACCCAAATTGGACAGAATCCCAAATTAATTCAATGTTTTTTGTTTACCTGTTCACTCCTGTTCAATAGGAAAAGTACAAGGCTGGAGTGCATTAATCTAATCTCATATTCTGTGCAAAACATGGAGCCTGCATTTTGGAATTTGGTAATGTTTTGGGTTCTGAAAACAAAATCATATTGCTTTTTCTTTCTTTCATAAACTCAAATACTTTTCTCAAATGCAAAGGGAGGGAAGGTTATCCAAGGACACCTAAGATACTCAGTTTTCCAGAAATTGCAATAAAATGCCATGCTTTATTCAAAGATGTCTATAAGGAAACACCATCCCAACTTATTGAGAAAGTTACAGAAAGAACTTTTGTTCCATATATAATAAAAATAACATTCTGTTTAAATTGGTGTGGTTATTTTGATGGTCAAAGTTTTGAAAATATTTTTAATATTTTATTTAGCTTTCTAAGATATTGGAAGTAAGGTCTTTGCTTGAAATAAAGGCTGACTTTTAACAATGCTTTTAAAAAAATGACACTATATGAGTAAAACTGAGTCAAATTGGAGGTTTTGTTAAGAAGAACATAAAATGGTTCAGTGGAAGTAAAAAGTTTATTTATTTATTAAATTTATATGCTGCCCATCTCATAGTTCAAGGCAACTAAAAGTTAGAGGAATGTGATTGCAATTCAGATAACAGAAGTAAAACACAATTGTGTTGAACAAAGAAGCTCAGCATTAAATAAGACTTGCCATCTATTATTTGTCTGTAACAATACAAATACTTCAATACTCCAGATGGTTCACAAACTAACATGTTTTTATTATTGCTTGAATAGCTCTCAATATTTTAATATTTTGCAATATAATTCTAAAGCCATAGGAAGTTTTATAATTTTCCTTGAGTCATTTGCACTCCAGATCCACTGGAAGGTTGCACATGTCATCTTCAGAAGAGCTGATAGTATCTCTAGCGGAACCAAATTTGGGGGCTCTCTCTTCCTAGTGATACTTACAAAGTGTGTGCTCTGTGTTCTCCAATTTAGGACATGGACGAGGAGATTGAAGCAGAGTATAATATCTTACAGTTTCTTCCTAATCATCCCAATGTGGTTAAATTTTATGGAATGTTTTACAAAGCAGATCGATATGTGGGTGGACAGCTCTGGCTTGTTCTTGAGGTAAGATAATTTGGATTGCCAAATCTTAATGAGAAGAAGTGTTGTGTAGTTGAAAAAAGCCTAATGCATGTTTGTTGTAGTGGAGAAAGTCATGGTCCTTCACTTCATCAAACAGGGGCTTTGTTTAGAAAGAAAGAGACACAATGTATGCACTGCTCAAAGATCTTGAATGTGACCTCCAAAGTTTTCCTAGAAGTGGCTGTTCAACTGAATCTTTTAACATGAATGAAGGGCAGATTCATTAAATACAGATAGTCCTTGACTTACGACCATAATTGAGCCCAAACTTTCTGTTGCTAAATGAGACATTTGTTAAATGAGTTTTGTTAAGTGAATCTGGCTTCCCTATTGAATTTGCTTGTCAGAAGGTCACAAAAGTTGATCACATGGCCCTAGTGAGGTGGGCAGGAAGGTCAATATATCTAGTTTTCCACTACACTAGGACACTGCAACCATCATAAATATGAGTCAGTTGCCAGGCATTTGAATTCTGATCACATGAGCTTGGGGATGCTGCAATGGTCATAAGTGTGAAAAATGGTCATGTCATTTTTTTTCAGCACTGTTGTAATTCAAATGGCTACTAAACAAACTGTTGCAAATTGAGGACTACAGTACCTGTACAAGAAGGGCAGTGATTATATTGGCTGCAAATAATTTGTAAAATAAGTGAAATCAATTTTTGTTTTTTATCATAGCCCTATCCACTTGCACTAAATAAGTAATCTGACTCTGGATTTGCTGAGTTCTTCCTGCAGAAATGGTCCTTTTGTACTAGAACTGAATCTTTCAATAAACATATAAAGCAATTAATCTCAAATGGCATTGCTCTGGGGACACATTCATGCAGAAAATTCAGAATAAAGCTAGATTATGCACCGAGTTTGGAAATACTATTTATGTCTCACATGAAGGTAATACTGTAAGAGTGTTAGTGTATTAAAAAAAAATCAAAATAGGGTACAGTTTGAAGGATAAAGCTGAGTAACTAGGGTCAGATGCTAGGCTTTTTCTCATTGACCATAACTATAACAACCTCTTTCTGTCATGTTCTTTTAACATTGCCTTTCTCTTATCCCTAGCCCACAACTGAGGCAACTTATATTTAGTTGTTGTGGTTTTAAAAAAATGCCTTTCCTCTTCTCCTAATACAGTTTTCATCATGAATACAATCTGGCATGCTTCATTGACCATCTGATGGCTAAGATGATCAGCAGTTGGGATATGCCTAACAATTTAGGTTGTTGCAGGTATACTCCCTCCCATGTGGCTGTTTTGCATTGCTTTCCATGTTTAATTTGGCCTGAGTTGTAGGAAAGGTTGGATACCTGGCAGCTGCAGAAACATTTCCCTGTGCAACAGCTGACAGAGTATTGCCAAGTTTTTTTCATTCCTCCAACAAACATGTTGTGCTCCTTGATCTGTTGTATCGTCATTGGCTTTCCCTGACAATTCAGAGAGGTCAAGATGGAGCAAAAGAAGGTGATCTTTCTTCTCTATAGTTTGCATTTTTGCAGCTGAATGTAATTCTGAAAAGTAAAATCTGGACTTCCAGAGGAAGAAATGGCAGACTGAAGATGGCCCCACCAAAAGTAGAGCCAATGGCCATGGTGGAATGAAGATATTGATACCCCTGCTCCAGAAGCTGTGAATATCAGGATGTGCAGTGTTATCTGTGGGCAGCAAGTGTTATTTTTCCAACTTGTATTCCTTGCAGATGAGGCTTTCAACACTTTCTTTGGTGAAACTATATCTTCTTTCCATTGTGAACTTAATAAAACGAACCTTTATGGGCATAGATAAAATTGCATGGTAAATGTCTTTAATTGTCCCCAGGGAATCATAATTCTGCCAGGATTATAAATCACTAGCAATATTTTCCATGCTCCTGATCTTTTTAAACACCTGGATCCATCATAACTGAAGGCCTATTACCTAAACCAAATTGCTGCAACATGGTGCCCTTGAGAAAAGTTGGACTGAAATTGCCATCTCTTTTTGGCCAGCATGGCCAATCGTACTCTAACTGGGGTTGGCAGCGAATGTATCTAGCACATCTGGAAGAAACCAAGATGGTGAAAGCTCAGATAAGCATTTAAGTGCTGCCCATCTAAATTCCTAGAATTCTATTTCAGTTATGAGAACAAACCCCAAATAAGTAGAAGACAGAAGAAAACATCCCTCAAACTGGGTCTGATTCTTGGTCAATTAGAAGGGCAACAGGATGGTGGTTTGCTACTCCCTTCTCCTGAGATGTTCTTTTCCCTTTGTAATCCTGGAGTTTCCTGCTTGTCTTCTTTCCAATAATAACTATTTAGTGTTTAAGGTGAGCCAAAGCTAACTATTGTCAACTGCTATGGAAAAAAACAACCTAGGTCATAAGTGGAAATAATTTATCTTCTAGTCTCAAATAAAATGAGCCAAAATAGCATTATACTAATTAAAAATGCAACAGTCACAATAAAAATGATGCCAATAACTGTGATAACATCAAATAATGATGCAGGCCCTGACATACAAAGGCCACAATTACATATTTGTGTCAATATGTCTGAGGCAGGTATGTAAGTCATGGTATTTGACTGATTATATCATCATGCACATATCATTCCTTGCCCCAGCTTGATTATATCTTGAACCCTATTTCAGGGACATCATTCCACCTTTTCACAAATACTATAGATCATTTGGCCCCTCCCCTTCTTTGACTTCTATTGTATTTATTATGCTGTACTTATCTTTCCCTATATTTGTATATATGAGTCAATCTCTGATGTATAGCTAATGACCTTTTGTCCTGCTGTGGAGAAATGTTACTTTTATTAGAATAGGCAACTGTCATGATATCAATCAAGGTAAGTATTGTTTTGGTGCCTAGGGGGTGCAGTTAGCATTTCAGAGGGAAAAGTAGACTTAACAATAATACAAAGGGCTTGGTTGTGATCATATTTGCTTTTTTCTTGAGAACGGTTTGAAATGGATGTATTATATACAACCTTTTCTTTAAAAAAAGTAGTTCACCTGCTCTTGTCTCTAAACAATACAAAAGTCCATAAATCTTGGTAAGTGATTCCATTTTATACAGACACAGACATCACAAGCAATGCTGACCTTTGTCCATCTCAGCAGAGAAGAGCATGGTGCCTGGCAGGATGAAACATCAAGAAATAAGCTTTGCTGCCACACACCAGGTCACTTGGGTTCTCTCCAGCATAAGCTTACATGAACTGCCTTGTTCAAAGCCAGATGTGTGATTAAGGTAGTTAAAAAGATTTAAACCAGATTGTTTTCCCAGAATGAAGTCAAGCTAAATATTGCAACCTGCCTCAAAAGGTTCCACAGTCTCCTCCATCCAACATAAAGGTTGTAATGAACCCAGTAGTAAACAGACCCTCAGAGGAGCTTTGAAGAAATATATTGGATGTTTTAAGTCAACACCTACATCAAATGTTGCCCCTGTCCCCTTTAGAGGCCAAGAAGTGGAGAGAAGTTGTATACTCCTGGCTTAGGACATTAGCACTTTCTACCACTAGCATGCTTCTAGTGAATAGAATGCAGAAAAAGAAATAGATTGTGGATAAAAATATCATTGTGGGAGATATAAGGGTGTTTAATAATATAGAAATGTACATTTAGAAAGGTTTTAATCTCTACTTTTTTCCCCTTTCTGTTCCTTTAAATACATGGCATGCAAGTAATGAGAGCATGTTTACAAAAGGCTGTGCTTTTCTACATCTGAAAGTTTTTTTCTTAGCTGTTAGCAGAACAGACATCAAGGCTGAGCATAGAGAGAGATGTCTGTTGTCTATCTTATACTGCCTGCTAACAGCAGCAATGATAGAGCGAACATTTCAAATGACTGTAATTTGCTGCTTCCCAGCTATCAAATGCATCATGTATATAGAACAGAAAAAGAGAGAGCCCCTGTACTTTCCTTTGCATGAAAAGAGTTTTGAAAAAACAGGTTCATAAAGACATTGCTGGCTATTGTGACTGTACAGATCTGAGTTTTTAAAACACTGAAAATAAAGAACTATTAAATTTTTTTAATATCTTTTAATATCTCCAGCAAAGTGAAAATAGTAATAGCAATAGCAATAGTAATAGCACTTCTATACCACTTCATAGTGTTTTACAGTACAGTCCTCTCTAAGTGGTTTATAGAGTCTGCATATTGCTCCCAACAATCTGGGTCCTCATTGGAAGGTTGAGTCAACTGTGAGCCCCGTTACGATTAAACTCTAGGCTGTGGGATGAGTCAGCCTGCAATACTGCATCCTAACCACTGCATCCCTATGTATTTACCACCAGTAAATAGAAGAAAACTAAGAAAAATCTTTGCTTGTGGCCTTTACAGCCATATGAGTTAGGGTAGACAATACTGAACTTGATGGGCTTGGTCTATTATAGTCCTGTGTTTCCCAGATTTTTTTTTATTGTCAATGTTTTTACTTCTTTTATTTTAGATTCAGGCCTGTCAGCAGATCACAACAATATCCACTAATCCAAGATAACTGCAAACGATTGTAAAAGAATTTTTTTTTAAAAAAATATCAGTTGGAATATATTTAGATAGAAAACTTTGTAAGAGAATTCTATTAATTGCCTTATATCCTTATCATTGCTTATTGGAACGTCTGCACTAAGAGTCACTCTTGAATTGTGATGACTGGGCAAGGCCTAAATCTGCCTTCTCTGGTCACTGGCCTAGCCTTCCTAGCTTTCAGTAAAATAGTGGGAATTGTAGTCTAATATAACTAATATATCTTGAAGTCACCTGTTTGGAGAAAACTTGCCTAAAGGTAAACACAGGTTTAATGTTCCTTCTTGTCCATGCAAGAAAATGTAATTAGCACATTAATATGCCTTCACAATAAAGATGTCATGTTGGAAATCCAAAAGTGTGCATATCCTAGCTATTATTTGGAAATAGCTGCTGGGAACATTTGTAATGACTGATTTCCTTTACTTTCTGTGCAAGTAGTTGCAGATTTATAGGGATTAAGCTTGTTGAGTAAGGGATGCCTTGCTTCATTTCCCTTTTTTCCTCTCCTATCCCTTTAACAGCTGTGTAATGGAGGCTCTGTCACAGACCTTGTCAAAGGCCTACTGAAGAATGGCCAAAAGTTGGATGAAGCAATAATCTCATACATCTTAAGAGGTGCCCTTTTGGTAAGGATACCCATTTTGCTTCTAATGATAAAATAGGATGCAATTTAGCCATTCTGATACACTTTACAGGAAAAGGGGGAAAATGGTGTCTGCTTATTGCAGCAGGGGTTTGTATTGAGGCTGTGATATAGTGAGCTGAAGTTCTTAAAGTGCAGGTACAGATTCTTTTCCTGTTAGTTACATTATATAAATATATGAGTAAGATCCATTTTTCTTTCTCCTTTTTTCTCATTGTGGACACATAGGGTCTTCAACATTTGCACAACAATCGCATCATTCATCGTGATGTCAAGGGGAACAACATTCTGCTGACAATGGAAGGAGGAGTCAAGCTTGTTGACTTTGGTAATCCCTCCCTCCCTCCTTCCTTCCTTCCTTCCTTCCTTCCTTCCTTCCTTCCTTCCTTCCTTCCTTCCTCCCTCCCTCCCTCCCTCCCTCCCTCCCTCCCTCCCCCCCAGTTCAGGGTATAAACTTTCTTTTGTGCATATGAAAAAAGGATATTGCTCTCAATTAGCTTTCATCACATTTATTCCCTCTTAGCTGAAAAGTAAAATGGTACTCTGGGCCCAAAAACTAACATTTGAATTTGCAAGTACAGCAGTTATATTTGTATATGATTAAAATTGAAAAGCCATTATATAAAGCCAGATGAAAGAAGCTGGTGACTTTATTTCCAAGAAAATTTGCTGGTTTTTTTTAATAAAGTCAAATAATAATAATTGAAAAAAGAATCACAGCTTAAAACCAGTACCACTGTAACAAAAATAAGGCTATCATCTTCTTTCAGTGTCACTTGGGAAGAAGTTGGACTAAACTTAGTGAAAAGGTTAGCCTGCAATTTGAATAAATTTTCACCATCACAATCCATCCAATTCGCTGGTACCACAAAAACAAATGAACTCAAGAGCAGATGCCACTTGTGACCTGGAGGCCAGAAATTCACTATCAATGTGTAATGCAGCAGGAGGGCCCATTTTTAAGTAGACCTTGGACAAGCACTTGGACTAAAGCAACAGCTTAATTACTAACTTCTTTAACAGCAAATAATAAAGGGTAGAAATCACTATTTATCTGATTCCACCTTCCTAGGGCAATAATTAACACTAGCTGCTGGAGTGAGCAGCAGGAAATAGGCATCAATGCCAAAACAAACAATGCTGGTCTGAAAAAAAAGAGGCTAGAAAGAGAATAACGTCACTATAGTAAGTTTTTTCTGTGTTTTGCACATAATTGCCTTGTTGAATTCTCACAGAGGAATACAAGATCAAAATGAAGCAAGAGTGGGAAGGTATTTGTGAAATTAGCTGTACTTCATTTAGAGAGAGGAGGTATATAAAAGGAGTCATGGGGTTGGAAGGCGTTACCACCTGGTGTGTGTGTATATGGTACATATTTATAGCACTTCTATAGTACGAATAGTCACTTATTTCCTAAAATGAAATTTGTGTACTTTGCAAAACAAACGCTTTGTCAATGCTGCTAACATCAGATGTTTTTGCATTGACAACAGAGGGAAATGTAGCCATCTTTTACCTTTTGCTTTTAGAGTTAGATGATGCTGGGAGGGAGGATGTGAATGAGAGTCCAGCTAGACATAACAACACTAAACCTAGCATGAGAAATAAGGTTATTGTAACCAGAGCTGATAAGGAATTGGAGGGCTGGAGAACAGGAGAGGAGGCCTGCGCTTCACACTAATTGGGGACTGTGATGTATGACTGTTAATTGAAGGAGGGAATTGTGCTTTGATACTATGTGCTCAGGGGAGGGGAATTCAGTTTTTTGGCTTCGATTATGCAGTGCCAATATTATGCTACTCAAAATAAAGATTCTTTAAGGTAAACAATGCCTTGAAGTTCTTTTGAAGAGTTTCATCTGTCAGAACCATGACACGCTTAAATTGGAATTAAAGGCAATATTCATTGTACAACTTTATTAACACTATCAGTTAAGTTCACATCTAAAACAAGCGGTCTTTTAGATTTCAGTGTGTATGTGTGGGGTGTATAGACAGAGCAAAACTGATACAATCTATTTTCTTTTTATCAGTTTTTGTCAGAGAATGTGGGGATTTGCAGTTTGCTGAAAGTTCTGAAAACTTCTAGTGCCCTCTTTCAAAACTGAAAAGTCTGAGGGTTTTTTTTTTAACCTCATGTACAGTACCTATATAGCCTTACAGAAATGTTTGGAACATGTAATATGAACTTTATTAGTACAAAGCAGAGCACATAGCCATTTTAAAAAAATCAACTAACCAAGGGTAAATGAGAGAAAATCACTTTCAAACTCTTCCAGTAGAATTTGAAATTGATCTGCCAATCATCTTCACTCTTACTGACCTTGGAATGGTGATAAACCAGCAAGCCAATCATTCCTCTCCTTCAACTGATCAATAGGAATCTGTCAAAAACAGTATCCAATCAACAGTATCTACTAGTGAGACAACTACAGTACACACACTGGATAATTCCCCCCCCCCAAAATCCCCTTCAATTTACACAAAAAAGAATAACAGGATAACAAAGTTGGAAGGGACCTTGGAGATCTTCTAGTCCAACCCCTACTCAAATAGGAGACACTAGACAAATGGTTGTCCAGTCCCTTCTTAAAAGCCTCCAGTTGGGGCACCCACAACTTCTAAAGACAAATTGTTCCACTGGTTGATTGTTCCTACTGTCAGGAAATTTCTCCTTAGTTCTAGGTTGCTTCTCTCTTTGTTCCATCCATTGCTTCTTGTCTTGCCTTCAGGTGCTTTGGAAAATAGTTTGACCCCCTCCTCTTCTTTAAGGCAGCCCTTTAAATATTGGAACATTGCTATCATGTTACCCCTAGTTCTTCTTTTCATTAAACTGGACATATGCAATTCCTGCAACTGTTCTTCATATGTTTTAGCCTTCAGCCCCCCAATCATCTTTGCCACTCCTCTCTGTACTCTTTCCAGATTCTCAACATCTTTTTTATATTGTGATGACCAAAGTACTGAAAGGAAATGAAAGACACAGCTTTTCAGTAAAATTAGGATGAAGCTGCCTGATTATCAATATCAGGCCATCGTTCCTCCTGTAATGAAGATCCCTTTGAAAGTTGTTAAGGAAACATGATACGTCTTCAGTTTTGTAGCTAAGCACTAGGTTGTTCCTGCATTAGGATCTTAAATGGAAGTGAGAAGTCTAACTTTTTTTAGGCTACCTTTTAGGCTACAAGGACCTGAATGCATTGCAAGGACATTTGCACAATCCTGCTGTTATCTAATTCACTGCAGTAACCGGGTTGTCTCATCCCCGACTTCAAACAAAAGAGAAAGAAAAAATATTTAAAAATCCAAGCAGTCTGCAGCAAATCTTTGCCTAAGAGAAGAGGGTAAGGCTAGTGAATAACTCTTGGCTAGATCAAGGCAGCATCCCATGGGAAAGACCTGGTAGAAAGGCTGAAATTCAGGAGCCTGGAGAAGAAGTGAGCAAGAACTTCAATAGAGCTGCTAACCAAGTACAAGGTCTGCAGGGATTTATTCCACAAAGAAAAGAACATGCTGCTGTGGGTCCCCCCCCTCCCCCCCAATTTGGGCTTCACTGAAGCTGAGCCAGAAATAAATTTAGCTCAGCTACTGAACTGAGTCAATGTCACAGGATCATAGAAGCCTGGGGTTGCTTTTGAACTATTACAGAATCTTCACATGGAAGATGTGTGAGAATTACAGAAAATATAAACATTCAAATAACATTCTATAAATGGTTGCCACATCACCTACATTCTCTCAATTATTGCTTTTTAATGGATGAATCTCTAGACCTTCCCCAATTTCCTGGGGAAGACTGTGACCTCCACAATTGCAATACAGGTAGTTCTCAACTTACGATCACAGTTGAGTGCAAAATTTCTGTTGCTAAGTGAGACATTTATTAATTGCCCCATTTTACGACCTTTCTTGCCACTGTTGTTAAGTGAATCATTGCAGTTGTTGAATTAGTAACAACTAACTTGTTGTTGTTAAGTGAATCTGGCTTCCCCATTGACTTCACTTGTCAGAAGTTTACAAAAGGTGATTACATGACCCTGGGACATTGCAGCCGTCATAAATATGAGTCAGTTGCCAAGCATCTGAATTTTGATCATATGACCACAGGGATGCTGCAATGGTCATAAGTATGAAAAACGGTCAGAGGTTATTTTTTCCAGTGCCATTGTAACTTTGAACCATCACTAAATGAACTGTTGTAAGTTGAGGACTACCTGTACTCTGCTGATACCAAATGTCCAAAGTGCAGGATGAGAACAGAATAATAAGAGGGCTGCAATAAGAACTTCAATTGGGTTCCTTAAGTAAAGGATTATCTTGAGCTACATGGGATTCTTTTAAACTGTTCAGGCTGCAGAATCTGTTATGAAAGTTTCGTGCACAGCTTTAGTGATAAAAAAATTGACTGTGTTCCACAGAATTTTTTTCTTTCTTTCTTTTGCCCTTATTTCCTCCCAGAATTGTAGTCAGTTCTTCTGCCTTAAGTAATTCTTAAACTATTTAGCAGCAGGCCAGCTCCAAAAACATTTAAGTTAAACTTGTCTAGCTTGCAAATTCTGCCCCACTTAGGAAAACATGCAAATCTATTGACATCGATTTTTCTCTCAGGCATTGTATGGAAAAGTAAATGAGCTAGCCAGCAAATGTTCAGAATGTCTTTTCTTATTACAGGTGTTTCTGCACAGCTCACCAGTACCAGGCTGAGGAGAAACACTTCAGTTGGGACACCATTTTGGATGGCTCCTGAGGTAGGTTACAGCTATAATGTGCTGCGTGTGTTGCATATCTTATTTTTTCAGCCCTGCTAGATGTGCTGACCTAATTCTCTAAATCATTTTTTTTTAAATTTGGCAATCTTAAGATCTGTGGATTTCAACCCCCAGAATTCTTCAGCCAGGGAAATCTTAAAGTTACCTGTTCTAAATCCTTTGATGATGAGCATTATAACCAAGAGAAATAAAAATTTAGGACTTCCTTCAATAAATTGTACCAAAAATGGATATGGAAATAAATCTAGCTGTTTGCAGGATTGTGGTTTTGAAGTGAATCTAGTTTGTTTGTTGATAGATAGATAGATAGATAGATAGATAGATAGATAGATAGATAGATAGATAGATAGATAGCTGGTAGGTAGGTAGCTAGGTAGGTAGGTAGCTAGGTAGATAGATAGATAGATAGATAGATAGATAGATAGATAGATAGATAGATAGATAGAACTTATGGCTGCCTATAATCCATAGTGATTTAATTCAGTTTTTAAATATATGTTGTTCAGACTGAGGAACATGTTGTATGTTATCATTTTTCTACTTTCTCTTCATTTAATAATGAATTGGACTTTCAAAGGTGGTGATAGCCATAACAGGGCTACTGATAAAGAAAAGTGAGGGCAGTCTTTCACATTTAAAAATAGGTAGGCTCAGGGCTTTTTTTCTCATAGAATGTCCAGAACGGAGTTCCGGCACCTTTTTTGGATGGAACTTTGTAGGGTAGGCAAGGCCGGTTGTATGACGTGTGTGAGTTCCAGTACCCCCCCTTTTTTTTTAAATAAAAAAAAGCACCGGGTAGGCGTGAGAGGACAGAAGCTTAGAGAGGCATACCGAATGTATTTGGTAGAATAAATATCAGATTAAAAAAAGAAAAAAGAAAAGTAGAAGTTGGAAAAGTGGAGCAGAGAGAATAGTTGATTTGTGAAGGAAAAGTCTGAAGAGAACTTCAAAAATGAACAGTCTTGCTATGACATGAAGAAACCCTGCAACGCATTTGAGGATCTCATGTGTTATTAATCCTGTTTATTAATGATTCAGCTTGTGCAATTCTTTTCCCAATGCTTGATTTATCACACTTTTCAGTTCAAACTTGTAAAACACAACCAACAGGATATGTGGTATTTTTCCCACCCCAGGACTGATGCTTGTTTTATCCTAGGGAGAAAAATGGCTGAGTGGAAATTTACATCCACTTAGCCTCCTCAGTTACTAAACCTGTTTTATTATTTGAGCCTGCTTTTTGTCTAGAAATAGAAGGGAAGGTTGAGGAATGCCCCCTAATAACTGCAGAAAGTCTTTTGCTTGGTCATTAAAAATCGTATTTTAAACAGGGATGTGTAATCTTTTCTTCATAAAAGCAACAGATCTGTGGGTCTGTAAAGCACTAAATAATTTACTGGAAATTGGATAATCTAAGGCTCTGGATTGCATATGACTTGAATCTGTGTTGGGTCCAGCCTCCAGATCACAGTACTGAGAAGCAGTGATGTTGTTTGAATGCGGGGGCAGTGTAGACTCTAAAATAGGATCATCAGTAGGAAAAAAGGAGAGAAAGCACACTTCTCACACACCTCCAAGGAAACCACCCACAAAATCCTGCCATTGCTTGCTCTCTGCAACTACCCAAGGAATGGTAGGTGAGGTTCCAACCACCAAAAAGTTGTCCTCCTCTGCAAATTGTACTGTAAACATATTGTATTGTAATATCCCTTTAAAACAAAAGTGTCTCTACTAAAGAAAAACAAAATTTGAGAGCTAGCCTGGGTTGGAGATAATGTGCTGAAGTAGATGTGGGGAGACCTAGTTTCTAGTCTTTCTTTAGGCACAGAAGCCATCTGGGTGACTTTGGGCCAGTCACTTTCTTTCAGCCCTAATTATCATCAGGCTCTGGGACAAGCGAGGAACAACCTTTCCCCTGCCCTTGCTGCATCATGCATTGGTAAGTTTTACTCTAAGAGTTAGGCAAGTACAGTGCCGAACAAGCAGGCCCTGCAAAGGATCAAGACAAATGCTAAGAAGATCAACTAAAAAGCCCCTCACGGTATGATTTTTAGTGAGCTGAGAGTCCTGCTATAAAAGCCAACGTATTGTAATTATAACAGATTTCCATTCGTGCTCTCTAAATGATAACATGAAATATCAAATGTATATTTCACATACTTCTATTCACTGAGCACCTTTAATTAAGGTGTTTTAAAGTATATTTGAATAAGAAAAGCTAGCTCTTGACAGAAATGACAGAACTATGAAATTGCAAATAGAAAGGTCACTCTTAATATTTAAAATGATTTGGCAATAAACATTGCACAGGATTTATGGGGGGGGGAGGGGGGAAATGCCTGCTCTGCATAGTGCTGCCTTTCCCCTTCAGTATCTCTTATTCACTGCTCAATGGCCCTGAACATGGGGCTGAAGGTCAGCCCTAAGTTAATAGCTTTAGGTTTCTTTACTCCCTATTTAGGTAAAATTTGTTCTTTTACTGGGATGGTTATTTTATTTTATGCTGCAATGCCATTTAAATGAGAGGTAGAGTCTGTTCAGTTACAGGAAAATAACATCAGTGTTTCTCAACCTTGGAGACTTTAAAACACATGTTGGCTGGAGAATTCTGGGAGTTGAAGTCCACATGTCTTAAAAGTAGCCAAAGTTGAGAAACACTGATATTATTTAGAGAAAAATCAGGATGTAGAATAAAGTTTAATTTTCAATGTCTCAAAGGCATTTGAGAGCTCTTTTGTTATAACTATATTTTTATAGTTGTGGCCAAATTTTAGTGGGTCAAGACTAGAGGTTACAGCAATGAAAAAAAAGATAGATTTGTGACTTTACGTATATATTTATATACAGTACATGCTTATTGATACAGGATATATTTTTGCTTTTTTAATAAGCTTTTTTTCAAATGCAATTATATTAAATTGTAGTACTAGCACTACATAACTTAGGAACTGTGTTGCCTAAGCAGTTAAGAATCATTGCTGAAGTATTCTCAAATATATGAATATTTCTGTTACATATTATTTAAGTGCTTTAAGTTTCTAAGTAGGTTTAGGAAGAATGCAAAATGTGGGAATAAATATAGTTAATTTACTTTTTACTTTTATATGCTGTATTGCTTTTCCGTGAACAATAGCATTCAAATAAATAAGCATACAGTATAAAAGATATAGTTAAAATACAGAACAATATTAAAACATAAAACTAAAGATAGCATAGCTGAATTAAAAAGAAAAAAGAAACAGCACGTGCAGGTTAAATCAGCTCATAATGAAAAAAACTCTCTATCTGAATAAAATGGTCTTTGCCAGCTTCAGAAGGGTATCTTAGATAGAGTTAACTTGGCCTCAGTTATAAGTAAACTTCAGAGATCAATAATGAAAATTGAAAAAAATCATCATTCATACTGCCAATAGGTATGTGTCCTATAGTGGCAAGTTACAAAGAAGAATCTTAAGTATCAGGAGACTTGTGTGATTTATTATTATGTACCCAACAATGTGAAATCATAGCTGCCAATACTTTAGCTGGGGTTAGCCTTCATCCACACTGAGTTCTTCCTAAGAACCTAGGACAAGGGTAGGCAACCTTGGCTCTTTTATGACTCGTGGACTTCAACTCCCAGAATTCCTAAGCCAGCATGCTGTGAATGTAGTATAATTAGATTTCAGTAAGGCATTTGATAAAGTAGACCACAACCTACTCCTTAGAAAGCTTAGAAAAAGGTGGAATAGACAACATCACCACAAGATGGATCTGTAGCTGGCTGGCAAACCATACTCAGTGAGTAGTCCTCAATGGCACTACATCCACATGGAGAGAAGTAAGCAATGGGGTACCACAAGGCTCAGTACTCTTCAATATCTTCTTCAATGACTTAGAAGATGAAGGAATTGAAAGGGAACTCATCAAATTTGCAGACGACACCAAACTGGCAGGAGTAGCCAACACCCCAGAAGACAAACTCTGGATTCAAAAAGATCTTGACAAACTTGAACAATGGGCTCTATCCAACAAAATGAGTTTCAATGTGGAGAAAAGCAAAGTTTTAGGCAGGAAAAATCAAAGGTACAAGTACAGATTAGATGAGACCTGGCTTAGAAACATTAACTGTGAAAGGGACCTTGGAGTCCTAGTGGACGATTACTTGACTATGAGCCAGCAGTGTGCAGCAGCAGCAGCCAAAAAAAGCCAATACAATCCTGGGTTGTATAAACAGAGGCATAGAAAAGATCACGCAAAGTATTAGTACCGCTTTATACAACCCCAGTAAAACCACATCTGGAATATTGCAGCCAATTTTGGTCACCATATCACAAAAAAGATGTTGAGAGTTTGGAAAAAATTCAGAGAAAAGCAACTAAGATGATTAAAGGCCTGGAGACTAAAACATATGAAGAATGGTCGCAAGACTTGGGTTTGGCTAATCTAAAGAAAAGAAGAAATAGGGGAGACATGATAGCAGTATTTGAGGGGCTGTCACAAAGAAGAGGGGGTCACATTATTCTCCAAAGCACCAGAGGGCAGGGCAAGAAACAATGGTTGGAAACTGATCAAAGAGAGAAGCAACCTGGAATTAAAAAGAAACTTCCTGACAGCGAGGACAATCAACCAGTGTAACAGTTGCCTTCAGAAATTGTTGGCACTCCATCAATGGAGGTTTTTAAGAAGAGGCTGGACAGTCACTTGTCTGAGATCGTATTAGGTTCTCCTGCTTGAACAGGGGGTTGGACTAGAAGACCTCCAAGGTCCCTTCCAGCTCTATTCTATTTTGCTCCAGATATTTTGGAATTTCAACCAAGACTCACCAACATTGCCAGCAGCATTTGGTCTCCAACTCTTGCTCACAGGCTCAATCTTCTACCTTAGAGTGCTGAGAGTGACTCAAATTTTCTAAGCTTGAGTATGGATTTGATCCTGGTTCTCTTCAGTCCTCTTTATCGTCTTAACCACTACATTGGGTCAGACTCAATGAATCTGGACCATTCATTGCTGGCAGCCTCTACATTTTTTTTTAAATGTCACCTCTATCCATGAAAAATTGCTAGCCATCTCCATTGTACTGTAACCTTTACAGCCCCACTGTAACCTCTCCTCCTCGAATTTCAGTCTAGCATTCCACATACCATTGACCCACACTTTCAAATTTCATAGCTTTGCCTATAAAAAGTGTTCAGCAAAGGTTGCCCTGAATGCCCATTCTGTAATGAAAGAGGTTGGGATCAGTCATACATAACACATTGTATTGGCATTGTAGAGCCAATGGCCTCATCCAGCATAGTTCAAACTTGGGTAGCTCTGATCTATATTATTCATGATTTGGTGTCCATTGCATGAATCACATGTCATTAATGTCCACCAGTTAATAATGTTGTTTGACTTTATTTTATAATGGGGCTGACTGAAGATGATTGAATATATACATATTATGTTGTTTGATGTTTGATATTTCAAAAGAGAAAAAGAAAAGCAATTGATTTTGCAGTGCCGGGTAAAATTGAGATTTCTGAGTCACTTTGCCTTGAAGCAATTTATTTACATGATTTCAGGGAGGTAACTTTATCGGGAACAGATGTTTTGAGGAAGTAGTTATAGAAATTAAATATGAAAAATATGCTAATCTCCTACCCCACAATAATGATGAATAATTTTACAGTACAGCATGGATGTAATAGCATTCAGGGTCAGCAGATGACTCCAGATCCTAATATTGTGAAATAGGGAGAAAAATATCTTTATTCACTTTCTGCCTGCCATATATACTGTTCCTATAACATGCTTACTTGGGCCAATAGGGCACGGTTGGTGTGTTGTTGGGCCATCAAAAAGGTTTCAATCGTCTATCTCATATGATTATATTAAGCCCTCAACAGATCCAATCTTGCATGAGGCTAAACTTGCTCCAGTCAGTTAAACATGTCATGGGAATTGCAAAATGCAGTCAACTGTCCTGTTTTGCATTTCTGAAAGTTTACTTTATTAAAATATATAACCATAGATCAGTCACATCCAAGTTTAAAAATATATTACATAGCATCCAATAAAAAGCTACTCATTTCTGCACTGGATACATCCAGGGAAGGAACCAGGTCCAAAAATTTCTAATTGTCATAGTTATGGTACAATATTTGCCTACAATTCTAGAGATTTTCTGAACCTGGTCATTTTATTGGTAGTAGATGATTACCTATGAAAGTAGTATAATTAGATGGGAGATTAAACCTGCTTATCAGAAGTGGTAGATGTTTCTAAAGCATGTGTGTTATAGACGTAATTTCAAGGTCTAAGCAAATACACAAATACTTTTGGTAAGGAATACCATTGTTTCTACCCAATAGTACTATTGTCCCAGCCCAAAGCTGGGTGGTTCGTTTCACCTAGTTCAAGTTAGCCAATAATCATGGAGGTGTGTGGGAACATATTTAGAATATCATTTCTGTACAGAAGCAAAGAGTCATGCTTGTTACTACAGTCATAAGGCAAGCACCCCCTGAATGTCCTCACAACAGATTTCTATACTTTGCACATATCACCAGTTTACATCAGCAGTTTTGATTGGTTTAAGATAATTACACATTTTATTACTCATCATACGTCTTAACTTCTGGCATGCTCTTCTCAGTCTGATTTCATAACTTCCACATGGGGGGTTCCTAGTGACTATGTTAACCTTTACTTGACCTTTTAATACTTTTCTTGTTCCTAACAACTTCCAGCAGCTTCTTTTAGTGTAATTTATCATCTAATTGCTCACTTCAACTCTTGATCACTCCAGATCTAATAACACTTATTTAAGGTTCCTACTGTTCCTATTCCTCCACAATGGTAAGCTACCATTTGTTCCTGTTTAACTAGTTCACCTTAACTAGATCCTTTAAAAAAAAAAAAAACTTTTTTCTTATCCTGAGTTGATTGCAACCCAGAATATTAAATGAAGAATTGGAATACAAATTCCACAAAGAAGCCATTAATGCTTTTGGAGCTAGGTCCTATGTATACTGTATAGATTCAAGGCTAACAAAGCACTCTGCATCTGTTGTTAACTCACTTGTGTTGAAAGGGTCTAAATCACACTGTCATCTCAGGTCTGTTTGGTGGGAATGGCTCTCCTCTGGTGCTATTTTCTAAGGATTTGGCATTCCCTGCCAAGAACAGGGAATGACCAGATTAGTTTACTCTATGTTATTCTTCTGCCAGCGGACAGACAATATATTCAGGCAAGGATCTGACATATAAGCTTGTTTGGCTGCTAACCTATTTTGATGGAATGTAGTGTAGGTATTTGTTTAATAAATTGTAAATAATCAAACTCAACACCCTTGATAATCAAATAATCACCCTTTTGTTGAGTGCTAAGAGTCTAGCCCTATTTTGCTTCAAGTAAATCCTTTCTTTTGCAGAGGGTCAGCTTATCCCCCACTCCCTAACCAATTTAAGTTCTTCCACTTGATTTTTTTTTTCATTTCTGCATGAGGGACCTTCAGTTTTGTCTGCCAGAGTTGGCCTTGTCTATGGAACAAGTGGCATTTCAGAAAGAACTACTTTGCAGCGCCTGCTGATGGCTGTGCAATGTTTTGGATTCAGTTTGGAAGTGGAGCTTTGGAATACATGAACTGAGACCTCGCTGCAATTAAACAGCCATTATAGTTTCCAGTTATGCATTCTCCCTCTCATTCATTTCAAAACCTGGATTAAATCAGTACTGCTTGATTCTGAAACTCCTAATCAGCCTTTTGGGTTTGATTCCCAGAGCCTCACATATTCTACTGAGTCTGCCCCAGAACTGTCTGCCTGGTACTCTGGATTATGTGTACAACTTTTACACTAGGCAGCAAGTATATTTATTACTTTGTTTTTGTTTTTAATATTCACCCTCCACTACCTTCTTCTGACTTTTATGCCTCTCACAATAATTAAATATTGCCCACAAAAATACTGCTCTAAACCAGTGTTTCTCAAACTTGCTAACTTTAAGATGTGGGGACTTCAACTCCCAGAATTTCCCAGCCTTCCATGTACAGTAACTCCACATGATAAGTTCCTATATCTTAAAATTTGCCAGTTTTAAGAAACGCTGCTCTAAACTTCAAACATTAAACACAAACAAACAATTTATACATCAATAATAATTGACTTTTCTATTTAGAAATGACCGAGAAATTTAAGGAAATTTCCTGTATTTAGTCCAAGGTTATAATTCTTATATTTTTCTATTAGAAGTGGGGTGGTTTAATAATTTTAGTATCTGAAAATTGTCACACACAGTGAAAATATATAAAATGGTGATTCAATGTTGGACAAAGATAAGAATTAAGACATTAATTGAGGATTAAGAACTAATCCTCAGCCAATGCACTGTTATGTCAGGGTTGTAATGGTAAATATCTTCTTTGTCATTGGCTTCTTTTGGATCTTTTTTCAATTTCTCGGTCTAGCCTACAGGTTTCCTGGTGATCTCTAATTTAAATATCAGATTTGATCCTGAATATCATTTTCAGATCAGCCCAAGATAGACAGCTTTTGGCGATTCCCCCCCATCCCCTGTTTACTTCCTATATTAAAAACCATTTATTTCTAATTAGAGTTTGAAAACAGAAAGCTCATTGTAGTTTCTCTCCAACTTTTAATATTAAATTTAATGTCAAGCATCCTGGAATTTTTATAGGAAAGCAAAAGACAGCACCTCTTCAGTCACTCAAATAAGTTCTACAGCAGGGGTCCCCAATCCCTGGGCCACAGCCCATTCAGAACTGGGGCACAGAATTGGTGGGTAAGTGCGCATGTACGTGCAACTACATTTGCATGTGCAGAGGGTGGGTGAGTACGCATGTGTGTTCAGCTACACTTGGTGCAAGGGCAGGCACGCATGCCTACTGCTTGTGCAAATGGAGCTATGTGCACTCACCAGCCACTCATCCAGAACCATCCCCTCTCCCCCCCCCCCCCGCTCATCCACAAAGATGGAAAGGTTGGAGAGTGCTGTTCTTACAGCACCCTGGAATTCATACAGACTAGAAATACGAAGATAGTTTTATTAGCAGGTCAACCGTCTTTTTAAAGAACTTTTATTAATAGCGTCCATTTTTGCCCACTGTGGTTGAGAAAACATATAGAATACTCCCTAGGTGCTATGAGTAAATGAAATTAAATTGATGGAAACCAAAAGTTTTTGACAAACCATTGTATCTAGTTACTTTGGCTAGTTGTGCTGCTTTTCTTAGTGTGAGTATAAGAATTTAATATTGTCAGAATTGATTGATTTTTCTCCGTAATATACATTGCACATTATAATGTATGTCAATTCATTTTTTCCTTTAAGCTGCCATATTTCATCAGCTACTTGGCTATTAACCTCATGAAGGCGGAAATCTTTCCCTCAGAATGCATAGCTCTTTACACCTCCAGCTTCCTTCCAGTTAACTGGCTCACATAGAAAAAAACCCTCCTGCTCCCCAATCATAGCATTCCATCTTTGATATCTGTAGGCTTACAGAATGTGGGATGTATATTCTTTGCCTTCTAGAGCCCAATCCACATCTTTATGATTTGATGCACTGCAAAATGTTTGAAGGATCATTTGCGCCATTGTGTGCTGTCTGCACTTTGGAACTATTCTCCTTGAGATTCGGACCTTGCAAAGTACTTATACCTCTCCATTATGGGCCGTCTGGCACCAGGCTCTTCTTGTTTTTGTATCAGTCTATATGCTAATTTCCAATTCTCTCTCATCATTAACCATCAGTCCATGTAAGCCTTATTTCCATTGCCACGACTGTACTGTAAGATGTGTACATACACGCATCGATATTATATGACTTTTTGATATTACATTACTGAAAGTGGTGTTGAAAAGTAAAATGTTGATTCCTGTAACGAGTAGAGAGTTTTAATAAATTAGGATTATTAAAATTGTTGTAAAGATAAACCAGCTTTTCCTAAGAAGAATTGTGAGACCCTTCCCCCATTTACCTCTACCCATCTAATCACCTCTGAGGGTTAAGAAGTGTAGAAAATAAATAAAAACCATGGCCCAAAAAACATATTTTCAATGCCAAATCCGCATCACTGCCTTTGTCTCATCCCAGATCAGAGGAAGACAGGTTGTCTTTAGAATGTGCCAGTGCTAAAATTAGCATTTCCTCCCTTACTCAAAAGCCATCCAAAAGCAGTCGAAAGGAGTATAACATTTGTCCAGCTTCATTGCTTGCCTTGCCTTACCTTGCCTTGCCTTGCCTTGCCCTACCTTACCTTACCTTACCTTACCTTACCTTATCTTACATTACCTGGCTGCAAAGACCTGTACTACAAGCAGTGGAGGTAAACTAGAGAGTGACTATGAGGGCAACAAATGTTATACTGATGGAGATTTCTGTTCAGGTCAAAGTTGGGTGGAAAGTCTTTCAAAATAACAGTGGAAAAAGGCCCTAAGAGTTATAATCCTACTATTCATTGAAGGCCTAAAGTTGGGCAAGGTTGGTCTGAATGGTGACTTGTGATTTTGTATAATTTCTTAACAACAACAAAAACTCCTCTAGATTCTTCTGAAGCTTAAGTAGCCCCACTTTTCAACTTAGCAGACCCATCTCAACCACTCTTGAGTCTAGGAAGCATTTTCTCTCTATGTACATCTCCATTTCTTTCTTTCTTTTCTCCTGAGGTGTGTCCAGGATGATAACTGCTGTATTAACAATTGCCTTTTCTAAAGTTGTGGAGTGTTTGTTTAGACAGCTCTTCAATTCAAAGTGCTAACTTAGCCATTTCCCCCCTTTTCTCCTCCCAAAAGAGGAAGTCTTTTAAACTGTGCATATATTAATTTGTTTATGGCTTGATTAATTAGATTTGCTGTCCACTTTCTCTTTCTTATAGATTGTTCTCATTGTGCTTATCTGTCATACATACTACTAGTGAACTGACGTTTCTGTCTATAAATTAGATTTATGTAATAGAAAATGTTTCCCCAACTCATAAGAAGGAAATATCAAGAAGAATCTTGAAATTTATAGAATTACATTTAACTTAGCAATTTATTTATGGATGGGGAAAATCTGAAATAGCATTCTCTATAGGCAGAAAATGAAGCGTGACTATTGGGAGAAAATGTGGAAAACCACAGGAGGGCCATATAATGGCATAGTCTGAAGGAGAGGAAGTCTCAGTGGCTGGAGCAGGATTTGGTTTTACTGTAAATCCCACTTGCTAATGTTGAATTGGAAACCACAATTTTATACTATCCTATGTGCCCTTTTTGACAGAGAACATCATGTGGGAGAACTAAAACTTTATTGTCTATCTACATCCATTGTTACAAAGGTCATTTCTTCCAGGATATTCCAGCTTAACACTCTCTAAGTGAGTTCCATCTGTACTGTGACTTCTTGAAATAACGTCAGTGATATTAGAAAGAAGAGCCAAAATATAAAAATAAGGGCTATATACTATTTTGCCTTCTCAATTATGAGCATGGATATATTTTTCTTAGCTTAATTCTCCATAGCAGTGCTGAAATGAAGTATGATTCATAAAAGTTTACATCATAATAAATGTGTTTGTCTTCAAGATACCACAAGTCTTTTTGTTCTTTTGTTGGTGATCAATTATTATAGGAAACTAGGATGTTAATACATTCAAAATAATATACTACTACTCCAGCTAAACACCAGCTAAAGAACTGGCACCTGTGATCTCACATTTTTGGTATAGATCAATAATAAATACTTATAGAAAAGCTACACTTTCCTTATCCTTTACATACATGTAAGTAATAGGGATAGAAGATAATGCCTGTTAAAATGGAAATGTAATGAATAACTACAGAACTTATTTCAATTGCTATAATTTCTTGTAATGTTCAGCATCATGAATTTAATTCCACGAACCGCATTTTGTGGATAATATTAAATAGTAGGGCTGCTAGTTGAGCATTTAAGTTGTAACTATAATAAGAAATATATGAATGGACACTGGTATGTGTATAATTCATACTTAATGGGGACATTACTATCTCAAAGGTTAATGTTGTGTGCTCATTGTCTTTTATCTAACAGGTCATTGCTTGTGAACAACAATATGACTATTCTTATGATGCCCGTTGTGATGTGTGGTCTCTTGGGATCACGGCTATTGAACTTGGTGACGGAGATCCACCTTTGTTTGACATGCATCCTGTGAAGACCCTTTTTAAGATCCCAAGGTAGGGCACTAGGTGGCTCTCTTAGCTTACTGGATCTTGCTTAGGCTGACAACAGCAATTCAACAGTGAAAATACCTATTTGGTGCATCATTACATCTTACATTACGTTAATTGAAAGATATGTGGAAATGAATGCTACTGTGGAGGAGGTCTGCCTATAAACAGTGAGATTTTTTAGAAAAAGAATATTTGGATTTTTACTATTGAGTTTTTTTTTAAAAAATATGATTTGCTTATTTAGCTTTTGTAAACCACTTTTCATTTCAAAAATAATTTGTTTCCCAACAAGGGCAGATTATTCTCTAGAAACACAATGTTTTAATGGGCTATTTTCTGAAAGAAGAAAGTTTGAATGGTTCAAATAGAAGCTGTTAAGTATGCCGGATCAGCAGCATCTATTGTTTCTATCTTGTTTCTTTTATTTTCATGCAGAAAATAAGATATTATATTCTAAGCATACTTGAAACTACAAGGAACCTATACTTTTTTCCATAAGATTTTTTTAGTCTGCTTCTCCTAGCAGGAAGCAAAAGACAAGGCATTACAATTGTGAAGTATGAATTAATTGCTGGACTTTTATAACAAACAGCCTTTCTGAAGCATTTGCTTTGAACTGATTGTCAGTTGGTATAGTCTGTCACTTTGTATTCCGCTTTCAGAAGAAAAGATACCCACGGGCAATTAGAAAATTAAAACCTTAGACAATGGGAATATTTGACCTTTTCTTATCTGTACAATCACACAATTATCATGGGGCTTTTTACCATTTCTCCCAATTGCTATTTGCATTTCTGATTAAGTCTATTTATATGTAGATGAAGCTTTCCAACATTCTGCACAGTATTATCTCTTTCCCACAACTGGATCGGAGAGCTGCTATTCTCTTTCAGAGATTATTCAAACCTAAACAGCAACTCACTTTCATTTTTGCCCTTTGCACATGTGTAGAACACACAGTAGCAATTAAAGTGAGGGAGGATTCAAATATGTAAACTAATGCCCATAATTTTTTGTCAGATAGAAGCTAAAAATGGCTTGAATGAACAACAATCGTGATGGAGTATGGCAAAATATTAGCAGGTTAAAGGAAGGTATATGGAAAGGGCATGCAAATTTTTCCCTTTTAGGTCATGTATCTCTTTCTTTCCATGAATGACTTTAGTTAGCATGCCAAAACAATACTTTCTACACTATTTGCATGAAACAAAATACTGTACTTAGCAAGCAAGCTCCTTAAATGGCTGTCTTTAAAAAAAATGCAAATTCTTTTACATGAGAAAAATGTATAACTTCATCAGGAATATTACAGACAAGTCACAAAAGAAACTGGAAAATATCCCTGTATATGAGTAGATCAAAGAAGGAGGATGCAGAATAATGTGCAAATTACCAAAACATTTTGCTAATTTCTTACAAATGTTTTTCTTGAGATCTTACGAAGAAGTATAGAGCCATACACTGAGAGAGAAATGCAAAATGAATGAATAGCTTTCAGAAAAGTCAGGGGAATATGAATTCGGATAGCTAATATAAGGTGAATTTATTTATTTGTTTGTTTGTTTATTTATTTATTTATCTATCAGATTTCTAAGATTTCCCATAACAATTCTGGTGGATTTCAGTATTAAAAACAGCTCAAAACAATATAGCATATAGAAAAAAAAATCAGTAAACACTGAGGGAGAACCTGAATACAAAAAATTCCCACAAGAAGCTCACAATAGCCTGAGTCCAAGACTTGGGGGAAGAACTAGGTTTTCTGAAGCCCATTTCCATGAAGGAATAGCCCATACAGATCTCTGGGGGAATGCTGTTCCAGAGGGCAGCCATTGTGACAAAAAAAATCTTCTTCCTGGCTCTTTTCAAATGGTATTGTTTAATCAGTGGGATTCAAAGAGTGCCAATCAAACCTTACAGGACAAACAGAAATGATTCCTCAGATAGCTACGCCCCATTCTAAGAAAGGCTTTATAGCTGATTAATAGCACTTAGAATTGTATCCAGAAATTCTATTCAGGAGTTGCAGTAATAGTTGCCCATGCTGCCATTTTTTGGCTAGTTGCACCTTCTGAATGATTTTCAAAGGCAGCCCCATATAGAAAGCAATGCAATAGTCTACACATGAGGTAACTAAGGTGTAAGTGGTTGCCCAAAGGTCCAGGAATGGGTTCAAGCGGCATACAATGAATGTATGCAAAGATTTTCCTGACCACAGGAGTACTGCAACCCCATTCAAGACTAAGGGTAGAAAATGTCTTGGACTGAGTGATCCAAATACCCATAGCTACCTGGGCTTGTTAAGGCCTAGCCTGAGTCTTTTCTCTGCATCCACACCCCTACAGCCTTCAGGCTCTGGGTCAAGGCCTTGACTTGATTCGCTTGGTCAGACAAGGTTCCACAACTGAGTGTAATCAGCATAGTGATAATACTATGACCACAAAGTAATTATGGCCTGGCCCAGCATCAGCACATCATGTAGAGGTTAAGCAGGAGAGGCAAAAGCTCTGTGGTACTCCACAAATCAAAAGCTTTGGGTTCAGTCTTTCCCACCTATCAGCAGTGACTTCAGACTACTGAAAAAAGAGGAGAACAGCCCAATGCGGTGCCTTCCTCCTCTTAATTCCTTTAGGCCAGACATGTCAAACTCGTGACGTCATGTGACATCGTGCAACATATCGGAGCTTTTTCCCCATTGCCGGCAATAGGGTGGGCGTGGTTTCATTGTGACGCGCCTGGCCCGCGGGCCAGCAGTTTGACACCCCTGCTGTAGGCAACCCAGAATCATTAGTAATGAAAGCTGCTAATGCAATGGTTCTCAACCTTTTTAATGCTGCGAACCCCAACCAGTCGTAAGTCGAGGACTACTGAACCGGTTGTAAGTCGAGGACTACTCAACTGGTGCAGCACCATTTGCAGAATGGGACTTTTGGCGGGCTCAGCAGGGCAGAGACAGCCTGGGCAATTCCTATTGGCTTTTGAAAGCCAATAGAATTAGACTCTATTCAAGAGAGTCTATTCTATTGGCTTTCAAAAGCCAATAGAATAAAAGGGGGTAGCACAGCTAAGGAAAAGGGGAAAAAAATGGCGGATTGCGTTGTTTGGCGACCCCCATGAAATGGTCGTTCGACCCCAAATGGGGTCCCGACCCACAGGTTGAGAACCACTGTGCTAATGGATCAAGAAGAGCCAAGATGGCTGCCGCAATCCTATCTTGACTTTCCAAGAGCTTATCAACCAGCACAATTAGTGCTATCTCAGTACTGTGTCCTGGTCTGAAGCCAGACTGAAAAGGGTCTACTATTATTTATTTAAATTTGTAGTAGCACCCAACTCTAAGAAGCTCTGGGTGGCATATAAAACCCAAAAAACCCCAGCAAATCTAATCGAAACATAACACAACTGAAATGTAACACAAACAGTCCAGACTAAAAGAAACATAACACAGCAAGAAACCACAGGTGCCTCAAAAATGGATTAACCTGCAGTTTAAGAGCTTCCTGGAACCCCAGGAGAGAAGGTACTATCCCTATATTGGGGAAGGATTCTGTTCTAGAGGTGAGGCTATGACAGAGAAGGCATGCTTTCTTGGTGCCACAATTGTTAAATAGAACTTGGAGTGCACCCACTCTGATGGAATGAGCTGAGTGGCCACAGACAGATAGTTGCTCAGACATCCAGGCCCTATGCCATGCCTAGATTAATTGTCTATGAAGCTGTTTCCTCCAGGGTCCTCTGAAATCGCCACAAGACTGTCTTCTCAATATCTTTTCCTAGAAAGCCCTTCCTAGGATGCCAGGATTGCAGGGCTTAGTTATTTGCCACAGCTTGGGTTTTTAGGAAGTTAAAAGTTGCCTAGGAATAGCCTGACCTTCACTGCTGTAACAATTTGTATGTGTGTTTGACTTCTAAATTAAGTTAAAAATGCATTCTGCTATAGCAATTGTCTGTTAGCCCAAATATCTGAGTAGATGGAAAGGGCTCAAAAGGAGCATTTTGACTGTGGGCCAAACAATGGATATGACATTAATTCCATTTGCCCTTGAGCAGGAGTAGCCAGTGCTGAGATCCAATCTTGACTGGAACTCTTTTGCCACCATGGAAGGTCCACGAAAAGACATTTGTATATTGCTGTAATTATTATTACAGAGTGCAGAACTGAGCAGCATTTATCTGGAAGCAGATGAAGTCAGTTTAGTTCAGTAACAGGACAGACAACATTATGAAGTATTGATTTGTTGTACTTGACTCATTTTTGCAGAGCGTTCTTTTTCCTTTTCCCTATTATTTTGACTTCATTAATTCTGCATGGTTGTTTTAGCTGACTGGGCTGAACTGCCTTCTAATTGAGGGACTCTAAATGACACTCCTAAGAGAAGGAGCTGGAATCCTTGTTTTCAGTATCCTCTATAAGCCATTTTTTTGGGCAACAGTAGTTGAAAGTGATGTTTATTTTCGCCCTTCTTACAGCTTGCAGAGGTTTGGTATATATGCTTTCCCAGATGAAACAAGGTCCAGTTCTTTATAGGGAACTGTGTGAGGCTCAGGACACGCAATAAGAGTGATGAACAGATGCGTCCCAAAGAGACCTTGGGGACAGATTTAGGGGAGCATGGGGGGGAAAAAAGTAACATCAGTTTTACTGGAAGTTGTTGACTGACGCCATATGAAAATCCCTGCATCTGTAGGAGCATTCAGAAGTTAAGATGACCATGTCAAAAACAAGCCTCAGATTTTCATGCTTCCTCGCCCACCTCGTCTTATGGTGTTACCACAAATCAGCAATTAGGACCACTCTGTTCTATATTCTACTAGAATTAGTTGATCAATGTACTATAAACTAGAATTTATCTTAACTGATTTATTAAAGCAAGCGAACACCATAGTCCATGTTTAAAAATTGCTTGGTTTAAGCCATGGTTAAGATAACTCCCCACTTGTCTGGTTTAGAGAAAACAATAAGCTGCCATTAATAATGTTTCTAAGTTTCTAAGCTTTTCCCTTTGGCTGCTTCGGAGAACAGAATGGGGAAGTGTGAATGGAGCCACCTAAAGACATGTTTTTGTTATGATACAGTAAACAATTAGTATGTAATCATCAGATCATGTCTGAATACAGTTATTGGATCAGAGCTAATGAGCATGGTGCTTTGTATATTATTTATTTACTTATGCCCACAGTGGAGATTTTCATTAACTCTTCTGTGTAACTGAAAATTGGGTCTACTGTTGGATTTATAACACTGATTTCATAATTATCATATTGAGATGGATTATAATGTTGCCCTAAAAAGTATCACATATTGAGTTTTAAATTACAATTTTCTCAATTCACTAAGTTTAGAAAATTTTACATAATTTCACATAGATTTAAATTCTGTTACTGTATATTTTGGGTGTGGAAGTACAGTAAAGATGCATGTTCTTCTCTAGATCCAATTAGATTACATTCCAGATAATCACACTGAAATTCCATAACTCCCTAGTGTTTTTTAACACACACACACACACACACACAAATTATATATGTGTGTGTATGTATATGTATATATGTGTGTATATATATGTGTGTGTATTCCTTACTATATCATCCTTTATATAAAAAGACAAATGACAATATACTAAGGATAACATATATAACAATTGTTAAGCCTAGCAAAACATGATGCAATACTTGTAATAATATAACTTAAATTGTGGTTGTTTAAGGGGAAATGTATATTCTTTAGATGACTTGCAATTGTGTGTTAGAATGCCACTTATCCCATGGGGTATATAGTTAAGAACAATTAATGCATTAGGCACAATTGGGGTGGGAAAAGGTTTGCACTTTAAATAGGTCTGGACTGATCATTTTATTTATTACAGTGATTTATATACTGCCTTCTTGTCAGACTCTAAATATCTTACAATATTAAAATAACAGAACACCATACAACAAAATATAAAATTATGGTTGTGGTTGCTGTTGTTATTCCTCAGCCATCACTCTTTTTCAGTAATATAGTTAAAAGAATATTATTATGAAGTAATCCTTTGCACCAGATAAGCATAATTTGAAGTATATGTAGATTTATTTCATTTTCAAAAAATATTATGGTGTAATAACTATTAATTCTTCAACATTAGGGAAGATTTGGCTTAATGCTTATAATTTACAGTACTTTACAATTTGTACACATACAAGTGAAAGAGATTTTAAAAGTCAGATGCCACACCATGAACATCATTAGGTGGACTATTTTCTTTTTGTAATTTAGATCCTTCTGTTGAACATTTGAAAATATATTCTAGAGACAGATGACATGTTAACAAAATCATTTCATGGTTGAATGTCTTCTTGGTATGATTTATCTTTATCTGAAGGCACTGGAGGTCCTTATCTGGGAGATTTATGAGCTAGCCAAAAATCTATTTTGATGAAAGAGAATGTGAGTATTTATTGAAAAGTAAATTCTTAGTCTTGATGAGAAAGGATCTGCCTGATTCATAAAACTGATTTGGGGGGGAGGGGAGGAATATAATTAAGAAGAAAATCACTTATAACTATAACTAACCATAAGCAGAGAGCAAATGATTTGAGATGAAGCTAGTTCATAAAAGAAGAAAAAAATGCTGTTTTCCTCCTTAGTGCAACCTAAGAACATTGCCTACTTTACCTGTTTATTGCTATATAAGCTATGGTACTATGGTTTCTCTCCAACTAATTTCCCAGAACAATATGTCATCCAGAGTACAAGAATGCAAAAGATCAGAAATGATGAAATTTGTTCTACAGGATCACCTGAATTTCAGCAGGATATTAATTCAAATCCTTTAGCAAGAATGATAGTGCTCTACTGGTAGTATAAATACACATTCCAAACTTGTTTAGATCTTAAAAATGAGAAAGTTCAATCCTTGATTATAATGTCACAGGGTGATAAATTGTGAGATAGATATTAATACTAATACTTCTGTGTCGGAGGCACTGAAGTGGTTCCATGGCGAAAGGATTTATCAGTGATATCACCATTGCACAGGAGATGCCCAGCTGGGGGTTCCTTTCATGTCCCCGTGAAGGTGCCCACCAAAGTGGTACCCATTTATTTACTTATGGTCGCCTACTTTTGAACCTCTGGGATGGCAGGAGCTGGAGCATATGACAGGCGCTCACACACACACAGACACGCCCCACAGCAGCAATAGGTCTCGAACATAAGTCTGCTCATCATCAGCTCAGTGTTCTAACCTCATGGATACCATGCTCCAGATAGATAGATAGATAGATAGATAGATAGATAGATAGATAGATAGATAGATAGATAGATAGATAAATAGATAATCATTCCTGAAACAATAACATCAAACAGAACCACACAAGAAGCACTGCCAGATGAGCTAATTCTACTGTACTGTAAAGTTACATTAATAGAATCTGGCAAATCTGAAAGTATACTTCTGCCCTCCCCGCCCCATCCCCTTTACAGCTCACAAAACTAGAGCACTTTCTTTCTGAGATTCTTGCCCCAGCCACGTTCCTATTGCCTTTTATCTGACCAGTCCCTCAGCTGTATTTTCTTTCCCTGTCTCCCACATACCATTCCAAGGGTTTACCTGATGGAAGAGTACAGCACTAAAGCTGCATATTTTGTTGGCCTTCAGCAAGAGTTCCAGGACCACTCTTAAGTGTGCTAAGGTTTGCCAATTGTATTGGACAGCAATGCTTGCATGAAGAAATCGCTAAGCTCTTAATGTGCTTGAGATACAAACTGTATAGGAGACAAAATGCAGATATCAGGTGGATTCACCTCAGCTTTGATACAAGAACTTCAGTGGAAGATTATACATTGCTGGCACTCAGTTTCAGTCAGATTAGGATATATATACATCATAATTATTCTTCCAAATATTGGAAATGGTGTCTGTAAAAACCTTTCATAGTGTTGGTCATATGATTAAGTTATATGTTCTGATGAGGTAAGTGTTTTAGTAAGGTAAGTGTTATTACCAAAGATTTGAATGTTCCCCAGAGTTATTGCATTTATTAACAGGATTAAACCTTATGTTTAAAAACAAGGAAATTTTAAAAGGCAATAAATAATAAATAAATAAGCTTTAATATAAAGTATGTGTTATTTTACTAAAATAATATCTGCATTATCCTGAAAAACCTCTATAGACTGTGCAAAAGAAACAATCAACCAGCCAAAAAGGGAACAAAAAAACCCAAGCACCTCTCCACTAATCAACACCCAGATCAGCATAGATCAGACATGTCAAACTCGCAACGTCACGTGACGTTGCGCAATGTATTGGAGCTTTTTTGCCATTGCCGGCAATGGGGTGGGCGTGGTTTCCTGATGATGCATCTGGCCTGCGGGGTGGCAGTTTGACACCCCTGGCATAGATTAACTCCAAGATTAACATCAGACCAACAGTCAAGTAAACAATACCCCAATCAAGGAACTACCAAACAAGCCAACAGTAAACAGCCTAACCAAAGAACCTCTAGGACCTCTCCCACCAACACTGACAGGGCAAGCCACTAGAACAGGGGTCTTCAAACTTGGTCCTTTTATGACTTCTGGACTTCAACTCCCAGAATTCCTCAGCCAGGCATACTGGCTGAGGAATTCTGGGAGTTGAAGTCCAGAAGTCATAAAAGGGCCAAGTTTGAAGACCCCTGCACTAGAATATAAACTGAGAGCATATATATATATGCTGTTTTCTGAGGTTTTCGCGGGTGTTTGTATGTAGGTCTTTGGTTGTTCGGGTTTTCTCCCGCATAAAATTGGAAGTGTCTTGGCGACGTTTCGACGAAGTCCCGTGGGTGGGACTTCGTCGTGGGTGGGACATGACGTGGGACTTCATCAAACCTCAGAAAACAAATATATATATATATATATATATGTAGGTCTTTGGTTGTTCGGGTTTTCTCCCGCGTAAAATTGGAAGTGTCTTGGCGACGTTTCGAAGAAGTCCCATTCGTCATCTTCAGGCTGGTGCTTTCAGCTTCGTGCTTTGAGCAGCAATGTGTGGTCTTAGCTGTTTATTCCCTTTAACTGCCAGTGGGGGTATGAACTGATTGGGTGGGAGCTTGGCTGTGTTCTGATTGGGTGGAGGTGTGTTCTGAATGGTTAGGGGCTTGGCTGTGCTCTGATTGGCTGGGGGATTGTTCTGTTTGGTTGTGCTCAGGTTAGTCTGAGTTGCAGAGGGGTTTAAGATTTTGGGCTGCCTTGCTATTTTCTGGCTTCGCGTTCGTGGTCGTGCCTCCTCTTCATGGAGGGTGTCAGTTTGCTTCATGTATGGATTGGAGGGGTTTAAAGTGGCTAATGATGATGCAGCTGTGGTCTGGCTTCTGGTTTGTGCTGCATCATTAGCCACTTTAAACCCCTACAATCCATACATGAAGCAAACTGACACCCTCCATGAAGAGGAGGCACGACCACGAACGTGAAGCCAGAAAATAGCAAGGCAGCCCAAAATCTTAAACCCCTCTGCAACTCAGACTAACCTGAGCACAACCAAACAGAACACTCCCCCAGCCAATCAGAGCACAGCCAAGCCCCTAACCATTCAGAACACACCTCCACCAAATCAGAACACAGCCAAGCTCCCACCCAATCAGTTCATACCCCCACTGGCAGTTAAAAGGAATAAACAGCTAAGACCACACATTGCTGCTCAAAGCACGAAGCTGAAAGCACCAGCCTGAAGATGACGAATGGGACTTCGTCAAAACATCGCCAAGACACTTCCAATTTTACGCGGGAGAAAACCCAAACAACCAAAGACCTACCTTCAAATACCCGCGAAAACCTCAGAAAACATATATATATGCTGCTCAAAGCACGAAGCTGAAAGCACCAGCCTGAAGATGACGAATGGGACTTCGTCGAAACGTCGCCAAGACACTTCCAATTTTACGCGGGAGAAAACCCGAACAACCAAAGACCTACATATATATATATATATATATATATATATATATATATATATATATATACACACTGTATATATAATTATGCTAAAAATGCGAATCCTGGGTAAATCCATACCATAAAATAATCTGAACACCAGGATAGTACTAAAACAAAACTGTTTCATATAAAAGCTAAGCCTTTCGTCGGTCAACAATACCGACATCATCAGAGCGTAATGCAAGATTGCTGGGAGTCCTTCTTATGCTGCCGGGTAGCTCTGCGCTCGGCCCCTTGACCTAGTTACTGGTCCATCAATTCTCTCTATCTGGTTTCTTAAACGGCCCACGTTCTTTACTATGTTAGTGCCCTCCGAGGTTGCTGTTTCCTTTTTCCTGGATCTAACCGCTCTCTGTTTCTGCTCACTTACTCCCACATCTGTCATCCTTTCTAGTTCTGTTCCAGGGTCTGTCCGACATTCCTTGGTTAGACTGTGCTTGTATACATTCGGGGGAGAGGTGTATTAAGCGGATCCGGACGCCTATCGTCACAATCTCTGGTGGCTGCATTCCTGCATATGTTCTTCCAGCCAAGGACGTTGCTTTCCTCTACGGGTGTCCGTGAGTTTGCTGTACCACTTCTAGTTGTCCCCCTCCTCTTGAGGTTCTTTGTTGTTTGATCACATGTTGGGTTTCTCAATCCTCCTTCACCGTTTGTCAGTTCTTTTGCCCTTTTTGGGGCGCGTACAAGGTCCCACGATATCACTTTCCATCGTTGATCTATGTTTTGCTTTCTTGTTCATTTTGGTAGAATAACTCGTCTCTCCCCTCATGTTAGCGGGGATCGTGGAGTGGGTATCCCATGGGTTGTCGTCCAGCCATCCTTGTTGTTCACCCCCATCATTATTTTTCCTTTTCATGGGGTAAGTTAAAAGATGTATATCTGGGGTATCTAGGGGGGGTTATTTCTTGTTCCTTCTCTGTTCCCCTTGTAGGTTCCTTGTCACATAGATGGGCTAGAGATTGTGACGATAGGTGTCCGGATCCGCTTAATACACTGCCTAGTGTATTAAATCACTGCCTAGTATGTAAACTGCCCAGGTTCGAATCCCATAAAAGGTGTGGCTAACTGATGAGAGCAGAATGAGCTCGAAATGGCCATATTAGTCTCCCAACTTAATTCTTTAACTCTTTGTCAAGAAAAAAAAAAAGAAATCTGGATTTGTAAATGTTTTGCAGTAGTGACTTGAGCCTGCTTAATGCCCCTAGTTGGGGGCTGCAAGGCAAAAGAGAATTCCACAAGATCTAAAACTAAAGACATAGAGTCTTATCTGACTGTTATTTTTTCCTCTCATAGTTAGCTCCCTAAAGACATATGCTGCAGTTTTCCAGCATGTGTCAATCATTGCGGAGACAAAAATGTTTTTGAACACCCACTATTTCTTTCATGATAGTATGAAATGTGTGACAGATGCAGCTGACACTTAGAATCCCACCCTCTTTGCTTTCTTAATGTTTCCTGCTTCACTAATCATGGTTGACTCAGTACTCATCTACATATCATTCAGCTAATGATACCTTTATTTATTCCACTATATAGGACTGGTCCCTGATCATATCCTTGTTTTCTTTTAATCTGTAGTACAGGTAATGATCTACTATCTTGCCCAGTTCTGCATAGTCAATCCTTTATAAGTGCTCCTCCACTTTTACACTATCCTGATAGTAAATACTATGAACACTACAATTTGCAAAGCATCTTGAACATAAAGCATGAGGCTGATGACAAGGAATCTTGAGTGATTCATTGACTGATTTTGTGTCATCAAGTTGTTTTAAGACTTCTTGTGACCAATTGCAATAGATAGATTTTCTTTATGACAATTTGTCCCTAGTCTGTTCTTTCAGATCTTCCAACAATGTATCCATCATCACTGTAACTAAGTCCATTCCCTTGCTGCTGACTGTCCCTCTCTTTCTTTCCACCTGTCCCAGCATCAAGGCCTTCTCCTCCAGAGGATTAAGTCTGTCATAATGTATCCAAAGTAGGATAATTTGAGTTTGGCCATTTGTGCCTTAAGGGAGAAATCTAGGTTCATTTTGGATTGATCTTTAGATCTCTGTGCTGATCCAATTTCAGTCCCTGTCATCTCCTGATTCAAGTGTTTTCTACAGTAATAATAATAATAATAGGACTTGTATGGATGCTGCCATAACCCAGGAGAGTTGCTAATTGGAGTAGATTTTGATAAACTAGATTGACCCTTCATTTAGTCCATGATAATTTCATACTGAAATTAGCAGTAGTAGTAATGACCTTGCTGTTAGATGCCTAGAAAAAAACATTACTTAATTGGTGCTTCCCCTATCTGTCTCTTTTTTTAATGTGGCACTTTTCCAAAGCAGATAAGGTAAATTCTGTCTTGTTTCTTTCTGTTGTTACCATAACTGCTGCTTCCTAAAATGTTTAAGAAAAAGCTGAGTGTGCCCATCTTTCTTATGGCCTCCCTGAATCAAATGCAGTGAGATCTAGACTCTCAGGGAAGCATCATATATAAAATGGCTCTTGCCACTCATAGATTCACAGTTTTAAACAGGAGCTGAGTTATCTGCTGGAATTGATCTGTGAATCCATATGTAGTCCTTTTTCTACCTTATGTATCCTCATGATACTTCAGCCAGCCAATTCCTACATAAATTATTACTGTTCAGAAGCCATTCTATAAATAAGTACAAGCTGCTACGATACAGTAACCACAAATTTGTTTTGCTCTAGTGAAACATAGTCTGCCGACAAGGTCAGGCCCTTGCAGTATGCGTGCAGCCAAGTGGTGAAGGACACATCTAACATCCTGAGAGGTGACGTACAGGCAGCTGCTATTGCCAGCCTTAAGATAGATTGGCTCTGCATTGGCTGCTTTGTGGGATTGATGGCCCTCACCACTAGGAGGCAGAATGAAACTGTTCTGGGCCCCTTTCTCATGGGAAGTGACCTCATGGCATCATTGGGGATAGAAAGAAAGGTAGACTTAGATTTAAATAGATTTAAAAAGTAGGCTTAAAATTAGATCTGATCTTTGCTGTAATGCAGTATCTGTACAGTGGTATCCAGGAGTCCAACATTGCTCCCTGGCCCTAAAACTTTTCTGAGTCTCATAAACTTATAGCAGCATAAGAGGAAAACATATCCATGGCTCCCCATCCCCAAATCCCAACTGTCTGATCTCATCAAAAGTCCTAAACTAGATCTATTGATTATGATAATTTTGTCTGGTGTCTTCCTTCCACCGAATTAAACTGAACGGGGCAGAATGGATTTTTCTAGCCACAATTGTTTATGTCTTTCTTTAAATATGGTCTTAAGCATACATTAACACATGCAGGGACAGTATTTTTTTTTTAGTTACGTCCCATTACTCTCCTATTCCTCCCCTTGCTCCAACATTTTCTTTGATATCAATAGATGCAGTTTTTGCAGTTTATCATTTTTATTCTACTCTTTCAGTTTCTTGAAATAAATTGCTAGGACTATAAAACTGTGAGAGGGTGGGATGAAACCTAAATGATCAGGGAAACAAATAGTTCTGTATGTTTGGGAAGCACAGCTTATATCTCATCCTTACTATCTCATTTATATCTTATCCTTACTAATGATGGTTGAAATGTTATGAATACCTTATTAGCTAAACTCAACCTAGATAGATTTCTGCTCTTCTAAACCATTTCGGGGGAAAGCCTTCCAATAGAGAGGAAAAAATAAAACATCATCATTAAAGGAAGTACTTTGTTGCCTTGGAAACAATGTGAGAACAGTGACATCAGCAACAATTATGTGTAATTTTTAGCTTTAGTTTATCACCAAGGTAACCAAAGCAAGTTCTTCTACTTGAAAATGTTCCAGAATGCCTTGGGTAGAAGTGAGGAAAGCAGGAAGCATAGAGCTAAAGATGATGCTTGTATGACATTCTTTGAAGATGATTCATTGCTTAATTACTCAGAGCAGAAACTTGGCAGCTGGCTTGTGTGAACTAGCTCTCCAAAAAATAGGGTGAATGTGATCTGGCAGTTTTTATATGTGACATTTGATCTATGACAGTTCATTCAAGCAGGCATGCTTTTATCAATTGATTTTGCAATAACAAACATGCATGCATGCAGTGTTTTCAATTCTGAAAGGAAGTCTTGAACATTTGAGTTATGCCTACTAATTGGGAGACTGGTGGTCACCCAGCAATTCTGAATAAAGGGTGAGTTTTGTTTGTAGGCTCCATTGTTCAGGTGGAGAAGAAGCTAAATGCTGGATGGTCACATGTGGACGTGACTGTTTAAGCTAAGTTTCTCATATGTATTCAGAAATATGGAAGCCATTATGGGATATTTCATCTTGATGCACTTTCAATTACATTGACAACTGCAGATCAGATGAGATACCATACCTGCGTGTTGCACCTATACAGTTTATTTTGTTTACTTTTTTCTCTTAAAACTATTCTATCTAATACAATAGAATTAATCCAATCAAATTCCATTTAATACAGTGGAATTCTATCTAATATTCTATGTAATACACATTGCAGAATGTATTATACACAATGTATATACTTATTCTCATTTACACATACACGCACATGCATTTTTCTTAATATGTATCTGAATGTTATTCACACGCATACACACACACCACTTCATTAAAAGAGAAGTGTGAATATTGGCATCTAATTTTGTCCATAGTTCTTGATTTGAGGAACTGCAAATCAAGTGAATTTGCATGAAAAAGTCAAAGGAATTAGTCCCTTGTTGTCAGGAGGTGTACATCTTGGAAGCATTGTCTCTTATGTGACTATTTTCTATGTCTGAGTGGAATAGAATGTTGTTTGTGGTTAGTAATTCATCACACTTGAAAGTGCCATCTTACCTAATTATATAGTGGAATATTCTAAATGCTACATTTCCTTGCCAGGTAGCATGTATACCAATAATAATAATAATAATGGGATATAAAAACAATATATTAATTTATGATGAATACATGGATATGAGAAATTCTTTAGACTGATTTCTGGCTCTCCCAGAGAGTTTTAATTTTAGTTGCTTCAGTAGCTCCATGAAAAAGCAAAACGTTATCCTACACAGGAAAGCATAAAGTTAAAATAGTTTAAATGTGTGTTATGAAGCTTGTCCACGGAGAACCAAATTGTGTTTATTCATCTAGTTCTTGAATTATTTGTACAGTGCACCTTTCTTCCTACCTTGATTGAAAATAGCTAATAACAAAAATTAATCATGGAAAGAAAATAACTTGTAAGATTCAGCATAAGGCTAATAAAACCTTGTAAGCTGCCAAATTCCTGAAATTTGTGGCTCATGAATTCATTAAAAAGGTTGACATTGATGCTGATCCAAGTGTTTGAACAGTTTTTCAATCCCATACCAAGCAGTTTTAAATTGTGCTTTAGGGGACTCACGTTTTATTTGGAAGTAATGTACTCTTGTTTACTTGCACTCATGTTTTACTTGGAAGTAAATCCAATACTTTGCTCTTGATACAGATATTTATGATTTTCCCATCAGCCTAGATGCTTTAACTACATTGCTTGAAGTTTAACCTATTGCTATGTGAACAATCATATTAATGCACTATCCTAATAACCTTTTCTAATGAAAAAGGAAACTTGTTTTCTAAACATTATTTTGCTTATACAAAATGAACTTGCACTACTTTGCTTAATGCTTTTTTCTTTTTGAAAGAAAAAAGTGATTTATCAATTGCTTTGTCTTTAAAATCAGAATGTGTCCTGCAAAATTGTGCAATTGAAATATGGGCTGGAATAGTTTCCTGCTTATCTGTGTGGAACCTGCCAAACATGTCAGCTTAGGAAACTTGTTTAAACATTCCTATTTTTTAAAAAAAAAATCTGTCCTGTATCTTTACTCTCCCTTTCTCCTACTTTGCCCCTACTTTTCTAGTTCCAACTTTTGCTGCTGCAAATATTCTCACTTGTCTATCAAAAAAAAAATTTTTTTTAAGACTAATACAAGCGTTTGAACTCTGGCTAAGGAGTGTGTGTCAGGGTGTGTGTGTGTGTGTGTGTGTGTGTGTGTGTGTGTGAGAGAGAGAGAGAGAGAGAGAGAGAGAGAGAGAGAGAGAGAGAGAGAGAGAATGTGTATAAATCACTTATGTCATGAGGGGGATACTACAAATGTATAACTTAAATAGTTTGTCTGTATTCTAAAATAATTATTTTTTATTTTAAAGAAATGAAACATAAGCTATTTTTCCCTTGAATCAGGACTATTAATAGTTACCCAGAGGACCCTCTTAGGGAATGAATCTAACTTTTAAGCAGGAGTATGGAAGCTGAATACCTATTCTGGATGTAAACTTGTTCAAATATGTACAGTACTTGTAAAATAAGTGGGATTTATATATAAACCACTTACATACTTTTATTTTCTCAGGGACACTGATTCCAGTATATAGTGAAAGCACTTTGAATGTCAGGCTTACTTTAAAAAAAAATTAAATATATGTTTTTAAATAGCTATACATATTGATGAATCAGTTATTTTTATTTTAAAGCTTTCACTTGTGGATAATTGATTTTCCTTCAGATTAGGTGGATCATGGTAAATCATTTTCCTGAAATATCTCTATAAAACACTCAGTATGACTGTAAATTATCCAGCTGTAATGCTGGGGAAAGTGATGGCTATTTACTGTTGGCCAATGAAGAGAAGAAGATGGGGATGCACACATGCTAACTTGAAGCAGTCACATGATCTTATGTAAAAGTACAATTTATACAATCTTACCTAGTGAAGGTGTTTAATATAGAGAAATAGGATCCCGAATGTTTTGTACAGTCACTAAATCATTTAATAAACTTCTTTCTCCCAGGATCCCTTCCCATTTAAAAAAATTATGGATGACCCCAAAAGAGCTTTTGATTATTTTTGATTGGGTTATATTTATCAATATTTATCATATTGAGAATTAAAACTTACAGATTCCTAGAATATTTATTGAATCATGTAAAATATATTAATATAAATATTTTTCATGATTCTATAATTTAAACAAATAGAAATAACATTGAGAAGAGGGACATTGTTTTACATTTTTGCAAATATCTTCAATAACTAGCAAATAATTTAGATTTTGTGGACCGCTATGAGGGTCTTGGATGACACTTTAAGAAATACAGTACAATAGCATTACTTCTAGTTCAGTGCTGGTTAGTGATTTGTCATCATTCCAGTAATAGCCAAACTAATAAAGAGCGGTGGTATACACTCTCAGTTGTGGGTCATGCAACTACAAAATGATGTACAAATTGGAGAAAGGACTGACTATAAACCACCTTGAGCTGCTTGAGGAAATAGTAATTCAGGGAGAATAGGTAGTGTTAAGTCCTTGAAGCGAAGGCGAAGAAAGAGGACACATCTTCTATAGAACTCTCTTTATTGTGCTTCAGCCAAAACTCCAACATGAGCAGAGGCACACAGGCCTCCTTTTATATGCCCAGATCCCTGGACAACATGGCTACATAATCAGGCACTTTTAGTGCCTTGTGCACACGCTCAAAGCCGGCACCACTCAGTCTGGTCCCGGGCAGCTTTTGCAAAGCCCGGGACTCTTGCAACATCCCGAGCCTGCATTTGCAGGCTCCGGACACAACACCCCTCCCCCCTAGTTTGGAACAATCCTGACATCCAAACATGGGAGGACTTCCTTCATGTTGCCACCACCCACAACTTCCTATTCTTGTTTTTCTTACCACAATACACTTAAAATCATAAGCAAAACAAAACACAACATTACAAAAATTTCTTAAGGATAGTACCCCTTGTAGCTGGATAGCAATTTTACAAAGTCTGAAAGATTTTGGGCGGGGCACTTGGCCCTTTGTGACCTCCTTGGACTGGGAGAGTTACCTAGGTCCCTTCCTTTGCCCACTAAGTTAGGCGAGCCAGGACATTGCTGCCCACTTGCTTCAGGAGACCCTGGTGTTGTTGCCTGACCTACCTGCTCACCTGCCAGGCTCAGTAGGTCAGGGCTTGGCTGGCCCCAGTACCTGGTTGATCTGCCTCTCTGCAGATTGGCTGAGCCCTCTACACACACACCAACATCCCTTGGAAGGGTGGTAGTCCCCAGATCCACAATGGACCCTTCTTGGGAGCACTGTCCCTCTGATGCCATGCCAGGCAATGGATAGTCAGGGGTGGCTACATTCCTCCAGTATCCCGTGGACCCCAATGTGGTGACAGTGGTGCCAGAGTCATGAGTAGCCTCTCTGTTTGCCCCCCTTACAGAGGACCTCCTTCTGGAAGCAATTGCAGAATTGAGCCTGCTCCCTTGTTGTGTTGTCAGTTCTTGCGCATTATGTGAGTTATGTGGATACCCCCAGTCAGTCTCCCTGTCTGGAGTGTTACTGGTTCTGGGTGAAATATGTGGATGCCCCCGGGGTGACTCCCTGGCTGGAGTACACATGGGTGTATGGAGTAATTCTCTGCCCCATGACTTCCTGTTCGGAGCATTTGCAGAATCTTGAGATGGGGGATCAATGATCTCCTCAGTCGCCAGTAATGGCTGCTGACATTGATCCTCAGAATGCACTCTATAACCTTCCCCCCCAGTGCAGAACCAGGAGTAGAAGGGTGTAAATCCAGCCTCACACGCAGCTGATCTATGTGCCGCTGAAGAATGTGGCCGTCTTCCAAGGACACTTCATAGGACAGAGGCCCAGAGGCCTTGCAGATGACAGCTGGTACCCATGGATAACCTGGCCCGTAGTTCCAAGTCCAAACTGGGGCACCTACTTGCAGGCTCCTCAGTGCCCGAGGATGCGACCCTTGAGACACCACCCAGTCTGGGTGCAGTCTGTCCAGTTTAGTGATGAGCCTGCGACCCCAGCAAAGTTCAGCAGGGCTCTTTCCGGTGGCAGTGCAAGGTGTGGTGCAATGTGCAAGAAGAAAGTTTGCTAACCTGTGATGCCAGTCACCATAAGTCAGTCTCTTGAGGGTATCCTTGGTGGTGCGCACCATACGCTCAGCCATCCCGTTGGTGGAAGGGTGGAAGGGAGCTGAAGTTGTGTGGTGGATCAAGTTGGCCTGAAGAAAAGCCTGGAACTCAGAAGTGAATTGAGGACCGTTATCTGAAACCAGAATATCTGGAAGGCCATGAGCAGCAAAAATACCTTTCAGCACCTGGATAGTCTTGGCAATAGTAGTGGAGGTCATAGGAACAACCTCTAGCCACCTGGAATGGCTATCAACAACAACTAGGAAGAATTGCTCCTGAAAGGGCCCAGTGTAATCTATATGTACCCTAGACCAAGGGATGTGACTCACTACCGGTACTAGATAAGCATGTTGCTGTAATGCCTTATTCAGTGTGCACTTGTAATCTGCACAAATGCATATGTCTCCCTTAGCCTTAAGAGGCGTTACTATTGGGGTCTCCCAAGGACTGGAATCTACAGGTTCTAAAATGCCCTGCTGGAGCAATTTGTCCAATTCAGTAAAATGGCTGATCACCCTGCCGCTTCAAAATCCAGTAATTGTTGATATTTGAAGCATCTCTAATGATTTCAAAAATCATGCATCCAAATTCACAGCAAATCTCACCTTGGCTCTTCTGCTTATTTAAGTCAGCTGCTGATTGGATCAATCTCTAGTAGCAGATGTTGATATTCAGTGCAGTTAATTGTCTCCCTTTCTAAACATCATGGTTTTCTCCAATAATGGACTCTGCATTTAGAAGTCTAGCTTCTTTGTTTGGCCTTTCATCTCAACAATTGATGTTTCTGTATTAATGAAATCATGTTTTTATCTATCAAACCTTTAAAGACATTTGAAAAAGTGTTCAGTGCAGTGATTCCCATCATCACTGCATTTGCCAACAGTAAATCTATTAACAGTGACCTGTAATTAGGTTCACATCTTAATCTACAGGACAAATGGTATGCAGGGAACTGTAGAACTAGCCTTGATAGTGAAAAGAATGATCCATTTGGTCTTCCCAGCTATGACTTTGAAAATGGGCTCAATGACAAAAAATAGGTAAAATTTAATAGGTTAAAATATTTCTTTTCTTCCTGTTGAGGAGAAAGGTGGAAGCATGCGTATCTATAGATAACTTGGTTTTTAAAATATATTTGCATTCCACCATACATAGTCATAGAGTATATCTTAAACTTAGCTAGTGACGGGGTATTACATGGATGGTGACCCTAATTTCATTCTTGGAACAACAACAAAATGGTGTCTCTCTGCAGACATTTTTGTGTCCTTAAACAGTGTTATCTTATAGCTTTTATTGCTTATCCCACATTGGTTCCACAGTTCCATAATTCTCATGTGCTTCCTTTTGTCATACGGGAAGTCACAATGCTTCACTAGCTGAAATATATATATATAGTTTTCTCTTGAACCTGTGGAGGTCTATCAAGGAATGGAAAGTTATAAAAAAGAAGGGCTTGAAAATATACCTGTAGAGAAGAAGTTCTGAAACCAACCATAACATATTGGGCAGGAATTTGACCTCTGATATCCTGTGCTCCTTTCCCTTAAGTGCATGCAACCATGCCCAAAGCCAGACATCTATTGAATATGGTAAAGTTATGAGGAAGAACATTTTGCCAAATCATTGCTCTTGACTGGAAATATTATGAAGAAAAGCTTTGGTAGTGTTATGTCCTGGGCCTGCTGAGTCATTCAGCAGGTGCAGAAAGCAGCAGAAAGGCCCGGGCAGACCACGTGGATGCCTGGGACCAGGCAGGCTGTCTCCATCCTATTGCATACGTGCAAGGCGGGAAAAATATGTTGCATTGATTGGTTGACACTGTCCCTGCAAAGGGGTATAAAAGGAATCTGCACCATTTTGTTTTGGTTCTGTTGTGATCTGAATAAAGAAAAGACTGTTTGTTACTCCTGCCTCGTCTCAATGCCTTTTACTTGGAAACAGAACATTGGCGACGAAGGTGGGATTTGCTGCAAGGGAAATAATGAAAAGAAGATAGGCTGACTCACCACAGAAGGCCTGAAGTGCTGGGAAGTTCAGCGTCCAGAGGGTGCGACTCTGCCTGCCAGTACGAGAACACTGGAGGAGAGCTCGGCAAAAGGGACCCCTTGCAGCACGAGGCGTTGACAAGGCCACTGGGAAGTAACAATGTCCAAGCTAGGCCGTCTGTCAGAATTTGACACAGCTCACCTGGAACGTAGGAGTTCTTACGTGGCCCGGGTAGAGAACTACTTTCGGGTAAACCAAATCCGAGAAGACGGTCTTAAAGCTTCTATGCTATTGTGTGTCTGTGGGCAAGAGACTTTCGATATTGCAGAGAATTTGATCACCCCAGCATCTCTTGAATCCATTGCTTATGCTGAGCTGAAAAGGATGCTGCGAGAACATTTTGAACCAAAGCTTTTGGTGATTGCATGGCGACACGCATTTGAGCAGAGGGATCAGAGGCCTGGTGAGTCTGCTGCGGACTTTATTGCTATGTTAAGCAGCTAGGCCATGCAAATTTAAGGACCTGGAAGAGATCGTTTGGGATCGTTTAGTTTGTGGACTGAGAAGTCGTGAGTTGCAACAGAAGATCTTCGCAAAGAAAGATGTTTTGTTCCAAGATGTGTTGAGAGAAATTTCAGCTGAAGAAGCAGCGGGTGGAGCTGTGAAGGCCTTGTGGCTTGCCAAGAATCCTCCAACTTCGATCGCCGTCCATCAAGAGGTCGCTCGAGAAGTATCCAAACAGGATCCAGAGATGGAGGTGGACCGTCTAAAGCAGCCAGCGGAAAGAAGGCCTCAAGAGTGTAAAGACAAAGCAACCTCATTCCCTCGGTGTTTCGGATGTGGAGGACACCACAAGCGCTCCAATTGCCGTTTCCGCTCTGCCATTTGCTGAGGATGTGGTAGGCAAGGCCACATTGCCTCCGTCTGTTCGGGTCACCAGAAGGACCAGTCTTTGGAAGAATTGCTTCAGAAAGGTACCAGGGTCCCCAGCCAGAACAGGGTAGGTTTTTGCGCGTCCCATAGAAGCATTTTTAAAACCGGGGCCCATAGGCCGCTTAGGAAGAAGCTTCACATTGACATGAAGTTGCAAGGGGTTCCCTTATCGATGGAGTTGGACACAGGGTCCGCTTTATCGATCATTCTCAAGACACCTTCAAAAAGAATTGTAGTAGAAGTGGCCTATGAGTTAAACTCAGGCCATCAAATTTAATTCTTACTGATTTCCAGAATTCCTGAGTCAACGTGAAGGGGGAGGCCACGCTCAAGGTGCAGCATAGGAATTTTGAAGGGTTGTTAGATGTGGTGATAGTTGGGGGTGATCACACGAGTCTTATTGGACTCGATTGGTTCGAGGCCCTTGGGATCCAAGTGACTGGACTTCACAGTTTGCAAATGACAGGACTTGCAGAAGTTTGCAAGGAGTTTGCTGATGTGTTCAGTTCAGAGCCTGGCTCGTACAAGGGGCCTCCCATTGCTTTACGTTTAGACCCAGCCGTTACATCCATTAGGATTAAGCCCCGATGGGTGCCCTTCACGTTGAAGAACAAGATTAATGCAGAGCTGGACAAGCTGCTCCAGCAGGGCATCTTAAAGCCTGTGGACAGCAGTCCATGAGAAACCACGCCACTGAAGGCCAGTGGAGAAGTCTGAATTTGTGCGGACTATAAGTGTACACTTAACAAAGCATTGCAGCAGCACTCGTACCCGGTGCCCGTGGTGAGCCACATTCTGGCCTCCCTCAAAGGAGGCCGCATTTTTGCCAAACTTGACTTGGCTCAGGCTTATCAACAATTACCAGTTGATGAGGCAACGGCTGAGGCCCAAACAATGTAACGCACCAGGGAGCATTTAAAGTCAAAAGGCTGCAGTTTGGGGTTAATGTAGCCCCTGGCATCTTCCAAAGTGTGATGGAGCAAACGCTTCACAATATTCCAGGCGTTTGCCCGGACTTTGATTATGTCCTCATCGCTGGGGAATCATCTGAAAATCTGGCTGAAAGGCTTAGAGCTGTCTTGATGCATTTCTGCCAAGCGGGGCTGAAGCTTAAGCAAGACAAATGTAAAATTAGAGTTATCTCCACAGAGTTTTTGGGGTTCCATATTGATGCTGAAGGCATCCATCTTGCTGAATCTAAGCTTAAAGCAATTCAGCAGGCCCTAAGTCCCAAGTCCAAAAGCGAACTTAAGCTTTTCTGGGACTGTTAAACTTTTATCATTCATTCCTCCCTCACAAGGCTGCAGTGGCTGAGCTGTTACACTGGCTCTTGGATAAACAGACTCCATGGCAGTAGACAAACGATGATAAGAGCTTTGCAGAGGTCAAGGCCTTGCTGTCTTCCAATGCGGTTCTAGCGCATTTCAATGAGCATTTGCCTGTATGCATAGCCTGTGATGCATCCCTTTATGGGATTGGGGTTGTGTTGAGTCATTTGAAGGCTGATGGGACACAAGTCCCTGTAGCCTACTATTCTAGGACCCTATCATCTGCTGAACGTAATTACGCACAGATAGATAGGGAAGCCTTGGCCATAGTGGTTGGCATAAAAAAGTTCTATGACTTTTTATATGGCCGCCATTTCACGGTCTTTACAGACCATAAGCCACTGCTGGGGTTGTTTACAACCAACAAGCAAACCCCACATATAATTTCTCCTAGAACACTGAGATGTAAATAGACCACTATTTTACTTTCTGCATATGAATACACACTGCTTCACAAACCAGGCAAAGAAATGGGCCATGCAGATGGCCTTAGTAGATTACCTCTACAGTTAGTAGATTCAGATCCTGCTCCAGCTCCAGCTCACTACATATTTTCCATTCAGGAATTGCCTGAGTCTCCCCTCAATGCTAGGGACGTGGCTGCAGAAACAGCCACTGATCACACGCTAACCCCCATTACGATTGTAGACCACAGTCTCTTTGCAAAAGCAGAACTTCCCAGGTGCCAGTAGGTGGTCTTGCCATGGAGGTGGCTCCTAACTCTGGCACTCCTGACCCGGGCACTGGGTCCATGGGACATTGCTTGCAACCAGCTTTTCAGGCCAATCCATCTTGGGCTCATGGGACAGTGCTCCCAAGAGGGGTCCATTGTGGACTTGGGGAATTCCACTCCACCAATGGACTTGGGGAATTCCACCCCACCAAGGAACTCTGGTCTGGGTTTAGAGGATCCAGCCAGTCAGCAGTGTGGAAGGTCGCATGAGTCTAGGGGGCATCAAAGTCCTGGCCTGATGAGCCTGGTAGGCAAGTTTGCAGGCCAGGCAATCACAATCGCTCCAAGAAGGTCAGAGTGAGCCAGAGGTCCACCCAAGCACTTACAGGAGTATGTAAGACTCCTGTCACTAGGTGGGCAGGCGTAAGGGTACTTAGAAATCAGAACATGCTCAAAAGAACAAATGTCTGATTTATAGTAATGCAAAATAGTAAGTATTACTGTGTGTAAATAAGGGAGTGACAAGGTATTAGATTTGTAGTATTGTAAAATATTAAGTACTGTTTTGATCCAAGAGGGGAGGGGTGTTATGTCCTGGGCCTGCTCAGTCATTCAGCAGGTGCAGAAAGCAGCAGAAAGGCCTGGGCAGACCACGTGGATGCCTGGGACCAGACAGGCTGTCTCCAGCCTATTGTGTATGCGCAAGGTGGGAGAAATACGTTGCATTGATGGGTTGACACTGTCCCTGCAAAGGGGTATAAAAGGAATCCGCACCATTTTGTTTTGGTTCTGTTGTGATCTGAATAAAGAGAAGACTGTTTGTTACTCCTGCCTCGTCTCAATGCCTTTTACTTGGAAACAGAACAGGTAGAATTTTCAAAACATAATTTCAGGTAGCAAGGAAGTATAGATTGCTTTCAGTAGCTACATGCCACAGTGAATACTAGCAGAAAGAGTAAGAGAAATAAGGTTGATATTATAATAACTTTAATATTATTTAGGGCCTAAAACATTAGTACAAATCTTTAAAAAAGCACCATTAATTGTATCAAACCAGAAGAGAGTAGTTTGGTAAAATGTAATCATACAAAACTACAAGCAATCAGAAATGGCATACTAGGTAAAAAGCACAGATCTATTTCCTATATTTCTTCAACACTCACAATAAAATTATTTGCCATTGCTGTTAGGTATGTAGGATTTAATTTATTTTACACACAGGGAAACCTGAGGAAATTTCTTAAGAAAAATATTTAGCATTGCCACTGTGCAGAAGGAAAGGGGCTTGGAAGAGAAGAGAAAAGAAAAAAGCAAACTCAAGCTGTTAAGTCCTGGGAGCGAGGGCGAATGAAGAAGACACATTTCTGGTGAACAGCTCTTTATTGTGCATTTAGTCAAAACTCCAACAAGAGGAAAGGCACACAGGCCTCCTTTTATACGTCCCAAAATCCCCGGACATAATGGCAACATTCCTAAGTATTTTTGCGCCTTGCGTATGTGCGCTAGGCCGGTGCCACTCAGTCTGGCCCCAGGCAGCTTTTGCAATTGCCCGGGAACCTTGCAATGTCCCAAGCCTGCATTTGCATGCTCAGGACACAACACCCCTTCCCCCTTAGATAGAACACACATAGTACTTGTTTCCTTACAATCAACACAAGAATATAAAATAATACAATAAAATATTCTTCTCCCCTACAAATACTTCACTCTACTGCAAAATTGTTTGCCACTCTCTAATGTGTACTTCACATGGTCTATTACTACCTACATAGGTTCCATCTCCTTACCATAGACTTGTACTTGCCTTATGCTGACAAGAACCTCACATACTCATCTAGGTGTTTAGGGGGGGTGTTAGACCGTTGGGACCTATGCAAGGTTAGGGAGGGTGCCTGGCCTGACAGTTCCCCTGCCCGACTGAACAGACCAGGACTTGACCTTAAGGGCGGCTGGCCTACCGGCCTGTCTGCTGGGCTCACTAGACAAGGACTTTTATACATATGTTTTGGAGGTGACCTCCGATAGGGCGTACTGGCAGAACTGTCAGAGTTTTGCCCAGGCTCTGTGAGAGCAGCTGCACTTTCCCAAACATCTGAGTTGGCTGAGGATTCCAGAACTACTCTGGATGGCCCCTGAGAAACTATGTCCTCGAGCCCACGACCAGTCTCGGATGTGCCCTGTAGAAGGTGTGTGTATTTGGGTCAAAAAAACTTTTTCACCTTCTGAGCACAAAAATCCCTGACCCCAGCATCAGGAATTTCCTTCCCCAGACACCAAAACAGCTCAATTTTTAAAAACTAGAAAAAGCACCATTTTTAAGCATGAAATTTAACCCCGAATCCCATTCCGAGGTCCATTTTTATAGTTGGGTCAAAAAAAATTTTCACCTCCTGAACACAAAAATCCCTGACCCCGGCCTCAGGAATTTCCTTCCCGGGACACGAAAACGGCTCAATTTTTAGGAACTAGAAAAAGCACCATTTTAAAGCATGAAATTTAACCCCGAATCCCATTCTGAGGTCCGTTTTTTCATTTGGGTCAAAAAAAATTTTCACCTCCTGAGCACAAAAATCCCTGACCCCAGCATCAGGAATTTCCTTCCCCAGACACCAAAACGGCTCAATTTTTAAAAACTAGAAAAAGCACATTTTTTAAGCATGAAATTTAACCCTGAATCCCATTCCGAGGTCTGTTTTTACATTTGGGTCAAAAAAAATTTTTCACCTCCTGAGCACAAAAATCCCTGACCCCAGCATCGGGAATTTCCTTCCCCGGACACCAAAACGGCTCAATTTTTAAAAATTAGAAAAAACACCATTTTTAAGCCTGAAATTTAACCCCGAATCCCATTCTGAGGTCCGTTTTCACATTTGGGTCAAAAAAAATTTTTCACCTCCTGAGCACAAAAATCCCTGACCCCAGCATCGGGAATTTCCTTCCCCGGACACCAAAACGGCTCAATTTTTAAAAACTAGAAAAAAACACCATTTTTAAGCATGAAATTTAACCCCGAATCCCATTCCGAGGTCCATTTTTACAGTTGGGTCAAAAAAAATTTTCACCTCCTGAACACAAAAATCCCTGACCCCGGCATCAGGAATTTCCTTCCCCGGACACCAAAACGGCTCAATTTTAACTAGAAAAAGCACCATTATTAAGCATGAAATTAAACCCCGAACCCATTTCTGAGGTCCGTTTTTACATTTTAGTCAAAAAAATTTTTTCATCTCTGGAGCACAAAATCTATGACCCCGGCATCAGGACTTTACTTCCCTGGATACCAAAACGGCT